>NW_018127905.1:2056711-2119043 GCF_001952655.1 Monopterus albus | reverse complement strand
AGACAATGGGGCACAAGACTGGAACGGGGCTAGGGCGACAAAACGTGAATACAATATATAATGCTAAAGACAACGAGAAACAAACGGGCCTGAAGATACTAGAAAGAACTGGCAGGGGAGTGAACGTAGAGCAGGGAATAAATAGGGAGAACTAATCAGGTGCAGCTGGTGGTGATCAGGGGATATGAAGCAGGTGTGTCGGATAACGTCATCAAGGTAAGGGAGCAAAAACTGAGTGAGGGAAGTGAGAAAGGCAGGTGCAGCCGGGCAAACCTGACAGTGATGCAGTGAAATTCAGCCATGTGTCATTTTAAAATAGGTGGTACTCAAGGCTTGGTGACAAATATTGTTTGTGAACTACTGTGGTACCTGGGTAGCAGCTAACTTGTTAGCAAGCTGGCAACATGTTAGCACTAGTCAGCTCTCTGAGCTTCTTATTATATACATACAGAACAGAAAGTTATTGAGAAAGAGATTAATCCTCACAGGTAACGGAGAATGATGAAAGACTGATAAAATTATGTTAAAAATGGTCACGGATTGCATGCTGCGATAAAGTACTTTGGATCCACTTAACTTTAGTCATATAGCCATCCATTCATTTTATAAACTGCTTATCCTGTAGAGGATCAATGGGGGCTGGAGCTGATTCAATCAAATACTATTTTATGTCAATAAAGATACTGTCCCAGAAAGAAGTTAGCATGACAATGCTCAAGTGAATAAAAAATGCTTATGGTAACAGGAACTACTAAAAAACCTGAATACTGCAAGTTGGAGATATTTCTTAATTCTTTGTGAACATATTTGTAGCCATTTTAAATAGTTATTTTAATTGTTATTTTAAAGCTAAAGATTTACAAGTTGAAATAAGTCTGGGTGTAGAAAGGACCTCATTTGAAGATGGGTTTAGAAGTAATTTAGCTAGCAATCTAGCTGGTGTAACCAATTCAAAATGTTCTACTGTCTACCAGTCTTCTTTTGTTTTGTTTTGTTCTATTTTGTTCAGCTATTGTGCAAGACTGTCTCACTTCCTCTTTCTGCCATTTCTTTCTTTAGAAATGATGACATTCAAGAATCCTTGGTTTTAGGGAGACTGACAAGCTGCTGAGATGACTTATTTGTAACAGGATACAGACATGCCTCTTACTGTGTGTAACAGAATCAGATATGTATAGAGCAGGCTTTTGTACAAAGATTAGGTTAAAGACTAGCTTGGCTGTCTATAGTGTGTTTTATAAGGCAAGTTTATGTTAAAAACCACTACCTGTAGATGGGAATACAATGTACACCTGCATATTATGCACCACTACAGATGTGATCAGGGATGTGTGTTTCTCAGCTTGTTTTGGATTTCTTATGACCCCTAGTGGTCAAAAGTAGAGTGATGCAGCTTTAATATGAAAATTGGAAAGCTACGTGTTAATGATTCACAAATGTACATAACAATACTGTAGGAACTGGAGCCACACGCAGGTTTTCTGAGCAAAAAGGATTTAGAGACCGTTATTAAAGTCTGTCAGCTTGTGGTTAGGGTGCAGCGCTCCCGCCGCTCAGGCCTGGGTTCGAGTCAGGGTTGCATCAGGAAGGGCATCCGGCGTAAAACACGTGCCAAATGTCAACATGTGAATCGTTGCTGTGGCGACCTCTAACAGGGAAAAGCCAAAAGTGACATTATTAAAGTCTGTCAGCCTTTTGGTATTTTCTGGTAATGGTCTTCCCAAAATGACCAGAACATTGACATCATTGTTCACATCCATTGGCAAGCTATCATCACAAATGTGTGTACTGTATCTTAACAAACCTGAATCTCAGCTGAGCCTTCATGTCCCATGTTTCTTCCATTGTTCTCCAAGTTGCCAGACTGAGTTTTTTGTGGTTACTGTTTAAAAAGGAGGAAGAATATTTCACCCTTTGCCTATGACTTAGTCTTTCTGTATTTAGTTCTTCTGTTTTCTATTACAGATTTTGTGTGTGTGTTTTGACATTTTCAGAAGCTTGCCTGTAGAAGAGTTTTGTTTAGTTTTGGCTATAATGTTCTGGTTTGCTGAACCTTTGTGTTCAATGTACATCAGTATTAAGCCTGAGGTTTTGCTTGTTTATGTGTACTATGTTCCATGTCTAGCTTTTGCTTGTTCTGTCTCAGTTCCTGCCATAGTGTTCTATGCCTTTAATAAAGCCCTGTTATTTTCCACCGCACTCCTCTCCCTCTGGCTTTGTCTGCATTTAGGTTCTCTATTCCTAAAATCGTGACGGGGCAGACGTAGGCTCCCGTTGATCTCCTGTTTCTCTCACTCTATCCGCGATATGTGGCAATTTGATTCAATTCAATGAGAGATTCACCGTGTAAACATGATAGAAATGCAAATAGTTATGAGCTTAATGCTACATTTTGAGGCACAAGATAAGGAAACAGTGCAGGTTTCAAACCTTATAACTATGCATGCCACACGTTTAACCAGAAACCCTCAAGCCCCCTGATGGTCTGGAGCCTGGAGGCCAGTTGGCCCCATAATCTGGCTTTCATTGGACCCCTACAACATCAGGGAATAGACGTTTAAAACTACAAAAGAGGAACCTTTTGCAGCTTATAAAGACCAACACCAGTCTTTAAAGACCCATTATGAATTCATTTACTGATAAAAAATATTATGCAATAGGTAATAACTGCATACGATGTGAAAAGGCATTCAAATCTTTTATATTTTCCAAACATTACAAATAGTGCAAATGGAACATAAAATTGCAAATAAAACCTTTCCAACCCTTTTCACTAACTGACACAGCTGGAGATCAGAGCTGCTACCACCGGCAGTATATGGCAACATGAGTACTGCAAAGCTGTATCCACAAAAATAAAACCTCTCAGGAACTGTCAATGCCAGTGCCAATTCACTTTAAATAAATGCTAATATTGTGCAAATGAAGAGGAGTCTTTTATCATGCAGGAACATTCACATCCTCACTTTTCATTTCAGAACAACTTTTGTGTAATATAAAAGTTTTTTGCACAATATTTCCATTACTTGATTAACAAAATAAAAGACAGGCTCCGCTCAGTGTGCTTAAATACTTGAAGCTTATCAGAGCATCTTCCTTATCAGTGGCAACAGAAAAAAGAAAAACGTGCAGATCTGATAGAAATGTCATTTCCTTTGTCATTAATTGACAAAAAAAGATGAATGCTATGGTATTGTGTTAAACATTGTCTACACAGATGGAAGTCAAATACTACAATGCAGATGGGCTGTAAGAGTTGGTGAAAATACAAACCAGTAAAGTAGATCAGTGTGGCTGCTTGTTTGGTTGATATATCTTGAATAAATATTAAAACTTGCAATTAATCCAATAACTTAGTTAGAAGACTGATATTGTTTTCCTAATTCTTGCATCCCATTGTCACCTTCACCCTGTCTGTTCCACTCAAGACCTGTTAATACAATATGATGTAAACACTTAACATCTCAAACACAGACACTAACTACATTGTATATCTTTTTCATTTCCAAATTGCTATTTTTTTTATCTTTAAGAAATAAATAAGGCAAACAACAAACATCCAAACACAAGGGCTGACAACACGAAATTCAATTCCAATAAAACTGCCACAATGAACCAATCTGCATGTGTGGGCGATGTATATCTGTACAGTTTTTACTGTCATTTATAATGTACTGCAGCACATTCTATAGTAAGGCAACTATGGTGACTTAAATAAACCCTACCCATATGTTTTTGTAAGTGAAAAACATGGGTATTTTGTTTTTCCATTTGGAGGACTGGTGGATATTTCTCTCATCCTGTAATGTCCTCAGGAGACCTTGAATTTTGGTCATAAAATGGAGCCTCGTGCCACATTATAAGACACTCAGAAGGGCAAATAACACTCAAATATAATTGATTCAGAGTCTAATCCTAGCAGAGCCTCACTCTGGAACATCTGAGTCTCCACTGGATGTTCAGTGCTACCTCATACTCATTCAGTGTGTCCCTTGGTACCTTCCTTGAGTCAGCTGTGTTGACAGGCCTGGCCTAAGTGTCCTCTTACTGCTGAATGAAATCATTCTGATAGCAGGTGAGAGAAGAGTAAAATTGAATGTCACACTCTTGACTTTCTTCCTTTCAGATAAATGTTTCATGGCTGCAGGTCAATACAATCACTGCATCAGACATTTCTCCTTCTGCTGTTTAGAATACTTCCTCCTCCGCTGCTCCAGACCTC
The DNA here is from genome assembly GCF_001952655.1 of Monopterus albus. Taxonomy (NCBI): domain Eukaryota; kingdom Metazoa; phylum Chordata; class Actinopteri; order Synbranchiformes; family Synbranchidae; genus Monopterus; species Monopterus albus. Next base: position 2,114,821 of record NW_018127905.1, on the reverse strand, counting down.
GTTCCAGACGCTCATCCTCCTCCAGAGCTCTGAGGGCAAGAAAAGATGAGAATCACAGGGTGTCCACACAGGATGTGTTTCAGTTGCATTTTCACTGGTCTTTCTCCCATGTGTGACAAAACAGATGCGCTTCTGCTTTAATAATTATGGCTGACTGCGTGGACAACATAACATCTCGTGTTTTATTTTTGTCATTGTTCCTTTAGACCTTTTCTTCTTCCATCCCTTTTGAATAGCAACAGTGACTATGCACTGGGCTTTGGGTAATGCCAGAATGTGTCTGAGCCTCCAGCTGTGCTGTGCTTCAATGGTTACAGTGAGACGCTGATGGAAGACTGAAACTGCTGTTGCTTGGCTGCTAATATGTTGCTTTCATGACACAGCCACTACACACATGGCGTTACAGGTTTATCAACATATATTCTGATGATCTGAATGCGAGAATGACTTGAGTCAGTTCTGCTTAAAACTGGGTGTAGGTATGGAGCCTATGCATGTAAATATACTGTAGCTAACATGCTCCTCATCAACATCAGCACACACCTGGGCTATAATACTATATGGAGACAACAAGAATTGTGATCGGTCAGCTTGGGCTGCTTGTGTTTACTCCTACAAGGTACTGGTTGTGGTAGAGACTGTTGATAGTAAAGACAACATAAACATCCTCTGTCACTTGTCAAAGAACTTCTTGTTGACTTGACTGTGATGTTCACTTCACTCTGAAGAAAGACATACACTGCCACTACCCGGCAACTTTATTAGGTACACCTGTAACTCGATGCAATACTTCTGCCTTAACATCTGTTTCAGTTTTTGGTGAAATTGTCCTAAATGTATAAATTCAATTACATATTTATTACTGAGGTCATAAGTAAAGGTGGTGTTGGACTGCACTACATTATATTCAGAGGCGTTCCTGATAATTTGTCCTCCTCGCTTACATACACGATAGGGTTAGAATATTCTACATTTGTGACAATTTCACCAAAAACTGACACACTTTTGAGCTTCATAAACACAGATGTTAAGGTGGAAGTGTTAGGGTTGCGCTCCACTCCCTGTTACTCTCTCTCTCTCTCTTTCTCTCTCCTCACAGACACTGGCATACCAGGAATGTTACGCAGCTGTGGCAAATCTGCCTAACGATCACCTGGCCTACATAAACTCCTAAACTCCTCTTGAACACTCAGTCTCCGCCGGTTTGTTGATGATGAACGCACCAGCGCCTGCTTCACCAATGCCTGCTTCACCAATTAATTTTCAAGCTCAGTGTGATTCAAACTTCTCAGAGTTTCTGACTCATAATCAAAAGCTAGTGGAAGGACATGGTGCTCACATTTTCTGACAACAGTTACTGTGGGGAAGATATATCTGCTATTCACCGTTCTGTCAGACTCCACGTGCTGTTTTGTTGATGTGCCCCAATTTACCATGGCTTCAGTCGGCACAAGCAGCATGTGCTGTTTCACATGCTGAATTTAAATGAAACACAAACCACACCCACCCAGTACAAACCAGCACTGTGATGGTTGGGTTTTGGAACGCACCCAAAAGCAGAGGTACAGTATGTGTGCACATGTATGTTACTGTAGGACTCCCAAACCTTTATAAACACTCCAACCGTTGCAGTGAGTGTGACTCACCCTCTCTCTTTGGCATCTATACTGTGGACCAGTTCATCTCTCTGGTTGACCAGTGCAACCAGCTCTTGAAGCAGCAGCTGCTCTCTGTGTTTATGAGCCTGAGTCTTCTGCCACTCTGTACAGCCAGGGCATGGAGAAACAGAAATGAAACAAATGAGAACATTTTCCATCCATTCCATTATCTATACTGCTTATTCCTGAATAGGGTCGCAGAGGGGCTGGAGCCAATCCGAGCTGACATTGGGCGAGAGGCAGGGTGTACACTGGACAGGTCGCCAGTCTATCACCGGGCGGTTACTTAGAGACAGACAACCACATACATCCACACTCACTCCTACGGGCAATTTAGAGTCACCAGTCAACCTAAGCTGCATGTCTTTGGACTGTGGGAGGAAGCTGGAGCACCCGGAGAAAACCCACACAGGCACAAGGAGAACATGCAAACTCCACACAGAAAGGCTCCAGGTTGGCTCAGGCTCAAGCCCGGAACCTTCTTGCTGTGAGGCACCAGTGCTAACCACCACGCCCCTGTGCCACCATGAGAACATTTTGCAAAAGGAAAATAGACAATGATAGTGAGGAGGACTGTGGTTCAGCCTTACCACAGCTAAGAAAGGCCATCTGCGTAATGGTGTGTGATTGTGATAATTCATCTTTCTTTGCAAACATTATTTTATCATTTGAAAACCAAAGACGTCTATGCAAAATAAAAGCCATTATTTATCAAACTAGTAAAATAAAAAGTTATTTAACTGTCCTTGTAAAGAGTAACTAAACAAACTATAATAGCAAACATTTCCAAATTTGTTTTAAAAAATCAAAAAGATCAAAGATTTTTATTGTCAATTCACTATATGTGCAGGACATACAGAAAATCAAAATACTCTCTCACCTAGTATTGAATGCCACACCATTTAGGAAACTAAAACAGAATAAAAGTGGAGTAAAAATAGACTAAAAAGAATATGAAAACTAAGTCAAAGTGATTAGGATAAAACTAAACAGTTAAAATGCATGGTTATGCAGCCTATCCTGTGTGTTTATCTGTGATTGATGTGACGATTGTGAGCAACTCACACTGGTCATGCTATATGATGGTTAAATTTCAAGTGGTGAGGCCAGATTCCAGATTTTGTTTTTTTTTTATCCCTCATTATTTATGGATCCAATCAATTCTATTAATGTCTGTGACACTCTACCCGCAATACAGTCAGTCCTGAGTATCACTCAACCACTGTACACTTCAAATGTGGTTAAGTGTCAAGCCAAACGGCAGAGAAAAGCTGAGAGGCTCCAAGTTATATTTGTGAGCTACAGTCATTCAGGAGGTTAAAAAATAAACCTACAGATCTGACATCACATTCATATTTAAAGGCACTTCCTCATTAACTTAACTTAACAGGAAATGATGTGATTTCATTTGGTACAATGAGATGTCGGTCATGAGAATAAGGTTACAATCTGAGCATTAAACCACAATCTGAGTGCTTGAAAAAATGCAGTGTTACTGAAGCAGTATATGTTTAGCTGTAAAGTTGTACCTTCAATCGCCATCATGTCTCTCAGCTCTTTCTTTAATAGCTCAAATCTTCTTTCCAAGTCTTGTTCTTCCAGCCTGTCAATCCCAAAAGATGCATCACAAGGCGTGAGACATCTGTGCTTATGGAGGGGTTTGTCTTACAGGCTCAGAATGATCATAAGCAGTTTAAACATATTGATAACACAAAATACAGTATAATCATAAGACTTGATCCTCAGTGGGAAATTCACGATACCCAGCAGTCTGTAAAGTAGTACGTATGTATGTGTATGTGTGTCAGTCTGGTTCTGAAAAGTTATCAAATCAATACAGTGAAATAAAAAGTACCACATTTGCCTCTAAAATGCAAGTTAAAATATGAAGTAGCAGAAAATGCAAAAAAGTACAAATACCTCAAAATAGTATTTAAGTAGATGTACTTGAGTAGATGTACAGTATTTAGTTACCACCATCACTGCGCCTAGTGATAAACCTCCAAAGAACTATAGCTGAATGAGCAGCTCCCCTTTGTTTTAAAGAACTTTATAATGAGTTCCAGCTCAGGGTTTGCATGAGCATTCACTGCTATTCACTGTCGAATCTGGGCCACAGTTAACACACCATGCATTTTTGCTAGTATGGGAAAAAAATTATGTTTTTTTTTAATCTATCAATGCTGACACACTGGTGGTAGAATTGGTGCTATGGTAGAGTAGGCTACATTAGCAACATGGCTAACCAAACACAACAAAAATCCATGAACTGGAAATGTGAATGAAGCCACTCTTGTTGACTTGTCACAATGTAGACGTATCGTACACACCTACAACACTCCCCCTGTAACCCCTTACCCCCGAACAACGCAGCCCCATGCATTAAAACAGTAGGGAATAGCATTTTTGGACTAATGTGAATGTACGTCACTTTGCCATCATACTCCTTCATATTGGCTGCTACTCTGGTTATCATGAGACAGCTTTTGCCTCAACAAGAAACAACATCACGTTTTAATATCGCAAGATCTCATCACATCCCTATATGTCACTGTTCACAGTTTCTATCTGCAGCCCCCAAGTAGCTGTCAAAGCAGGTTTAAATCTGATGAGAAGTGGCTAACTCCCTCTCTTGAGGAAGATTATATGTAGCTCCAACACCAGACTAAATGATCCTTGTAGTGAAACTGTTTTGTCAGTTGTGAAGACTGTACTATAAATTCAGCAGTTTATACTGTACATGTTTCCAGGACTGTGTTGTGTGGATGTCTTACAGTAGTTGGAGATAGTCCTGCCTCCTGATTAAAGCATTCTTCTTGTTGACCAGCGTAAACCATTCCTGAATCAACCTTTCCTCCTCCACTTTGTCACTGTCTGCAATAGAAAATCACATTATGATGACCCCTTATGTTAGTCATAGTCCTCTCTTTCTTTCCTAAATTGATATCATGTAGTTAAGAGTTAATAATGAATAGGATCAGGACTGCTGTTAATTTACTGTGCATCCATTTATAGCTATGAAGTACTTTACCTGTTTCCAGTAATTGTCTGAGTTTCCTCTCCACGACATCGGCTCTATTGTCAATATGATTTTGTTCTGCTCCCAGGGCTTCCATCTGATTCAGCACATACTGGCTGCAATCCTGGGTACATTGATATATATACAAACAACTGGCTGCAATCCTGGGTACATTGATATATATACAAACACAATTACCTAAATATGTTTATATACAGTCCATCCATCCATTTTCTGACGCTTATCTGGATCTGGTCACAGTGGCAGTAGTTTCAGCAAAGTATTCCCAATGTCCCTCTCCCCAGCATTGTGTTCCAGCTCCCCCCTGTGGGACCCAGAGGTATTCCCAGGCTAGATGAGATATACAGTCTCTCCAGCATATTCTGGGTCTACCCCAGGACCTCTTGTGAGTCAGAAAAACACCAATGGAAGATGTCCAGGAGGCATCCTAATCAGATGCCCAAATCACCTCAACTGGCTCCTTTCGACATGAAGGAACAGCAGCTTTTTTCACTATCCAAAGCTCATAACCTTAGGTAATGTTTAGAATGTTGATTGACTAGTAAATTGAAAGCTTTGCCTTCTGGCTCAATTCCCTCTTCACCTCTACTGTCAAGTACAATGTCCCCATTACTGCTGATGCCACAAGTCAGTCTCATGCTCTAGTTTATCCTCACTTGTGTACAAGACCCAAAGATACCTAATCTTCTCCTCTTAGGGCACTTTAATGGGCGTCCACCAAAATTGGAGCAATGCAACATTTTCAAAGAGTGAATCACCCAGTACCCCATACTCCTGCAGTACCCCACAAGTCCCCCAAGGGATCCGGTTCATAGGCCTTCTCCAAGTCTACAAAACACATGTAGACTGGATGGGCAAACTCCCACAACCCATCCAGCTTGCAAGGATAGCTGGTCCACTGTTCCACAGCCAGGACAGAATATGCATTGTTCCTCCTGAATCTGAGGTTCAACAATCAGACCATACAATGAAACAAATGGTTCTTAACCGACCTGGCCTTCTGGTCTTCGCTCCTCATACACTGCCTCTGGTCTTTCTGCAAAAAATACACAAATTAATAAGAACAGCATTTGTATAAATAAACCTTAATGTCATCAAACTGAATCAATCCAAGTTATCAAAAGTAAAAAAAAGTCAATAAAAACAGTCAAGATTAGATAAAGATTATTTAGGCTTAGGCAGTAGTCAGACTACTGTACAATTACAACTACAGTAAAAAAAAAAAAAAAAAAGAACTCAAAAAGAACTAACCAGTGTCTGACTTCCTCCGGTCTTCTTGTCCTGCAATGACCTAGAAAGACAAAGAAAATCTCTCATGTTTTATATACATGTAAAGGAGAGGATGGTATGGGATTTTTAAAGATGTAAGGCATCATACCACTGATGCGTCTGCTTCCTCTACAGATCCACTCCTCCGCTGTGACCTGCGCTTCTTGACTAGATCAGCATCTTTGACATGGGAGAAGCCTGACTTGGATGGGACATGAGTCCTTGGTGGTGCCACTGGAGACTGAGCCCCACCTGCCCCAGCAACCTGCAACCGTTTGGTTCTTGGAGGTGGGACCATATCTTTAGTGGTATTACTGTCCTTCTCCACTGTTCCTGCAGTCCCATTAGACTCAAAACTTAAACCCTCCTCCTGGAGTCTCTGGGCACAGTAGCGAGCAGTTGCCTCAGGGTCCTCTTGGTGATCCAGGTCCCCTGATACTGCATAACTGGACTCATTGCTGTCCTTCGCTATGTGAAGCACACTGAGCTCCTGACCAGTGAAATAAGTGCGGATCTGGTTAAGGTAAGTCATCACAATGAGGCGGTCAGGCACTGCTAGCATGACCATGTCTGAAGGCTCTATCAACCTAGAAATGCCAAGTTTCGCAAACTCATCAAAGGCCTGCAATATGTAGAAAAAAAAGTCAATTACATTAGGACTTATCAGTCAACAGATAAAATAAATTGTTGTAGCCATTTTATGTTGGTAATTTAATTAATAAATAGCTAGTTATTAATCACCTTTTTGTTGTTGTTCTTGATGTCATATGGGTCCAGCATTTCATAATTACTATACAAAAAAAAGAAGATAAAGAATAAATAGACTTTATAAAGTAGAGTTCAGTAACCAATATTTCAACTGTTTCTTACATCTTTTCTGAGTGGAAGTGATGTAAGATGGCGCAAAAGGCCAGGCCATTCCTCCAGGAAGTACTGAAGTTGGTGATCTTCATTCCCTTGTGACCCTGTGTGACTTCCTGACACCATTCCAGCAGAGACTGACTGGACGTCACTAAGGTAGGACCTGCCATTTGGCTCTAGAACACACATAATAGCAATATAGAGACACTGAATATAGATTATTAAGATGAATTAACTGCATTTTGGGTGATAACAGCCTTCCAAAGTTGTTAAGCAAATAAATGCTAGCATTAATGTCCACAGATCCAGCAGACACAGAGCAATATTAGCACTGATTTTCAGTTGTGTTTCTGTCCACCTTATCAATATAAGTCCAATGCCCACTACAATGTCCAGTTTTCTTCATCAACTAGCCTCTAAATTTGTCATCTGTCCACTATTTAGTGTTGGGAAGATATATTACAGTGGGTTAAGCTAAGCTTCTCTGAGCCTGTTGCTCCAGGAAATGAGGTTGGTGAAAACAAAGTTTTACAAACCTTAAAACAAAACAATGACCTGAATGAAGCTAACGAGTCCTTTGAGTTGATGGGAACTGAACAAGTGGTTTTAATTCACTCTGTTACCAAGTTACAGAGATGTTTTTTTGATCAATTCTTACTATACAATTATTTATAACTGTAGCTTTAGCATACTTCCAGAGAGGCAGCACCATCTGTACATCCTTCTTGAGATATTGTTGGTTCATTAGTTGGAGGTGACTTTCTGTCATCTAAGTAAGAAGCACTCAGCCCCTTCTTGCTTCCAGGCACAGGTACAGGCTGATTTGAAATTTCTTCTGCTTTCTTCCTTTGCCTGGAGAAACACCAAAACAAAGTGATCATTTAATTTCACAATTTCTTTCAAGTCAAGTTTGCTCTGATCAGGCAAACACAGGTTATTGATTTTTCCAAATTTTCCAAACTACTGTCTATTGCTAACAAAACCATATCCACACTGCAGACTTACAAATTATGAGACAATGAGAATGTGTAGAAATAGATGATAATGCAAAATGCACACATTTCTCAGTTATGAGTGAAACCCCATCGCCTTAATGGGCACTAATCTTACCTTTGATCCTCTATACAACCAGCAGTTACATCTACAGGTACAATGCCAAAGTCAAAATCTTCATCCTTAATTTCTTTCCTTGTGTTTAATTCCATTGGTTCACTCTCTTTTTCATCCTCTACATGCAGCCAGTCATCCTGAGAAGATGCAACAGTGGAAGCAAGGGACCTTTCAACCTCTGCATCCAGAACTTTTTCAGTGTCAACCTGTTCTGACACTGTTTCTGTAGCTTCCTCTGAGTCATCTGTAACAAGTTTATCTGTAATCGTCCAGCCTTCAATGATTTCATCCAGTGCCTTCTCTGTATCTTCTCCAGAGAGTGGCTGAGGAAAATCTTCTTCTTGCATTGCTGCTAGCACTTCTCGTTCCAACTCTGATGTAACATCATCTTCACAGTGGGCTGTGACAAAGCCTTCTTGAGATATTGCGCTTGAATCCAGTAATGCTGATTCCTCCTTGGTCTCCTTAACAGATATGTCCTCCGGGTTTCTCTGAGACAATTCCATTTCGGGGGGGCATAAATTGTCTGGTATGCTATCTAAAGAAGTTGTACTAATACGTTTGTTGGCATGAGGCAAAGGAACAGTCAAGCCTGATTGTTCATTCTGCTGGAATGTATCCGGACTAATGGTATCAGCTACTGTGTCAGAAATTGTTAAGTCACCTGGGAACACATCACTGATATATTTCCTTACTCTTGGTTTTGGTACAGGTAAACTTGAAGGTCTTGGTGTCTTCACTAAAGTATCATCATCCTGTACTTGAACACTGTTCTCAGTGGACAGTCTGCGTCTCCTCAACTGTATACCGGCCACTTCTTTAGAAGTAGAAGGCTGATCATCCAGAGAAAGTGGGGGAAGGTCTTGGCTGTGTTGCACTACTGACAATTCTTTAGTTGTTGAGAAAATGGATAAAGGACCACCTTGCCTTGCTGCCTGTGCTTCTTCCCCAATGGAAGCCTGAGGTGTGCTCTCTGTAGCTGTAAAGTCATCTGGGAAGGAACCACTGAAATGTTTCCTCACACGAGGCCTTGGGATAAGAAAAGTTGCTTGTTTGTCCCTTTCTGCCTCTGCTATCTCTGATGAATCCTCTGATTTTTGAGAAGATGCAATTTTGATTAACTTATCAAATGTATCACCAGTCATCTTTGACTTCTTTACCTTTTCCATGTTACCAATCACAACATTGTCAATCTGGACAGGTTTTACAGACTCCTTGTTTGAAACAAAATTTTGTGCTGTAATTCCCTTGTCACTTTCAATTTTTCCAAATTTATTTAAAGACAATTTTTTGCCACGTTGTGGAAGAGATATCTTCTTAATGATTGAGAGAGGAGCAATTTGCTCAACATGAAATATCTGTCGTTCTGGCTTTGGGGTGATGCCCTTACTCCACTTTTTTTCCACAGGAGGAGCTTTGTGAGAAGAGGATTGAATAGATGCATTAATGTCTTTTTTGGGCCATTCTTGAGCACAAGAGGTTTGTTCTGTGTCCTTTGAGCAGACCAATTCTGTCTCTGTCTGTATAGTTGCACTCCCTGAAAAATCAGTTTCTTCAGAGCGCAGTTTGGTGGGGTGGTCTTTTTTTCGTACAGTATAAGAGATCATTTCAGTGGTTGTTTTACTTGGTTTTACTGAGACATCAGACTTGATGTCACACGGTTGTGGAAGAACAGGATCAGACGTTTCTAAAGCTACACTACCTTGGGCTTTCAAATGTTGGTCATGAGTCAGATCCGATTTCTCTGTAGTAACACTGCTTTTTGTCCTCAAGGGCTTGTAAGGGGCAGTTTTCTCTGGAATTTCAGGTGGCAAACTACCATCCTTTCTTTTCACACGAGGAGGAGGAATAACATCCATGGATATTTGCACACATTCAGCTTCACATTTGTGCTTATGAACTTTAGTCTGTGGCTTTCTGCCTTGCTGAGGAACAGCAGTGTCAACATGTTGTCTTAGTGGACTTATGTTTTGATCATATGAAGAGTTATCCAAGAGTACTTCTCTATGTTCATTGTCATCTGTGAGTAGTTCATTTGATGTAGGCTTCAGGAAAGTAGTAGAAATTTCTTCGATGCTTGCTTGTTGGGGGCTTAAGGAAAAGAAAGGACATTTTTCAGAATTTGCTGTTCTTGAATTTGTCATACAGTTGTACCATGCACCCATCTCCAACCAAATTATCTGCTTGATCAAAAAGCCAGCAACAACATTTTGTCAAATGCTGTAAAACCATAAAACATTCTGCTTTACCTATGCACATGCGCACTGTCATTAAAACAACACAGCAGCACAAAAAGGACACAAAGGCAAAGTTAACCTTTATTTACAACACCTATCAACACTTTATTTAAAGGCAATATTACCACTCCACATCACAATGTCAGTCCTTTAGCTGTTACAAAGAGTTAACATTATAATTTCCTGAGTAGTACTGTATGTGCTCAAAAGCAGAACAAGAAACAATGTTATCACCAAACATGCACACCGTGCAACCATACTCTCGAGTCATAGTCTGCCAGCACTCACCCTTTATCCAGCTGTGCAGAAGATGACACGGTTAAAACCTCATCCTGTTCTGCCTCAGTCTGATGCCTTACTAACAAACTTTCAGTGTACAGTGATGTCTGAACATCCTGACCTGGAAGTGATTTTTCCTTTGTATCCCATTGGTCAAGAGAGGCCTCTTGTTCCTCTACTTGTTCACCATTTTCCTTTGATATTTCCGTAATGTCAGCCTCTGTCAATGGCGGCCATTTCTTCATGCTTGAACAAATTAAAAACCCATCATCACTGTCGGTAGTTGGTGATGGAGAAGATGAACGATCACCTACCAAGTTCCATATGTAAGGCTCAACACTTGTTGGATATTCAATGTCATGCTTGGTGTTCATGTCCTCAGAATACCCCTCTATCTTCTGTATGGGAGTAGTGTTGTCCACGAAATGTGGAAAAAACTCATCTGAGGGGGTCACCATCTTGTCTTTCAGACTCATAGAGGCAGTCTCCTCTATGGGCCTGGGTTGGTGATCCACTTCAGTTAAAGTAGAGCTAGATGGCCCCAAAATAGATGCTACTGTTTCATAACTGTGAGAAATGGATAATGGAGTAAGTGAATGAAACCTGTAAAAATGCATAAATTGGTTTCTTTAAACATGTAACTAATTAAAGAAACCACTGACTATTTCGGATAGTGAAATAAATTCTAATGCAAAAAACAGTCCAGCTTTTACTTCAGTTCAAAGATGGAAAGAATCAATCAAAGAGTCTGCATTCAAAAAACGAATACAGTGAACTTAATATATGACACAAATGGCCATAAAAATCCAAATCACCTTAGTATTTTGCACTAATCATTGGGATTAATAACTGATATACACTATGTTGCATGCTGCACACAGAACGGTCTTACCCTTTGTGGAAAACATCCACAATAGTCTTTACTAATCCTGAGGCCTCGTCCTCCTTAACTGAAAAAGGGGAGTCTGCCTGTTTTTCTGTTATTGATCCCTCTGCCTCCAGTACTTCCCAACCCAAGACTCTTGCTGGCTCTGATGTGTCTGATGGTCTCCTTAAAGTTTGGGCCTCATCTGCTGCATTATGCTCTACCTTTGTTTTGCTGAGGACCAAAATATAAAAGGTTTTAAAGTTTAATCAACAAATTCCATGTAGCTTCACAGTACAAAATTTAATGAATACAGCCTTCACAGAGATGTTGAAATTTACTATGCACTGTATAGTCAAGTTATCAAAGCGACTGTTGATTTGTCCAAGCAGTCCATGCTAGTCAAGCACAAGATTGGCCCATTTCACAGCAAATAATGCAAGAGCAAGAGGCTCTTCAACTTACCCATTATCTACAGAAAGGTCAATGTTTTGCTTTGCACTATCTTCGATTTTCTCCTCTGTCATAAAAACATACATACTGTAGTAAAATATGCGAAACGAAACAAGACATAAAAAATTAAATGACCTTGATCTTAAAACTGTAAATTTCTCACCATATGCAAGTTCTGTGCTGGGGATGCTAACAGGTGTAGAGAGAGTACCAGAAATTCTTGTGTCTTTGATATATGAATGAGTTGACTGTACATGAGGCAATTCTTGCGATGTATATTTTTCAGTAGAAGTCATCGTTGGTTCCTCTGTTGGATTCAACTGTGAAATGCTGGGAAACCCAGGAATTAGAGTCAAATGTGGGCATGATGGAGCCATTGCTACCATGTACTTGATGGCATCTTGTTTATGTTCTGCTGGAAATTCTGCAATAAAAATCTTCACATTCTGCGGTTTCTCAAACAAGGACTTGCTATATGGTGTCCTAGTTTGTATTTTTATACATTCAGAGCTAAGCATCCTTGCTGATGGAAAGCCTGCGACACATGAAACACATGGAACAGATGTGTGTAAGTTGACCATATCTGGTAGTCTGTTTACAACTTGAGCAGAAGGAAAACCCCATACTCTGGCTTGCTTTGGACATGATGTTACTAAAGTCACCATACTTTTTGTGTTGTAGCAATATTGCTGGTCCTGTCCAACAAGTCCCATAATTTTTTCTGCTCTCTTCTTCTGAGGCTTTATCAAGATTGGCTTTGTTTCACTTAGCCACCTTGTGCCTGGGACTGTAGTCATGGATGCAAATCCTTTGAGACTCGAAGCACTGGAGCAGCAAGGTATGAAACTTATCATATTGTGTTGAGTCTTGGACTTAGTTTTAGGTGCAGAGGGGAACCCAGGGATCTTGGATGCTTCTGGGCAAGATGGTGCTAAGTCCAACATCGTCTTCGCAGTTTCTCCTGCTTGACTTGTACTCTGTATCACAGAAACTGTCTCCTTTTGAAGCTTATGACACAAAGTGTGTGTATCAAAATGCCACTGGAATTTCGAGGCCCCTTCAAAGGATGCAAATCCTGGGAAACTTGATACTTTGGGGCAAACAGGTACAAGACTCAGCATACTGTACTGAGGGACTGAGGGGAAGCCTGGAACCTTTGATGCTCTTGGGCAAGAAGGAACCATTTCAAACATGTTGCTTGATGTGTCTATGTCATTTGGTGAGGTGTTAATCCTAAGGTTAATATCCTTTCCTGTTCTGTGCATCAGTGAACCCAGTTCAGTAACCCATCCTTTTTTCTTGTGCTCTCTAACTGATGAAAATCCAGGTATGGTTGAAACTAGGGGGCACATAGGAAGAAGGTTGACCACATAATACAGCATTTTGGGATTTGGAATAGATGGGAAACCAGGAACACTCGATAATTTAGGACAGGATGGTACACAAGAAACCATATTCTTCATTATCTTTTTGTTGTCATTTGATGTGTCAACTATGATGGTCTTCTTTGGCAGCCTCTTCAACAGTGACCCCTTTTCTGTTACCCATCCTCCACTCATAACTCCATCAACTGATGGGAAACCAGGTATTTTGGAAACTTGGGAACACAATGTAAAAAGGCTTATAATATCTGGAGCACAATATAGAGCTACTGGATTTGGATGACAGGGGAATCCTGGCGTCAGTGCCTCTTTTGGGCAGGATGGTACAAGGGAAACCATTGCTTTCATCGCTCTCTTATCTCTTTCACATTGGTCAGTCAATGACACCTGCTTTTCTTTCATTCTTGGTTGAAACAGTGACTCCCTGCTAACTGTCCACTCTTTTGAGTTGTAGGATGATGGCACTCCTGGTATCTGTGACACCTTTGAGCATGTGATTGAAAGACTGACCATATTTGTCATGTCAACAACATTACTCAATCTAGCTTTTGGTGCAGATGGAAAACCAGAAATGTGTGATTCTTTTGGGCAACTTTGTGCAAGAGAAACCATTCCTTTCACATCTTGGCCTATTTTACTCTTTACCAATAGTAATACAGGCTCTTTTTTAATTTGCTTCCACCATAATGGCTTCTGAATAGTGTCCCAGTCTTTGCTGTCAGCTTTCTGCAATGATGGAAAACCCGCCATACTTGAGACAGCCAAGCAAGATGGAAGGAGATTGACACTACTAGACCCATTATAGATTACTGTAGGTTCAAGAGCAGATGGAAATCCAGGGATACAAGCTTCTTTTGGACAGGTTTGGGATAAAGTTGACATGGCCTTCATCTCACCATTGTAAGGTCTATCTTCAATCATGACTAGATTCATTTTTGGTGGTGTTATACCTAGAGGTTTGCAATCTGTAGTCCAGCTTTTGCTCAATTGATGCTCCATTAATGATGGAATACCTTCAATACAAGAGGTTTTTGGGCAAGAACTTAAAAGGCTCACAATATCTGATCCAGCATTTAATATAGTAGTTTGTATAATAGAGGGAATTCCTGGTGTGCACGAATGCTTTGGGCAAGTTCTTATCAAAGCTCCCATTTGCTTAATTTCATTGTTCTCTTTTGGTGACACTGTCATGACAGTAACTTTAGTTTTTATGTTCTTCTTCAAAAGTGGCTCCTGTTGAGATACCCATGATCTGTTATTGGCTTCAGTGATAGATGGTGAACCAGGTATAGTGGATACCCTTGGACAACAGGGATAAATATCCACCATACTTTGCTTATGATAAACAAAACTCTGTTGCAGTACAGATGGGAACCCAGGATTTCTGGCTTCTCTAGGACAAGACGATGTCAGTACAACCATTTCCTTATTGTTCTTTCCATCTTCCTTTGATGCATATGCTGGTAATACTTCCTTCATTTTTGATTGTTTCTCCCAGATTGACTTTTGATCTATAAGCCAGTGTTTTTCTTCTTCAATGGCTAATTTGGATGGTATGCCAGCAATATTTGTTTTAAGGGAACAGGCTTCCAAGAAAGTGGACTGTTTATACTCAGTTTCAGGCTTCACATAATATGGCGCACATTGTGCACCAGGCTGGGAAGAGTCTATATTCACCATTTGTTCTACTTGACCTGCCTGTTCTTGTAAATGAAGAGCAGACTCAGTAATTATAACTTCATCCTTTGATGGCTTGCTCCAAGCAGACTCACTGTCCAGCAGGTGTTCATTCATTTGTTTAGTAGTAACAGGAAATTCAAATATTCCACTGACTGTGGGGCATATTGGCAACAGATCTATTATTCCATCTTCTATCTCTGTCTTCATTTCATCACCAGTGTCTAACATCATGGCAGCACCAGGCGATGGTGTGACTATAGTGACCGTTTCTGTTGCCATGTCACTTTCATTCTCTGATGTATTTTTAGTTGCCTCTGTCATCCCCTTTGGTGGCTCCTCCCATTGTATGGTCTTGTCTGTAGGATGTTTTTCTAGTTGATGTTCAGCATTATTTATTTGGGTTTGGAATGAGAGTTCTGGTGCACCAGCAACAACTGGACATGATGGCTGTAGTAAAACCATGTGTTCATGTCTAAAGAAAGGGTAAATACAAAATTATAGTCAAAGTTAACTGTAGGAAATAGGAAGTCCCTAATAAAAAAATAATAACAAAATACTGGAGCATTCCATGACCAACACTATAATTCTGCATATTTTCTTCCCGATACAGTACAAGTCTGGTACATTGTTCCACAATCAATCAGTGCTTCAGAGTATAATTACAACTAATTAATATATGATAGCAAAGTTGAAAATAAAACTTTATATTACTACTCGATATCAATTTTAAAGTAGGTATTTTAGTATTGTGCATGCAAATTCAGTAAATGCAATTCACTCCAAACTTACACCATTAAAACAACCTTCTACAACTACTAATGCAAGCAAACATCATGCAGCAGCATTTGCTGAGGTTGATTCTACTGTTAAAACAGCTAATGCTGTAAAGTCAGTGTTGTTACTTGGTATAAAAAGGTAAAATGCTAATGAAATTTTTTCACAGTACATCCCTGCAATAATCAGAACTGTACCACATATACTCAAGTACCTAAAAACTAATATTGAAGTGTACAGGGTGGGTGAAACGTAATTAGGCATTTCATATGAAATCCTATTTACTATCATCTATTTAGAGACTGTTTTCATCATGACTCGGTGATACTACAAGTTCTATAGCCGATTTTTAATGCCTAGTTACTTTTCACCCACCCTGTATATTTCCATAAAAATAATTGTGGATTTCTCTAAAGTAAGAGACTGATTTACACAGATGTAGAGGATACTGTTGAGCACCTGTGTACTGTCAAAAGGTGTTACATCCAAACATATGAAGAAACTTTTTCTAACACTTAGAAACTGACTTGTATTTGCTTTCTGCTGTTGTTTTAATATATTGTTTCTGTATGGCAACCCCTTTTGCTCAGTAGTGCTACGATTCAACTATATACAGCAAAAATGTAAGCCTACCTCAAGAGGAACCCTATGAATTAAAACCATGCAACACACCACTTGACCAAACTGAGAAATCAGAGGCCAGATATTCAGTACTGACTACTGAAAAATATCGTGTAAGGACATGAAAACCTAACAATCTGCAGTGAATTCAGCACTCTCTACTTCTTTGCCTACAATATTCCCTTTCTCATACACTGATATCTCTGTTTCTGGAGTATCCTTAAGATCCAGCTTCACAAACGACAGACAGATCCGACAGATCACAGATCAACTGCAAATGTTGCCACATGAGTCAGTCAGATGGTGCTGAGATAGTGCAAATGCATTATTTTTCGGAATGCATCACTCATATCTGTGCAAACCAAGACAACCCACCTCCTCCTAACACTCAATAATAGTGGCATGTCAGGAACGGAGTGCCACATTCTGTAATGCAAATTTCTGAAAACAGAATAAGAAAGCAAATGTTTCAAAAGCCACTCTGCTTAAATAACAGACAGTATTAATCTAACTCTGACTCTTAAGCTCACTCACCCTTCTTCTAGAATGGCTGCTTCTTCAGCCTCATTAGGTATCCACAAGCCCGCTCCATCTTTATGTATCTCGAAAGGTACGCAGTTGGTTGATGAGCATTTGGTTATTTTTGTGTCAAAATCTAATCTGGCAGGGTTGGCCTCAGCCCACATCTCAGTCCCATTAACTCTAGCAGATGGCTGATCCAATTGGGTTTCAGAATTTGATGATAGAAAGTCACTGACGATTGCCTCAATGAGACAGGTAGATGACTCATCTGTCACTCTTTGTTGTACATCCTCTCGTACATCTTGGCCAGGTAATGTAAACTGCACGGATCTGTCTCTGGCAGAAACATCACAAAATGACTGTCCTTCCAATGATAGCTGTTGACTCATCAGGTTTTGTCTTTCCTTTCCAGTTCTTTGTATTTCTAAATTCACTAGCAGTGGTGTTTTAACTGACCACCCCTGTCCTGAATGGTGACCATGTGTTGATGGTACCCCAAGAATGGAAAGTTTCTCTGGGCAAGGTGGCACAATATCTACCGTATTTGGAAGCAAGTCTACATTAGGTGGTGAAACCGCTGTGATGTTGGATGTGCAATCAATGTTTGGACAAGCAGATTCAACTGATAGAATAGTCTTCATTACATCTTTTTGAGAAGAACCATATCTTTTGTGAAATGCACAGCAGCGTTGCATCTTTATCATCATCACTGGCCAATTCCCTATTTCAGAATCTGAAATAACTGCCACTGTTGAAGGGAATCCAATTATACGTGACTGTCTTGGGCAGCATGACATCAATTGTACCATACCATGTCTGGTTTTTTTTCTACAGGGCCAGCCGCAACTTTGGGTGGTGGAGCCAATGGAAATCCAGGATTCATGGCTTGTCGTGGACATGATGTAAGCATACTCATCATTATTTCTTTGTCCCTATATGACATTTCCTTAACAGTAAAGTCTTGGTAAACAATTCCATACCTTCTATGGAATGGTTTTTCCCAAACTGCATCCCTATTCACCTGCCAGCCATCATATTCCTTTGCACTGTCCTTTGCAGGAAGACCTGTAATTTTACTATGTCTTGGGAAAGTGGATAATAATTTTAACATGCTGGGAAGCTCATTCATTGGTGCTTCCACAGGTCTGTCTTCTACCTTAGAGGGAATTCCAGGAATATCTGAATGTTTGGGACAGGATGGCAACATTGATACCATAATTGTAACCACTGACCATTCTCTAAAATAGAGTTTATGGTCATATATTACTGACAATTTTCCTGGGTTTGTTAATTGCCTTTCCCATATTGAACTTTTGTCTGCATGCCATTCTGCTACATCAGATTCACTGTGGAATCTAGAGGGCATTCCACAAGCTCTGGAATGTCTTGGACAGGTAGGTAGCAGATTGTTAATATTTGGTATATCTGTCAATATCTGACATGGTATTGATGGAAAACCTGGTAAACAGGCTGTTTGTGGACAGGAGGACAACATCGATACCATGTTTACAAACATATCATAAGGAGGAAGGAATCCAGTAATATCCTGTACCTTAACTGCAGACTTCTCCCTAGGGTGCAGCAGCCACTTTCTTTCCAATAGCCACTCTGATTTTTGTTTTGGTGGGTTTCTAATTGGCATTCCAGAAACTCGAGATTCCTTTGCACAACTAGGCAATAAATTCACCATAGTTTGGCCATCAAATAATGTTAGTCTCAGAACAGAAGGAAACCCAGGTATACTAGCATTTTTGGGGCAAGAGGATAATATTAAACTCATATTCTGAGCAGTGTTTGTATCAAAACACATAACTGCATTTAGAATCTCCACTTTCCTTTTGATAAATGGACACTCCCATTGTAAATTTTTATATGCAAACCATTCCTTACAACTGGACAAACAAAGTTTTTTTGAAGGAAAACCAGGAATTTCACTATATCTGGGGCATGACGGCATTATACTAACTATACTGGGTTCTAGCTGTGGGGCAGAGGGTAAGCCAAAAACCTTGGCTTTGTGAGGGCAGCTTACCAACATATCTACCATATCTTTAAGGTTTTTTGTGTCTTCTGGGAACCACTGAACAATGTAAATGTGTGTATTCTTGTATGGTCTTTTGTTAATTGCTTCTTTCAAGGCATGCCAATCTTTGTTTTCTGAATTGTTTTGATATCGAGATGGCATACCAGGTGTTTGGGTCTGTTCAGGACACATAGGTACAAAACTGACAATACTCTGTAACAGCTTCTGAGGCCCCATGGACATACCCATATGGCACGTTTTCATGGGACAAGTCGACAACATTGCTACTGAATTAAATATTTCCCTTTTGTCTAGAACAACACCTGGGGAAATATCCTGAATAAACATTTCATTCAAAGGCTTCTCCATCAAAGTATGCCTGGCTATATCCAAACCTTCATACCGAGCACTGACTGGCTCCGTAGAAGGTAAACCGATGGCTGTGGTTTTTATTTGGCAAGTAGTCAAAAAATCTGCCATGTTAGAGTCTTGTTTTTGCCCAAATGGCATGCTGCTTTCTTTTCGTGGGGCAAAGGGAAAACCAGGAAGGGTTGCTTTCCAAGAACAGGAGGGTAACATATTTATCATATGTTTTATATATTCATTATCCTCTTGTGACGTTTCCTGAACCAGAACAGGATTATTTCTTAATGGTCTATCTAAAATTGTTTCCCTCAGAATATTCCAGTTGTCATTATATGCCCCAGATCTTTGTCTAAATGGCAATCCTGCAATCACTGTCTGTTCAGGGCATGTAGGGAGAAGACTGGCCATACTTGGAGTGTCTGAAGCCTTTTGCAATTGTGTAGAAGGAAACCCCAAAATGTTGCTACTTCTGGGACATGTGTTTAAAATGTGAGCCATATTTAGCTCACAATTTAAAGTAGGTGTGAATCCAGGAATACTGGAGGAGTCATTATGGGAACTAACATAATCTGAATACAGGAGTAATGTCAATCTGGATGACTTCTGAAACAATAAACTCCTATCAACTGACCAAGCGATAACTTGTGACTGATGCAAAGATGACATGCCAGGAATCCTGGAATATTTTGGGCAACTTGATAGCAACTTGATGATATTTGGCACTATCACTGTTCCTTCAATCTGAAGTTCAGGCTGTGAAGTAGATGGTAAAAAAGAAATCTCTCTTGGACGCAATGGACTGAGTTCCACATTAGACATGTACACACACGTTTCTTCTGTACAGACTGAAGAGTTTGGCAGCACAAGTTCCTGTGTAATGCTCTTATCTTTTTCACACAGTGGTCTCTTAGCCATAGACAAAGGCATATTTTCAATTCTTCCTTCCTCCATATAATGTTCTGTGTCTGAACCAACAATGCATATTGTGGAACTTGCAATAGATTCTTCTCTTTGTTTTGATAAATTGTTTGTTGTCATAAAAGGACAGTCCAAACTTGAAGTGACTTTGTCCAAGGCAGTGTTGTTGCACATGATTTTCTTATCCATAATGGGTATTTGAACAGCAGAGCTGATTTTAAGAGTGTCTCTTTGTGTTTTCTCCCACTGTGAGTTTGTTCCAGTGGGCTGCTTTTGAGACTGAGCTTCTGGTGTTTTGTTTACCACTACTTGAGAAAAAGCTGAATTGGTGTCACTGAAACAAGATGAAATGGAGGCAGCCGTGCTTTCTTTTCTGAAGGAGTAGAGTATACCAAAGACTGATGTCAGAACAAAGAGATTGAAGCACTTTGGAAAACTGTTAAAATACCTCAACTGAACCTACTGGTCTTCAATCATCATTTACTTTTACATTCTAACTGTTAACTTGGAGTAACTGACATGCCACACTTACCCTAAATCCATAGTTACAGCATCTTTTTTATGGGCCACTCCTATGTTTCCTATTGGTTTTGTGTCAGAAGTTGCAATTTGAGCCACGTGTAATAGGGGACCCGGGGGTGATGTGGAAGTAGGTTGGGAGTTTGCAGGAGAAAGTGGTATATGCTGAACAGGCTCTGGTTGGATTACTGGATTCCCTAACTGAATGGACATCTTGGACAAGTGAGTTCTTGGTTTAACCAGAAGCTCCTTGACTGTAGATGTTGGATCATAAAAACCAGGGATTTGCTTAGACGCAGAAGTGTAGGGGGGAAGTGCTGACTGCACCTTGAAGGATGTCCTTGTTGGCCTTGGTTCTGTCTGATCCATCTGTGTTTTTGGCATCTCAAAATACTTTAACTCTGAGGCTAAGGCCACCTTGTGGCTAAGGGGCAGAAGTGAGGCCATGCTCTCAGTTCTGAGGAACAAACAAATGTAGATCAGATTTATAACATTACGATGCAAGGAAAGTCTCCAGTGCAGTAATGCACATCCATCCACATCCAGGCCATATTCACAAAATTCCACTGAACAGCACACAAGCAAATGAGTGATCTGACACGGAGCTACAAAAATTGTATACGGCAAATACATACTAAGTTGCTTCAGATCTCACAATAACAAGCATTTTGTGATAAATCAGAACAACAGATCTTGCCAGGCTACAGTAACATTTTAAAGTAATATCCTGAAACAACACTACAAGATTAGGTACTTGTAACAGTTGCTAAGATGTTCAGTGTAAACAAAAACATGTTTTAGGCAAAGGATATTTCATGCACAGCCAAACAAAGCAGTGTGATTAATTTTTCTGCAGTGCTGAAGCACAGCCAGAAGATTATAGGTAGTAGAAGCTGCTCAACATAGGGTATCAAGGTCTTGTTTCACAAGATTTTACAGTAAAAATAAAAGCATTTTTAATTATTTGCCTTATCTAAATGGCATTTTATGCTGGAAGATATATACATTTGAATTACAAAGACTTTTGAAAAGATGTGCATTTTAAAATTTATGTTGACATTTTTGACAATTCAGACTGGACAAACCTGTTAAGTTCTTCCCTTGAGAGCAACAGATTTACCCATTTTTGTCAACAGAGTTCTGTATTTAACTGTTTTAACATTTCTTCCATGTAGGGGAGTTTGTTGGAAGATGTATTTCAAGTCAAAGCTGCTAATCCAAGCCTACACAGTTCATGGCAAATGCAAACTAATACATGCTACACACTACATTAGCTACATTGCTTACAAAGTGACATTTCCCAGCAGTAAAGGGTCTTAACCAACAACAAGATATTTATTGTTAAAGGTCTATCAAGTTTTTTTCAACTGCTAGAGGGAATAAAACAGACTTCAAAAATAACCTCAAGCCTTATTATCTTAAAGAGTTTTACAGGTAACAGTCAGCAGAAACCATAGCTACTGTATATGGGCATCTATTTGGAGTTTTTTCTTTTTGCAAAATGTCAAATGCACATCTGCTATTTCCAGTTCACTTTCTTTTGAAAATGAGATGTGGCTCTTTTCACCACTCATTTACTCTACCATCTTACACTGGCTTACACTGGGATGGTGAAATATAGTAAGTTATTACCATATGAGCATATGAACTCAAGGTAGCTGTTCATGCTTACTAAATATCCATTTATACAATCTAGCAAACCAAAGCAATAATCTGGAAACTTCACAAAGTTGCAGAGTGGGGTTACTAGCAACCATGTCACGGTGCAGGGAGTCATTTGACTCAGTGATCATATCAAACACATTGCTTTGGCTGAATTCACATCACTTACTGCCTGCTCAAGCTCACAAATTCAAAAGTCTTCTTCTCAGCGAAAAATCAGGTTTGCCCTGAGTATTGCAGGGTTAGGGTTTAAGTATAAATCCTTCCCAGTATAAAGTATTATGTTGTGTATTCCGGTACTGACTAAGGCCCTAGAACTGTACGAGCCACCATTTTAATAGAGTTAAAGAGCCCGTTGCATTCTCATTTCCAGCTATTTAGTGTTTAATCTTGGGTACCTTTAGATTAGCTTTGTGCCCATCATAACGCCAAATAGTTTATAATTATTTCAGAATGCTAAAATCCAAGAGCCTCTTCTTAAAAACAAGAGGATAGTTCATGAACATGCACAACTCCTGCTGCTAGTGTTGTGTCAAAATCTGTTTCCCCATCGAGATGTGTTTCCCTAACCTGAATCCTAACATTATCCTAACCACAACCACCGACAACACCTCAAATCCTACCTGACATGTTCGAGCCAGAATATGAAACGACAAACCACAACAGAATTAATTCATTTAAATTTCTCCTCCATAGAGGTAAACAATGGTATATGTACTGATGAAAAGAGATGTGTAACACTCTAAACAAAGCAGGTAATTGAGAAATCCCATATTCTAAATGGCATAATGCAGACATAGTAACTTCTCCAGCCTTAAAACAGTTCTCTACAGAAACAAGGCATTAACAGACCACCGAGTAGTGGAAACATCACTCCCTTTCACATAGCTCAGAGGTCGGTAAATCCAACCGGTGGTCACTGCATCTTCCCCCACACGAACACATACAGTTCCAAAGTAGTGAAATAAATTCCAACAGGTAGTGTAGCACTGACAATAACATCATGGATCATTAGAATCCTCTCTTTAACCATAAACACATCACATGGAGCAGACACACTGGCCTCAAGCAGTCAAAACAAACAGGTACCATGCTCCAGGGGAATCCAGCATTGATGAGCTGATCATTCACCACTCCAGGGGGCTTCACAGCGAGTCCCTTTACAGGAACATTCCCAGACATGCAGTAACCTCAGGCCCTGTATTTTTCTCCACATCCTCTGGTCACAGTGCAGCAGCAGGAGGGAAAATATATCCACAAAACCGCATGCATTCAAAAAATTTCTACTTTTACAATGATGGATGTCAGCCCCCACATGAACGTGCAAGATTATGACCATTCAAGCAAATCCTTAAACTATCAAGTAATCTTTATATTGTTAGAAAAAAAGTCTTGTGATTGAGAGTTTGCGACACATGTATAAACCAAGCTGCATATGCATAGAAGTACTAGAACATAGGTACACCTCACCTTTTTGAACTTTAGGTCACATCTAAGATGATAATTCACCGTTGTAACATGGTAGATAACTCAGAAAACAAGGAAAAACATGCCATGGGCTCTTTAATAACTTTTGTTAGTGTACAGTTTAACAACATGGTGGCTGTGGCTCAGGATACGGGTTTTTCACTAATTATAGGGTAAGTGGTTTGATCTGCCACTCCTTATGTCCCCATGTCCAAGTCAGACCAGTACCTTGCATGATCGCCTGACACTTGTGTGTGAGTTATGGTGAATGAGAGGCAAACAGAATGTGCTTAAGACAAAGGTTCTATAGAAATGTAACTATTTAACTACATAAACATTTGTTTAGATAGAAAAATTATAATCAGCCTTTAGTTGCAAATAGTTGTCAAATGTAACTATGAAAAAGACAAAAATATTTTTTACAAAGATCACATTGATGCCAAAACATCATATTCACTGTGCAATCAGTTTGTTGCCATGTATGATTTGTTGATATGTATGATTAGCAGTAACATACATGCAGTGCAATTATTATTGTTTGATAAAAAATAACACTGTTAAAGGAAAAATCTACCCCCTAATGCTCTAACACTGTTAATTATACAGCAGCAATGTGGTTTGCATTTCTAAGCATATTTTGTTGTCCTGTTCCACTCTATATTTTTCCCAAGTGCAACTGGAGAGTTGTCACCTTGGTACAGGAGAAGCCAAGAAAAATCTCAATTCTCAGAAAAATGGTATCACACACACAGAAAAAAGCTCCAATGGCCATTAGTCTTTAAAGTCTCTGAAGTAAGAAAGACTTGACCGTGCATCCACATGATCGCTACTCTGTTTGCACCACTCCACTAGCATTTAGAAAAACCATCTCCCAGTGCAGCGGTGTGGCTCACTGGTGTGTTTTTAATAGTTTTTGGACAACAGTGGAGGTCTACAGCATAGATGAATAAGCTAAACCAGGTTCTAGATTCACAGACATTATGGTGAATACCCACATTTCACTGGTGGTTTTAGTCTTAGTAAGGAATCTGCAGAAAATAACAAAAACATAAAATATCACAGGCCTTATCTTTTAAAGTATAGTAAAACAAAATTAAACGCTCCCATTTTCACATGGGGTGTTTAAAGTAAATGAGACCAACTGAGAAAAATTATTTGGAGCTAAAACAATAGATTATAACATTTAATCACAAAACAACTCTAGAGGCCAGCGGTGTGTCACCCTCTCTGCTCTTAGTTGGTTTGGATCTGATTCACCTAAAGTAGAATAAATAAATCTATGCTTATACAAAACAATTTTTCTACCCCCTTCAAACCTTTCACAGCGAATAGACTATTGACTCATGACAGCTCCATCCACTGACAAAAGTATCCTCAGATGTTATGAGAAATTACTACTTTCAAAGTCACAAGTAAACATTCATAGGTTTACAACTTATTCAATACATTCAATCCACCACCAACCGATGGCATCTACAATCCCTGTGTTGGAGAATCTGAGGGTGGATTATTCCTTTACATCCATTCTGACCATGCCAAACACTTAAAAACACCAAACCCAATAAACAGCGGCCTTTTATATTTACTCACCCTGGTGTTGCCTTAACAACCTTAATTCCAAAATGCTCTTCTTTTTTCTGCTGTGAAGCCGTGGAAAGTTCTGACTTCTGGCTTGTAGGGGCACTGGGATCAGAGGCTGAACATTATAATGTAAGTTAGCCATGTGATCATTGTACATAGGTGTCATTTATTCTAATTCAATAAAATGTTTGTTCATACTCACTTGTAGGTGCTGTATCCTCTTCACTCAGTGTGCTCAACTGTCTTTTAAATTCTAAAGGGAAAGAAAAGCATTGAAAGCATGTTTACATGCATCCACATCAACACAGCATGTACAGTGTATATTTTTACCACTGTGGAGTGTTTAGCTGCTTTAATGACAACAACCAGCAGGGGGAGTGTTTATACAAGTGTTTGTACACTGGATGAATTTGGTAGCTCATTTTGATGCCGAATCTAATGATGGAGGAATACCATGGATTTTGTTCCTTTTAGGTTCTCTACCTGCATCTTGGTCACTGGAGGAGACTATGGCAGTTTGGGATATATTTGCCTGAGGAGGAGGAGGAGGCCCAGAGAGCACAAGAACAGAAGAAGAACTTAGAGGAGAAGGTGAGGGGTTCTCTGCTGAAGGAGTAAAGTGGGATCTCCAGGAAGAAACAAACCCAGAACCTCCCTGAGGTTTTTGCTCCAAAGACTCACCAATGGGCAGAGAGGATGAAACTGACAGGGAGGAAACATAACAAAGTGGAGAGGTGGTGGGAAGAAGAGAAAGAAGGGAAGGGTAGAGGAGAGAGGGCAAAGAGAGGGATATCAGTAACCCCAACCTGCAGCAGTCACTTAGCTCTGTGTGTAAGTAATGAAGAACAAGGGCAAAGATAGGGTGGATAAGGATGAAGCACGGATGAAGCAAAAAAAAAAAAAAAAAAACGATACAGGAAGTGGTAAAGCACAAGGCTAAACAAACATAGAGAGAGAAAAGTGCCTGTTTTCCTAATCATAAATTGCCAATTTTCATTTCTTGTGGACAAACAAAAGTGGATCAGTGACAAACCAACAAATACTATACATAAGGCTAACGTTAAATAATTTTCTTAAGCTCCTTTCAGATCTAGAATATGTAACTGTTTCATGTAGCTGTTCAGATTTATGGCTTTGTCATTAAGGCAAAGATGTTCATTATATTAATATGCTCGCAGCTTTATTCTGATATGACAAAACCCTTACAACCCTTAACCAACAATGTGTTATAAGTTCATCGCTAAATGTTTCAGCCTTTCTTACCCTCTCAGCTATAAGCGCAGTGGTTCCTACTGAAAATCAAAACATTTGCATAGTTTCATTAAAAAATATTCTCATTAATTTGAGACAGAGACACGGGCACAGCAGGGAGGTTCATGCTGATCAGTAAAGGAGGATGTTAGGCCTGACTGGGGTTAAAGGTAGAGCAGCTTTACATGGCATTTCTATTCTCTGCTTTTTCTGCTGCACTTCAGCCTGTTCTTGATCATGGGTACAAATATGCAGAAACTTAGAAGAGAAGGTGGGTTGTGCAAGAGGGGCCTGAGATTTGGGAGGCCTCCATTCACTCTGCCAGGAAGCTGTAAAAAAGGAGAGAAAGAAAAAGCATGGGAGGATAAAGGAAAAAACACAAGGAAACAGGAGTATGAAATGAAGGACGTAAACTAGGCTCTGACAGGACACTGCCTACACTATATCTCTGTCCCTGTACCTGTCTCAGGGTCAGAGGGCAGACTGGTGGGTCTGATGAGGGTGGAGCATGGCTGCCCCACAGCGGTGTGGTGGGCACTGGGCTGTCTGGGAGCAGGAGGTGGAGGGAGAGTATGAAACAAGGAGCTGTGAGGAGCTGAGGAGGAGGAGACAGAAGTAAAAGAAGGAAAACTAGGTGCATTCCAGGCACTGGGAGGGGCTGAAGGAGGAAGATGCAAACAGTGATAAAAAAGAAAAAAATGGCAAAACAACATACTAAGTCTAATGCAGCACCTGACATGTTGATGCAAAGAAAAAGCATGCAAGCACAGCTGGAACTAATTAAAAATAATTCCACAACTTGGCCAAACAACAACAAATAAGTAAATGCCTGTTGTCTGGTTGATATCCTCTCTGTATGCTGTACTATTTATGACAGGCCAAAGTCAGTTTCCTTCAGAAAGAAAAAAGCACGACATCATTTCATCTTAGCTTTTCAGACAGGTAGTTAACTAACTAGCTTGACTAACTGTGATCAGGAGTTTATATATCTTTTACATTGAATGTAAACATAGCATTAGTCTAAAAGCAAATACAGACAATGCAGTATTAGATGCACTGCATTTTGTACTATGAGCTCTTCCAGTGAGTGAGAAACCAATCACACTTTTACACTTGTAGTACCTGTTTGTGAGGTTTCAGAGAAAACAGGAGGATGAAGAGATGGGTCAGGGGGTGAAAGGGGTGGAGAAGAGGTTGAGGTGGCTTTATGTGGGGTAAAAGTAAAGAAAGCGGTGGCCTCCATGCCTTCAGCTGGAGAGGCGTCACCATGGAAGCTATGGGGCCTTCGAGGAGCTGAAATCGGCACTAAGAACAAATTGTATGTACAGAAAGAAGAGGAGAGGGGAGAATAGTGAGTGAAACCTTTCCAAAGTTTTCCTCTAAAACCACAAAGTCCTGTTGGTACAGTAAGTATATTTTGAACTTCGGACAGAGACCGGCTGGCTGTTTTCTCCTGCTTACAGCCTTTTATGCTAAACTAGGCTAAAAACGTCCTCTGGACTCCAGCTCTGTACTTAACACACAGACATGAGAATAACAGCCATTTTCTCACCTCACTCTCAGAAAGACAGCCAAAGGTCCTGTCCCCAAAAGGCTGAGCTATTCCTTATACAATACAGGATACTGGCTCAAAATATTAGCCACCAGCAATTTCATTTCACAAGCTGCTAAACATGGACGGTCATTTTGTCATGGGACAGGAAAAAGAAATGAACAATTCATTATTTGAGAGTAACAGCTGAATAAAATATACTTAATTCAAACTATATGTGTGAACAGCTTTTACAGATTTAAAAAAGTAGTAGAGTAGTTATTCACTTCCACTACTACAAAGCACTAATTATTTCATCATCCTTATTGTTCAGTAAGTTTTCTTAGCTGTCACATCAGTGCAGTATTAAGATTGTAGTATGACTCAGCCAGCTGAAACAACCCACATTTCAGTGAGCTGAGAGGACATTTTTAATCATGGACTTGAAACTGGTGTAACAGGTTGGAATCATTTTTAAATGCATCTACTACATCTGGTAACCATACAGAGTGGCATGAATAAAACAATTCTTGGCTTAAAAACTGCAAATAATCTGAGCCAAAACAGGCAAGTGGTGTGGCCACACAGGATGGGGAACATCTTTTGACCAATACCTGATCCGGCACTGGGCTGGAAGATTTTAGGAAGGACAGGAGGGTGAGCACGTGTAAAGGCTGGCAATGTGTAGGCATAGGGAAGGGGCCGAGCCTGCTGCATAGTGCTTGGTGGTTGAGTGTTGGTTCGCAATAAAGTGGATGGAAGAGAGGGGCGTGGGGGTTCAGGCAGAGGAGGACGAGATGGAGCTGAGATGGCGGAGGAAATGCCAGAGGATGTTTTCCAATCCATCTCTGAGGTTACTGAGTGAAAAATAAAAGATGAGATGAATGTGGAGACAGGGGAGAAGGGGAGAGAGATTAAATGAGGAAATGAAAGAATAGAGAAACAGACAGAAGTGAAGATACAAGCAGTAAAATATAGAATAGAGGTGTGGAGATGGAAAGTGGGAAATGTGAGCCATGGGAATGAGGTTCTGCAAAAATACATAATGAAAATGCAAGTGAGGAGAGTAGAGAAGAGGAAGTGAAAAAGGGAATGAGATGACAGTGTAATTTTAAACGGACTAAAAAAATACCCAGATTAGTGTTCAAAACAATAAAACTACACTGTAACTGTTAGAACAACTAACAATATAACTGCATGGAGACTTTAACACAAAAAAAATCAGTTTTGTTACTTTGATGTATTTAAAACAATTCTGGGAAACTTTGGCAAATATGAATAATGCAGTTTCAAATTAATGAATGCTAAAGATAGAACATTGTGAAAAGGAGTGGGGGTTGGGAAATCAGGACCAATTAGGACCACTACGGTCCAGTCAGGACTGTGGAGGACTAAACTGGGGAGCAGAAAGTTACCTGAGGGGCCTGATTCAAACACAGGCCTCCAAGCCAGGTCATGAACTCTTGTGGAAGAAGGGGCGGATGCTGCTACAAAAAGAAAAAGGAACAGCGGACAGTAAAGGTTAAGTGAAAAGAGAAGTGGGTTTTAAACAAGAAACAAAAGAGGAAGCAGTAGTTTAAGAAACAGCGGAAAGACAAACAAAAAGCTAAGAAGGGATAGTCTTGCCTACACTAACTCCTGACAGCTCACACAGAGTAGAGACGTACAAAGCAGGCTAAAGACCTCACTTACATGGCAGGGGTGTGGAATCTTTTCCAAAATTAATACCTTGTAGCATGTAAGTTACAAATTGCAGCACATACATTACACATTTGCCTCAACTCACTGCAGCCAATGGCTCTCATTGGTTACAGGACCAGATGAACCCTCTAGGGGGCATTAGATGTTATAAGCTTCTGGTTTCCACCTCTCTCTGTGCACAGTATATGTATTGATTAGTAAGCGATAACCTGATTAAGCACTGTATAAACTTAAATAATAATGGCTTTAAAACTAGATTTTAATAAGACAGATCCTCAAGATTAGGTAATACTGCGGACATTACCATAAGCCCCTCTGTTATTTCAGTTCATATTTTCAGTGGTAGAGTATCAAAGTATTACAAAACAAATATGCAATTAATCAAATTCCGATAAACTAATTGCAAAACAGTAAAGTTGGCCCACTGAGGCTCTGGGGCTCCAGGCAGTTGCCCACATTGCCCACTAAAGGTGTGATACCCATAAGATATGCAATATCTGCCAGTGTTTGCTTTCAAATAAAACCACATATTGTGTTTTTGTCCCAGGCTGTCATTGTGTGTAATCACCATAGGGATGTTTAGGTGCTTCCCCACTCTTACCATTAACATGTATAGCTTGTCCAGTCCCAAAGCTGGTCTTCCGTTCCTCGCTAATTTCATCATCACTGTCATTAAAATCATCCAGATTTCCAATGTCGCTCTGTTTCATACTCATTAGACTGGCCAAACTCTGCATGTCCTCATCTCTGTGGAGAGAAGGTTAAACAATTGTCTTAAAACACTGTATGTACAAAAACATCCAAGCCCAAAAGTATCAGCATTAGTTTTCAAAACCCATATTGGCTTTCAACTACTGATTTAAGATCTGGGATACAACTATACGGCTTTGAGGAATGAGTGTTTTCATTCATCTTACTGATATGCTGCTGAGTTCATGACTTACGTAGCCTTGCCCTCTTTGAGAAAAATACAAGATATGTTGAGTTTCAATGTGGCTTCCACCACTTTGACAGACAGCGGTTTGAGCTTCAGTGTTACATCATACTGGGCCGGCGTGACACTGGCATACTTCTTCATATTGATATCAGCTGATGCCAACACCTTCCTGTGGCCTTTTGTCTCCTAATACATAAACACAATGGAAAAGGACGTCAAAGCTGATCCAGGTAGACTTCCTACTTCCATGAGTTTTTCAATTTAAAGTCAACTAAATAAATGAAATTAAACCACAACAAAGTATAACAGAAATAGCACTCACATTTTCAATGACAAAAGTCCAATCTTTGTCTTCAAACTCCTCTGCAGTAGGTTCCTGTCGACAGACAAATAATTGCTTGATGCTTGAGCCATGCCAATTCCCATCCAAATTAAGAACAAAGTTATACATTGCATCTAATCCAAATAATTTATCAGCTGCAACTATGCAGAAACATGATGTCTTACCTTATAGAGTGTGACAGTAATGCCTAAGCTCTCTGGAACCTGCCAAACCACCAGTCCTCTGTAGGGGTTCTTGATCCCTGGCTGCCAGCTGTGGAGCTGACAGAACAGACAACAGAAACAAAGGGCCTAGTGTCAGAATTCTCAGAAGAGTTTCCCATGGACTGTTTGTTCTTTAGTCTCTAGAAAGCACTACATACAGGACTAAAGAAAATACATCCTCTTGGAGCCATCAAATTTAGAACACACTGTATTTCATAGCATTTTAGGCATTTCTACTGCAGCAGCCCTGTATGGACAATTGGCTGTTGTGGGTTTTTCTTAATAAATCTCATTCTTCTTTGCATTATTACCTTTGTGTTGTGGCGTCTGTTTCTCCTGATCCACACCACTCTCAGTTTGTCTGGTTGCCTGAAATCACAGAACAAAGAACATTGTACAGTTTCTGTCAAGCCAATCTGCCACCATCACTACCTACTATATTTCAAACAAAAGCGCAACGTACACTCTGTTTCAAACTATTTACACACACACACCCAGGCACATATGCTAACAGGTTTCGGTAAGAATGTTGTCGTTTCATATTCAAAAAACTGTCTGGGATCACATCTACGTAATAAAAACTTCATAATTTACTCTTTGAGCAGGAAAATTGAGATTTTTGCATTATCACTGTTGCTGAGTGATAGCAAAAAATCACTGTACACTCCATCATGGAAGCTACTTCTAATGGCACTATGAAGTGTATACATTTCACATGCTAATGTTAGCATGCTAACGCGCTTTAAAATGACAATGCTAACATGCTAAGGTTTAAAAAGGCTTACCATGGGGTGTATCTTAGTGTAGTGGATGGTTTAGTGGTAACATGCGCTACTTAAAGTGTATTCAAAATGTATTCAGACTCCTGTACTTTTTGCACATTTTATTGTGTTATGGTTTCCATGTACACCATGTACACATGCACAGTTTACTGTCTGCTTCTCCATAACCCACTTAGTAATAAAATAAACAGGGAAGCATGTTTGAGTAAACAAAAAGAACTAAAAAAGTAATTAGGTTTAGGGTAGGGTTGAGGTTAGGCATTTACAGTGGTGTGAAAAAGTGTTTGCCCCCTTACTGATTTCTTATCTTTTTGCATGTTTGTCACACTGTAATGTTTCAGATCGTCAAACAAATTTATATATTAGTCAAAGATAACACAAGTAAACACATCATGCAGTTTTTAAATGAAGGTTTTTATTATTAAGGGAAAACAAAATCCAAAACTATAGATCCCTGTGTGAACAAGTGTTTGCCCCCCTGTCAAAACACTGGTTTATCGCACCTGAGTTCAATTTCTCTTGCCACACCTGTTCGCAATCAAGAAATCACTTAAATAGGACCTGCCTGACAAAGTGAAGTAGACCAAAAGATCCTCAAAAGCTAGACATCATGCCGAGATCCAAAGAAATTCAAAAACAAATGAGAAAGAGAATAATGGAGCTCTATCAGTCCGGAAAAGGTTATAAAGCCATTTCTAAAGCTTGGGGACTGCAGCACAGCAGAATTCATGGTTCCATTTATCACAGCAAGTCTTCCAGGGCCTGAAGCAGCAAAACAGCCCCAGACCATCACACTACCACCACCATATTTTACTGTTGGTATGATGTTCTTTTTCTGAAATGCGGTGTTACTTTTACGCCACACATAATGGGACACACACCTTCCAAAAAGTTCAACTTTTGTCTCGTCTGTCCACAGAGTATTATCCCAAAAGTCTTGGGGATCATCAAGATGTTTTCTGGCAAAACTGAGACGAGCCTTTATGTTCTTTTTGCTCAGCAGTGGTTTTCGTCTTGGAACTCTGCCATGCAAACCATTTTTGCCCAGTCTCTTTCTTATGGTGGAGTCATGAACACTCACCTTAACTGAGGCAAGTGAGGCCTGCAGTTCTTTGGATGTTGTTGTGGGGTCTTTTGTGACCTCTTGGATGAGTTGTCGCTGTGCTCTTGGGGTAATTTTGGTCGGCCGGCCACTCCTGGGAAGGTTCTCCACTGTTCCATGTTTTCGCCATTTGTGGATAATGGCTCTCACTGTGGTTCGCTGCAGTCCCAAAGCTTTAGAAATGGCTTTATAACCTTTTTCGGACTGATAGAGCTCCATTATTCTCTTTCTCATTTGTTTTTGAATTTCTTTGGATCTTGGCATGATGTCTAGCTTTTGAGGATCTTTTGGTCTACTTCACTTTGTCAGGCAGGTCCTATTTAAGTGATTTCTTGATTGCGAACAGGTGTGGCAGTAATCAGGCCTGGGTGTGGCTAGAGAAATTGAACTCAGGTGCGATAAACCAGTGTTTTGACAGGGGGGCAAACACTTGTTCACACAGGGCTATATAGTTTTGGATTTTGTTTTCCCTTAATAATAAAAACCTTCATTTAAAAACTGCATGATGTGTTTACTTGTGTTATCTTTGACTAATATATAAATTTGTTTGACGATCTGAAACATTACAGTGTGACAAACATGAAAAAAGATAAGAAATCAGTAAGGGGGCAAACACTTTTTCACACCACTGTAGTTCTAAAGGTTAAGGTTAGGGTTAGCGGCTAGGGAATGCATTACGTCAATGAGTGTCCTCACAAAGATGGAAGTACAAGTAGGTGTGTGTGAGAGAGAGCGAGAGAGAGAGGGGGAAAAGGTGCATTTACATTACTGCAGAAAAACTGTTTTTGTACATAACTCTTCATTATTGTGTATGTAGTGCCTGTGACAGGTCTGCACAGGCAGCAAGCAAATATGTTGAACTTTGACCCCAGTTGCACTGACCTTTGTGACCACAACCAATCACTGCTGACCACTGCATGAAAAGTTGAAACACTTATTAACCTACGTCTGTTTCTGAATTTCCTAAACTGTACAAGTTACCCTCATAGCAGGACCTGACAAAGACCGACAGCCTATTCAATTGGGGAGATATCAGCATGTAGGTGCGGCTACCCTGACTGTTAAGAAACACTGTTTGAGTGTCTGAAACGTTCTGATCTTCTGGTACCAACATTAGGTTGGTAGTTAAGCTAGTGACATTTAGTACAGCGCCCCTGAGTTTGGGAGGGTAAAAACTGTGCCAACAAACATGGAGGTTACTTGTACAAACAAATCAGCAAAGTCTCATGGCCAAACTTACTTGTCCAAAATGGAAAATGTAGGGCTATTAAAAATTTCAGACCAACTTTGAAGGAAATTAATTTGCCACCTCACTTTGTAACCCTATGGCACTGGTGTTTCACTGTCCTTTTTTTTTGTTTTATTGCCTCTAGGGGTGGTACAACGGTGCGGTGGTTAGCACTGGCTCATCACAGCAGGTTCTGGTTCTGGGTTCGAGCACCAGCCGACCCAATGCCTTTATGTGCAGAGTTTGCATGTTCTCCCTGTGCCTGCGTGGATTATCTCCGGGTACTCCGGCTTCCTCCCACAGTCCAAAGACATACAGCTTAGGTTGACTGGCGACTCTAAATTGCCCATAGAAGTGAGTTTGCGTGGTTGTTTGTCTACATGACAGACTGGCGACTTGTCCAGGGTGGACCCGGTCTCTCGCCCAGTGTCAGCTGGGATTGGCTCCAGCCCCCCATGACCCTATTCAGGAAAAAGCGGTATAAATAATGGATGGATGGATAATTGTTTTGCCTGGAACTTGGCCAGTTTTAAGTTGTTGGAGAAACAGTTCAAGAAAATAAACAGATGGTCGCTTATTCCATTACATGCATAACATTAACTTAGTGCACTTGAGATCAGAACCCGCAAATAATCAGAAAGACAGTCTCTGGTTCACTGACAACTCAGGAACACAGCCTCTGATTTGGCTGACAGACACAACCCAATGCATTATGGTAGATAGCAAACACCAATAGTTGTTTTCAACATGGAAAAATTGACACATTATCACATATATGTTTTACTTGCCCGATCGGGCAACCGCATGAAGCATTCCACTTGCAGGAACAGTTTACTTGCCCCGGGCAAACAGGGAAGCATTAATGTTGAGCCCTGAAGGGGGTGCTTAAAGTTCAAACTTGCTGAACTACGACATGGTGCTGACATTGTGCACAGCCAATCACTGTTGACTACTGTTTGACTGAATGAAAACTACCTACCTACTGTACCTACTGCCTAACTTACTTGTGTTTCATTGTTTTGATTAGTGGTTAGGAAGAAACACTAAATACTGCAAAAGTGTCTGCAAAAATTATTAGAACATGGGAGCATGAGAACACTGACAAAGGCCCTTGTCTATGAATGTAAAATCCTCTAATAACTAAGCAGAAGCACATACAGTCAAGATTACAGGTGTGTAACAGCATGGGAATGCTGAACATAGCATTCACAGCAAACACAGTTTGGAAATTCATAAAACATTCCCAAAGACAAAGTTGCTCTTCCAGTTCTTGGAACCTTGTAGTTCTTGCATGAAGAAGCAGGTTGCATGCACTGCAGTGAGTCTCCTAAAATCTTGGTCACAAACTCTGTGTCAGACTCGACAGTACTACTCAGCAGATTGTGATGAATTTCTGCTGATGTGAATAGAGAAAATACAACATATATGCAAGAAGACATTTCATCAACTCATGTCCACTGGTACCATGCTCATGTTTCAAAACAAGCTTTGGCTGTAGTGGTTTTTACCTCATTGAAAAAAGGGAAGTTACCACATATCTGTAAATGAGTGCAACAGGACCCTATTAAATCAAGAGACGCAGCACGTGTAGCAACAAGGAGACAGTACCCTTCCTTACATTAATACATGAATCAGACAGATGGTTTTCCATTATTTGAGCTTTGATTGGCCCTTTTATAATGAACTTGTCATCTCGAGTCCTATTGTCCTACAATGGTTTCATGGCATTGGCTCCACCAACTGTTTTATCTCCATGAACCGACTCTTAACATTTACAAATGTTACAAATGCGCATGAATTCACATTGTCTTTTACAGATTATTGGAAAGTTGTCTGTGTGTCCAGGCCTCCTTATGTGGCATGGCTGTCCAAACCAACAAGGTGACCGGTGAGAAAGTTTGAAAGACAGAGAGGAGTGAGGGTAAGAGTGAAGGAGAGAGAGAGAACAGAAATAGACGCCTACCATGCTGAACTTCAGAGGCTTAACAGCAACCCTACACCTGCTACACTATTTATCATAGACGTGTTTCAGTGCTACGGCAACAGGCTGACCTACAAGTGTACAATAGTGCTTTTAGCTCCTGCGGTCAGTATACGTCCAGGTTCTCCAGACAGTGTTACACGTAGCACGCTCTCGTCAGCCCTGGTGAAGGGTTTGTTTTCATTAGCTGTTTGAGCTTCACCATATGAGGAAATCCTGAATGCTGTGAGGGAAGTCGTTGATCATACAACTTCTAAATAGTTTTCCCAGACTGTCTAAACTTCCTGATATTCTCCTGATACTCTGTATGTAAGTGGCATCTCAGTTCAGGAAGACAGCCCATCTAGTTGATCCACATTGTACACATTCTTGTTATAAACTACTGAAACCACAAGTATACTGTCTGTCAGAGATGGGATGGAGCTCAGTACATTTATTCAAGTATTACTTGTCAGTTCAATTTTGAGGTATCTGTTCATTACCTGAGTCTTTTTGCTTTGTGCAGACTCATACTTTGATTTCCCTATATTTTATATTTTACCACATTATGTCTACTTGATAACTTACTAGTTTTTTTTATCAGATCAATAAAACAAAATACAGTCTAATCATAAGACTTCATTATTATTATTTTTTATTCTCAACAGGTAATTTGAACTTTACTGTAAGTATACACTCACCAGCCACTTTATTATACGTACACTTGTACAATTGTATGCAATTCAGTGTAACACTTCTGCCTTAACATCTGTGTTTATGAAGCTCAGAATGTTTCAGTTTTTTTGTGAAATCATCATAAATGTATAAATTCAATGATATGTTTATTAGTGAGGTCATACAGTAGTTAAAGGTGGTGCTGGACCACATTATATTCAGAGGTGTTCCTAATATTTTGACCCTCTCATGTAGCTGGGAAGGACAAAAATAAAGAGACAATTAAAATCCAATCATATGATACAAATTAATGTGCAATGTTCCATTCTGCACAGTAAGTCCTTTAAGTATATTCTGATGCTCATACTTTTGTACTTTTACTTATGTAACATTTTGAATGCAAGACTTTTACTTATAATAGTGTTTTACACTGTGGTATTGTTACTTTTACTTAAGTAAATAATCTGAGTACTGTTGTCTGTGATGTCACCCATAAGTCACCCATGAGTTAAGGTGCTGGACTTCAAACCCCTATAAACTCAGGTTTGTTTTAAGAACTGGACAAGACTCCAGGAGGTCACTGTGCCTGCCTTTTGTCCACCAAGAAACAGCTAAGGGGCTAGCATGCTCTGTCACAACTGTCAGAGCTTCAGAAACTCCCTCCCCGCACATTGCTTCTACGTTTGATTGAGGGCATTGCATCCAAGTATCTCTGAAACCAACTGGAATTGACCATCTCTGTGAAGGCCTCTGTGGCCTTTTGGATCAACTATAAACACTTCTGATTTCTGTCATACAGTGTCTTTTCTAGTATAACCTGGACCTTTTGGATCAACTATAAACACTTCTGATTTCTGTCATACAGTGTCTTTTCTAGTATAACCTGGACCTTTTGGATCAACTATAAACACTTCTGATTTCTGTCATACAGTGTCTTTTCTAGTATAACCTGGACCTTTTGGATCAACTATAAACACTTCTGATTTCTGTTATACAGTGTCTTTTCTAGTATAACCTGGACCTTTTGGATCAACTATAAACACTTCTGATTTCTGTCATACAGTGTCTTTTCTAGTATAACCTGGACCTTTTGGATCAACTATAAACACTTCTGATTTCTGTCATACAGTGTCTTTTCTAGTATAACCTGGACCTTTTGGATCAACTATAAACACTTCTGATTTCTGTCATACAGTGTCTTTTCTAGTATAACCTGGACCTTTTGGATCAACTATAAACACTTCTGATTTCTGTCATACAGTGTCTTTTCTAGTATAACCTGGACCTTTTGGATCAACTATAAACACTTCTGATTTCTGTCATACAGTGTCTTTTCTAGTATAACCTGGACCTTTTGGATCAACTATAAACACTTCTGATTTCTGTCATACAGTGTCTTTTCTAGTATAACCTGGACCTTTTGGATCAACTATAAACACTTCTGATTTCTGTCATACAGTGTCTTTTCTAGTATAACCTGGACCTTTTGGATCAACTATAAACACTTCTGATTTCTGTCATACAGTGTCTTTTCTAGTATAACCTGGACCTTTTGGATCAACTATAAACACTTCTGATTTCTGTCATACAGTGTCTTTTCTAGTATAACCTGGACCTTTTGGATCAACTATAAACACTTCTGATTTCTGTCATACAGTGTCTTTTCTAGTATAACCTGGACCTTTTGGATCAACTATAAACACTTCTGATTTCTGTCATACAGTGTCTTTTCTAGTATAACCTGGACCTTTTGGATCAACTATAAACACTTCTGATTTCTGTCATACAGTGTCTTTTCTAGTATAACCTGGACCTTTTGGATCAACTATAAACACTTCTGATTTCTGTCATACAGTGTCTTTTCTAGTATAACCTGGACCTTTTGGATCAACTATAAACACTTCTGATTTCTGTCATACAGTGTCTTTTCTAGTATAACCTGGACCTTTTGGATCAACTATAAACACTTCTGCGGAGGAGCTGGAGGAAGTGTCTGGAGAGAGGGAAGTCTGGGCATCTTTGCTTAGACTGCTGCCCCCGTGACCCGGTCCCGGATAAGCGGAGGAAAATGGATGGATAGATGGAACCTGGACCTTACCACGCCTAGCTTCCCCAAAAACCACTGTCAAACTATCCCCTGAACAAACATACCAAATTTTAAGAAGTGGTCTTTAGGGGTTATACTAGGTGTAACTTCACTCTTCACACAGTATCTGTGATCAGGCTAGATGTTACCACTGAGCCTCCTGAGCTTTCAAAGCATCACGTCATGTCATATAATAGACAGGGCGCATTTGAAGTTATTATATTTGCTGGAAACTATTCAACAATTATTCGAAGACTATAGAACAAATGTCACACTGTAGAGAGGATCTCCCAGTATCAGACACATGTTGATACTGATCAGTGCACTCAAAGGAACATAGGCCACTATACAAGCCAGGCCTGGACAAGTGGAAACACATGCACCGTGAGTAATGATAATGGAATTAATAAAACTCCTGCAGTGCCAAAACTGAAGCAGTCAGACCAACAGCTCAAACAGTGCTCCACTATATAGCAGGGTGGATGGAGTGGGGTGGTGGTTCTGCTCTGTACCCTCAATAAGCATAGGGACAGTTTCTTATGGACCCCTGTGTTTTCCACAGATTTAACGCAACTATATTTACTTACTATTTGAAAATTATGCATATTTTTTTTCCTGAACACTGAAAAAATACTTTAGATTAGGTCTCAATATTGAGCACAAAATGTGACCTTAGCACCAAGATTAAAAAATAATTAGGCTAATTACTGAAATTTGGCATCTTCCTCTTACGACACATGCACCCTTGTTGTACCTTTTTGTTTGTTTTGGTTTGAGGTTTTGTGGGACACAATCCCCGCTACTGCAACAGCACACTAAAGGTCTTTGCTTGACAAAACTGGACAGAAGCCCCAAAACAACATGGCAGAAAGCCCAGTTCTTGCGGTGTCCAGGAACAGTACCGGGACCAGCTTAGCTTGTGTGGCTTGCTTCACATTACTGAAATGGCTCAACCGTGGCAAATGTCAAATACTTGAGCAATCACGCAGCAAAGCCCTTTGATAATAGTACGTACACCTCGAGGGAATGTGTTGAAAAATGAATTTACATTATATTCATTATCAACATCTTAAACTTTTCACTGTAAAAATAAGTTTAAATTGTTTTCTTTTGTCTAATGCAAAAATATTTTATTGGCTCCATTTATTAGTTGGCATAATTGCTATATAATAGACAACGAGGGGCAGTATTAGAGCCATTTTTGTATTAGTAATATAATTAAGTAATTAGGTACAGTCATGGCCAAAAACAGTGGCACCCCTGCATTTCTGTCAGATAACGCACCACTTCTCCCAGAAAATTGTTGCAATCACAAAGTCTTTGGTATTCTCCTGTTTATTTCTTTTGTTTGCATTAGAACAAAAAAGCTGAGAAAAAAGCCAAGTCTGATACATTCCACACAGAACTCACCTCAGACCCAGCAGCTGCCCCCCGCAATGATCACCTCCCTTCCCCCCAACCCTGCATCCCTGAAGATCTGTGAATCATCCCAGACATCCTCCACTCTAAACTGACCCAGCTCACTGTGCCTGCCCCTACCTGTCAGTGGATTACGAGCTTTCTGACAGACAGGAAGCAGCAGGTGAGGCTGGGGAAAACCACATCCTGTACCCGGACAATAAGCACAGGCGCCCCCCAGGAATGTGTGCTCTCCCTGCTGCTGTTCTCCCTCCACACAAGTGACTGCACCCCAGAGGACCCCTCTGTTAAACTCCTAAAGTTCGCAGATGACACAACAGTCATCAGTCTCATCTGAGATGGTGACGAGTCGGCCTACAGACGGGAGGTTGAACAGCTGATCCTGTGGTGTAGCCGCAACAACCTGGAGCTCAACATGCTCAAAACAGCAGAGATGACAGTGGACGTTAGGAAGAGTGCCCCACCCCCCACCAACCCACCATACTCAGCAGTAGAATTCTTCAAGTTCCTGGGCTCCACTGTCTCCCAGGACCTGAAGTGGACGTCCAACATCAGCACCATCACCAAGAAGGCACAGCAGAGGATGTACTGCAGCTCAGGGAGTTCGACCTGCCGAGTTCGACCTGCCCCAGGAGCTGCTGATACAGTTCTACAGAGGAATCATCGAGTCTGTTCTCTGCTCAGCAACCAAACAGGACAGGATCAGACTCCAGTGACAATCAGAGCTGCAGAAAGAACCTTCGCTGCCAGCCTGCCCTCCATAGAGGACCTGAACACCTCACAGGTCAGAGGAGGGCAGAGAAGATTTCTGCAGACCCCTCACACCCTGGACACAGACTATTCAAACTCCTCCCCTCTGGACGGTGCTACAGGTCACTGTGAGCCAAAACAACCAGATACAGAGACAGTTTCTTCCCCCAGGCCATCACACTGATGAACACTTAACCCATGACAGTATGACTGGACAATAATCCTCAGTGAAATACCTGTAAATATACTTGTATATATCCATCTGAAAAAAACTGCATTCAAACTGTGTATACACATTTCTGTAAGTACTTTATCTAGATTTTTTTTATTTTCCTAATGCACATTCCTTTTTCTTGTTTGGACATTCTTTTTCTTTTCCTGTGCTCCTGTCTTATCTTGTCTACTTGCTGCTTTATGGAAGAACATTGTACATACACATCAAAAGCCACTGTACCAGAGTCAAATTCCTTATGTGTCCAACACGCCTGGCCAATAAAGCTGATTCTGAAGTATATTAATATGTCAATTATTTTTTCAGCTAATTCTCTAGTCAATAAAATGTCATTAACATGGCCCAACAGAACCTTTTTTGCTCCTTGATCCACTCACTACCAGATCTGGAAATGCAGATTTTGGAGAAACTAGGCCCAGATGTCTCTGATTTTTTTTTTATTTCCTTTGGCTTGATCACCAGGTTACATCTAGCCTTAATTACCAAAAAGGGACAGTGGGCATCTGCTCAGTCTCTAGAGCCATAAAGGCCCCCAAAGCCCCAAATCCGCTGTGTATGCTTAGTTTGAATCATCTGTAGAGCTGTCATTGTTTCAGAATCCTGGCTGCAGCCCTGCTGGTGCTGATGATGTGGGTGATCAGCATCCCTTCACCTGACTCTAACTGTGCTTGTGGAGACCATCGCCCAGGCCCACAGCCACATACTTAGCATGACGAGTACCCTAGTTCACAGCATGTCATACAACACACTATAACTACTGTACACCACAGAGGCTCCGTTCCAGAAAAGCAGACGCGGAAGTAAAGGGAGTCTGCCACTCATAACGATGCCACGGCAAACAGCTGCGTACTTCACAACCTGAGAATCGTTTTAAACACAGCATGAGCAGGAGAGGCTGCCCACGTCCATTTCAAAAGCCTCGACCTTACAGACGCTTCTGGACGTTAGCCTCCTCCCCGCGCTGATTATCACGGCGAGTTGTAATAATGACGAGCGAACCAGGGGTTAACATTTACTGACAAGTACAGGTTGCTGGTTTGTATATTTGGTGTAAGCCATAGGTCTAAACGATCCCCAAAGGCCATGTTGTTCTATAGGATAACTATGACTTTGCAGAAAAAAAAAGTTATATTATTTCCTAATCGAGTTTGTTATCACTTTCTTTTCCTGTAACACATTAAGTCTGTCGGTCCTGGACACATTAGGATGCCATTACTGAAATAACCCGACATATAGGCTATCAGTATTATAATGATTACTTACCATTTATGTGTGCATTCTATCATCAGTTCTTGAAAAGAAGCCGCAAACTGGAACTTGGCCGCTTTCTTTCCGACCCGCTGGAGCCGCTTCCAAACCGAAGTCATGGTTAGGCTTGTCAAATAACCCTCTCCCAGACACGATAATGCGACATTAAAACGAAGGGCATATGTAACCCCGCTCCTGCGTCCCTTTACTGGGGAAACTCCACCTGATTCGTTGACCGGTCCTTATCGGGTCCTACTCCGCAGACAGGCTGCAAAACAAACACACGCCTCAACTCAGAGCTAGCGTCAAGCTAACTGGGAAAGCGGAAGACTGGAGACCAGGCCTTTCAAAATAAAACCTTTATTTAATTCTCTTAGTCGAAAAGCAGACCTGTGACAACAGACATTTGACCGAACATAGAGTTTTGATTTAATCCATTAAGTCACTATCAGTACATATTGATACAGGTAAAAAAATGACATTTAAATATGAGTTTAAAAATACTATGTTGAATTGAACTTTGTCTTATTAATGTGCAATAACATAGTGTAAAGCTGGTAATAGATTTAGAGACGTGGACAGAGTTGGACTTTTGGAATGAGTATGCAAGTATTATATTACAGTCTTACACACTGAACTGATAAATCAGAAACATCATTATTATATATTATATAAATTTGTACTGTCAGTACATCTTATTTCATCACAGCTTATTGTGGCCAACTTGACACACTTGTTATTAGGCAATATAATATACTATGCTTTTCAAGTCACACCTGCAGTGACTTCACTTTCTGTAAGATAATCTAATAATAATGGAGGTGTGTCCTTGCTAAAGTTACCAACGTATAAAGGCAAAACTGTCATTGTGAAATACATATATAGAAACAATACACCAGCCTAACAGCCTAATACCATAGAGGTAAAATACTGCAGTGCTCAGTGGGGTTACTTATCTGAAAGTCAAAGCTGTTTAAGCCTTAAACAAATATTACAATGTTTTCCCATCAGGGCTAGATTATTACTAGGTGCAGGCATAATTGGCTTTTATGTACTGTGATAAATAACAGAAGCAGACATTTTCTTCCTGCTTGAATCTGACTTCTGCAAATGACATAACAAAATGAATAGTAAATGGTCTTATAATGGATTTCTATGCAATGAAGCACACTCAAAGCTCTTTACAATACTTCCTAATTACCCACTAGCACACATTGTGTGATACAATGGAATGGCCACCAGGAGCAACCTGGGGTTTGCTGACTTGCCCAAATACACTTTGAGTGTCCTTGGGACCAACAAGGACACTCAAGGAGATTACCTGCTCTAACTCCTATAGCCACCCTGTAAGACTGTAACATAACAGATGCAGGCCTAGCCAAAGAGTCAAGAGAAGCTAAACAGCGATTAGTGAGTTCCCATGAAGCTGTGCTGAGGGATATTATCAAGGACTAAACAGAAAACAGAAAGTTGTTGTGAGCCTATCAGGGAAAGATTTCCCCTACCATGAGTCCCCTCAGCTAAAGGGACTTTTCCATTTTAGCCTAGAGTCTATTTATAATTTGCTGCTGACACATAGAGCAACTGGGAATATAATGTAGCTTATGAGAACACACACATATAAATAAACACCCTGTTTATACCCTGAATGATCATCTCATGTCAGGCAGCATCATTATGTTTTACAACTAAATAAATTTCTACATTACAAAACTTGACCTTCCTCTGATGGGTCATAAGTTATTCTTTACTTTATTAGCCTTTATTAACAAATCCACTACTGCACCCTAATGTTAAAAATATATATAATTTTACATGACTGTCTGACCATAATGTCACTCATAAAATTGGCAGTAAAGTTTCGATGTTACAGTGCAGTGACAATCATGAAGCCTACATTGTTTACTTGTTGCCACCTGATGGCAGCTATAAATAAAAACCACTGGTGTTTGTGCATTTTATAAGGAAGTTAACATGTTCCTCCCACAGTCCAAAGACATGCAGCTTAGGTTGATTGGCAACTCTACAAAATTGGCTATTATCCGGAAGGGCATCCAGCGTAAAACATGTCAAGTTTAACGTGCGCATCATCAGTTCGGTGGGGACTGATGATTCGCTGTGGCTACCCCTAATGGGAACAGCCGAA
Organism: Monopterus albus; assembly: GCF_001952655.1. Lineage (NCBI taxonomy): Eukaryota > Metazoa > Chordata > Actinopteri > Synbranchiformes > Synbranchidae > Monopterus > Monopterus albus. The sequence goes on along the minus strand of NW_018127905.1, from coordinate 2,069,940 downwards.
AGTAGAAGAAGAAGGAAGTTAACATGTTAGATATATACAATAGCTCTGTTTTGGTCTCCATCAACTCCTGAAAAAAATATCTGGTTCTTTAGCAGCTAAAGGCTCCATTATGTTAAGGTCTCTAATAAAACCTGTTGCTGAGCAGGTAGTATACAGTGGGGTTTTTTATTAATGTTTTCATTCTGCTGGCTGTAGTAGAAATAACTGTGATGAGTCATAACACCAGAACAATTACCTTAAATACCTTTAGAAAACTGTTAACACTGCTAAGCAGAAGAAAACTGCAAAGACTGGTGATAATTTTCTGGTTATTCATCAGTACAAGTGACTCTATTACAGACATTCATTTGATGCATGTAAAATATTGATCAGTGCAGCTTTACACATTTACACAAAGAGCCTGACCAGTTCTAACCTAAAAGCAGCCGGCCTGTGAAGCCCCTCGTGGTGGTGAATGATCAGCTCATCAATTACATGACCTACTCGATTACATGACCTAAGTGCTCTGGAGTACCTGGGGGTGGTTACGAGTTCATTAAGATAAGAAGGGGTGAGACCATATATATACCAACTAAATACAATCATGCAGAATACTGAGCCTTGTGGGAAATAAGCTTTTTGGTTACTCTGATCAAAAACTGCTAGCCCCCAACTGTACGAGTCTCTCCTTTGGTTAGTGTGTTTAAGAAAAAAAATTAAAAGCACATTTTTACTCATTAGCTTTTACCTAACTGGGTCAGGCATAATTCAGCTAATCTCTCTATTTGTGTCAGCAAAGTAATTTACCCATGTGCCTTCTTCTTATTAATAATAATATTATTAATTTCTTCCCTTCTCTGTTTTGTGGGTTTTCCTGTTTTCCTCTGTGCTGTAAAGTATCAATGGATCAAATGTGTTGCCTGTAAAGTGCTGTATAAACAAAACCGAATCAAATTGAATTAAACTGAATACTATGCTGGTGAATTGCCAGTGTTATAGTGATATTATCACCTTTCCATATAAACCAAAATGAAAGAGGAACTTCTCGCCCACTTACTGTGAATGCATTCATTCAAATCAAAAGATTGTAACAGCTGTCTTCACTTCTGCCTCTCTAATATGTGCACTTTATCCAAAGTGTCTCAAAAAATGTTGTCAGCATGTCTCACTGAAACCACTTTCTGTATTAGGGGCTTCATATATAATAGTATACAGTATATAATATATGATATGTAATCAATATAGATTCATAGTATTGATACCAGAGGTGGACAACACTGGTTGAACCACATCTTGTCCCACATTCTGATCACGGGACATGATGTTCCAGTCTTCCTGTGTTGCTAAGTAATGTGTCCAGCTCCAAGGCTGGTCCCTGGTGTTTCTATTATAGGAGTGAACCCTTCTTGACAATGTCCCTCCATCCTCCTAATCTCCCAGCAGTGTATTCTGCAGGGACACTGGGAAACAGCTGTGTTTGGGTGGGTAAACATAAAGCAAGAAATGAGGAAAAGCAGAGGGGAGTCTCCACATGTGGGAATAACAGTTTTTTAAAGATAGTGTTTTGCCAAAGCTCTGTCATCCTGAGGTCATGTTTATCTGAGAAACTATTCTTGGAATTACATTTACTGGTTCTCTGTGGTTCACTGAGAGCTCTTACTTTGGAAATGAAAGCACTGTGTCACATTAATTAGGAAAACCTGATGGTGGATAAACATAATATTCGATTACATGCATAAAGCAGGCAAGCAAAGTGCTGTCAGGATGTGAATTTCCAGGGATTACAAAGCAGCTTTGCTTTTCTCTCAGAGTTTTTTTCCAGGGTTTTATGAGGGTGGGGAGTGAGTCATGATGGTAACTACAATGTCAAGTCATTACCAAACAATGCACTTCCTATCTGCAGGCTGCCCAGCAGTTGGTGTCTATCCTGTTTTGGAATCCAGGGTAATCAGGGTCATATAACTCTTATAAGGTTTAATCCATTATAATTAACTAATACAACAGCGGTTCCCTATGGAACACCTTAGAGACCCCATAAACTCAAAAACATGTTTATGTTTATATGCCCTAAAATGTCAGGCATCTACTGTACTGACTGGTGTATGTGCACAGTCTGTCACTAACAGGGTGTTTTCACATTATTCTGATGAAGGGGGAAATGTTTGCCCACTTCCTGGAAATCCTGATTTCAAACATCCACAGGCAAAGCAAGTTTGTGATGACATAAATCTGAAAGCCAATTAGGGCTCACTATGCAAATATTGATGTTAATAAGATTTTTGTTCGACAGTGCCCACTGAAACCTGATACCTAAAACCTCTGACCTGGGATCAGCCAGAGCTAATTTATGAGTGATAGCAGTGTGTTCGCTAAAGTTGACCGTTGACAGTAAATATTCAGTTCTCTGGTACATCACTAGATCATATTTTGGATCATGTGAAAAAATAAAAAGTGACTTACCATCAAAGGTTATGGGACTGTAGTGGACATGCTGGAGTATCAACTGCAGGTTAAAACGTTACACTTGGCTCACTAACGCTACAGTATTAGTAGTTGAACTGTGTGCAAACAGCCCGCTGCTAACAATCCAGTCTCCCTGATGCACCAACTGAGAAAACAGACATACTGTCAAAATCTCAGCCAGACTGTAAATACATTTTCAACTTCAACTTCTTTTATACAATATTTCTATGTAATGGGTGATTGAGCAAATGTTGAAGCCAATTACAGAGATTCACTGAACATTTTTTGAGGAAAAACTGTTAGACTATATACTTTTTATAGCTGAGTATTTTTATATGCAAATATAAGTATTAAAATGTCTCTGGGGTCAAACTTTAACTTGAATTAGATGTTTTATTTGTGTTTTAGTAGACAAAGACTGGGTTCTACTTCATCACTTTCTTGCATTTTCTTTTTACATTTATCCACTAAAATACTTGTTTATATTTTACTTTATACTTACATAACTACATTTCAGACAGTAATATTGTACTTTTAGCTCCATTACATTAATTGACAGCTAGAGTTTTATATGTATTATATGAAAAGCTTATAAATAGTACATGAAAGACTGAACAAGTGGTTCCCAATGTTTTTGTCTTGTCACCCCTCACAGAAAAGCAGTTGGGGCTATGCTACTAATTAACAGATTGAGCACCCCAGCAGCTAACCTCTGCTGCCCTGTTTAACATGTAAATTAGTGAGCTAATGTAACATGATTCTGTTCTGCTCAACAGTACTAAAGAAAGACTGTAATTTACTGCTTTAACATCATCCCATCCCACCCTCTCTGCTACCAAATGGACTAATGTTACCTGGTTGTCTTCTTCTTATTATGCACATGAGTAATGCAGATATTTTTTCCACAAAATCAAGACGAAGAAGATCAACTTCCAGCATGTAGGGATTCTGGTACGGAGGTGCTATATTGTGGACATCCATCATCTTGTCTGCAGCCACGTCCCTCATAGTTAAAATTTTGAGTAAAGATGGATTTTGTATTATTCCACTTCATTGGCAGTGTAAAGAAGATCTCATGCAGCAAGATGACATTTGCAGAAACATACATGAAAAGGTATTTGAACTTGAATAATCTAAATTATACAGCATGGGAATTTAATCATTTGATAGTTTCAACTATGCAGAATTGGCATAAAATGACTCAAACCAAATAAGTGCAGCTCCTGACTCTCCTGTTGTAAAACACATCAGATAATAAAATATTTGCTTTCAAAATGTAGTATGACCACATAGTATTACCACTGGTGGAGTAATCAGATCCCTACTGGTATCATGCCCCCACAGTTCCATCTATGACCTTTGTAAATATAGCCTGGCTGAGCCAAACACCTGTGAGCCGTCTGTCAGAACCACAAAGAGGGCGACAGCAAATGCACACAGCACATTATTATTGAGGTCACAGCGAATCATGTTGTCCCTGAAACCACAATGCAAATATTAGAATCAGAATCAGCCTTATTAACCAAGTTTGTTGAATACACAAAGAATTAGGACGTCATTACTGTGTAATTAAAAACTATAACTATTTATCTACTATATATATATATGTATATATACACATACACATACATACATAGATAGTATCTCTGTGTGTGTGTTCCTAGGACTGCACTCTTCTGGACAGAGATCTCAGATGTTGTTCCTGGGATCTGTTGGAGCCACTCTCCCAGTTTGGAGGTCACAGCCCCCAATGTTCCTATTACCGTGGGGACCACTTGTACCTTCACGTTCCACGTCTATTCTAACTCTTCTTTCAGCCCTTGGTATTTCTCGAGCTCCTCGAGTCCAGTCCTAGGGACAGCTAAGATACTGCGCAGGACCCTCAAGCAATAACATCATAACTACAGATGTCAGGGTGACAGATCTGTAGTCATTCAGTCTGCTGATGAAGGGTTTCTTAGAGATTGGGATGACGGTGGAGTGTTTGAAGCTGGAGGGGACTTCATACAGCTCCAGTGATCTGATGAATATCTGCATGAAGATGGGGGAGCTGATCCAGCACAAACTTTTAGACAGGAGGGAGACGCACTGTCTGGGCCTGGTGCCTCCTGATCTTTTGTCTCTGAAAGAGGCCACGCACATCCTTTTGACGGATCCGGGGGGAGGGGAGTTGCAGGCGAAGCACATGCCGGTGGTGTGAAGTGCTCCTTATCAAACTTGTAGTAAAACACATTCAGGTTGTCTGCCACATGATGGTAGTCCACGATGTTTCCTGTAGCCAGTGATGTTCTGCAGGCCTCTCTATACTGGCTGAAAACAGTTTCTTCATGTCCACACTACATTCACATGTATGACCTCTGAAAAGATTCTGCATACCATGATAAACTATGTAATGATATGCCATTAAAGGACATACTGTATGTTTTCATGACATTCTTGTTACATACTGAGGCACAGGAAAAAATAGTGTTCTTCATTATGTTTGCAAATACTTTACTGTGGATATAAAAGTATAACTGCAGCATCAGGTGGCTGAAATGGTTTTGGTGGTGGTTGTAAGGGCATTCAGGGAAACTGACAGGATGGTTTGGGCAGCTGCAACAGCAATGCTTATTGGTCAGTAGAGTTTCTGGGCATTTACTAAGGCAGTACCAAATTGTTGCTTGATGGTTGCTGTGGTGTTTGGGTGGTTAGCTTCAGGATGATTACAGTGGCTGGAGGATTTCTAGCTCACACACTGCAAATTAGTCTCTTTTCATTGTTTAATCAAAGGAGCCAATCAGAACTGAGCCCAGCTGTGTTGAGATACTGGAGTTAATCTAAAATTGCCAGTTAGAAATGATGGGTTATTTATGCTGCAAATGTAACTATTACATTATTATATTTACCGTGTCCTCTATCAACAGCTTTGATTATGTAGACAGAGGAAAAATACAAAAATATAATTCTTTAATACCAGAAACACTCAAGCTACAACCCTAGCTATAATGTAAAAAAATAAAAGGTATGAATTATAAAATGACATAGCTGGTTTTAGTTTAGATTTTACTTCTTTCTTCTTTTTTTAAGATGGTATTATAATGTGGGCTTGTCAGAACAATTTTTTTTTATTATAAAGACATGCCTGTTGCTGCTGGAAACCAGGTCGATTCAATTCAATTTGTATAGCATCAATTCACAACCAAAATTTAAATTGACTTTACATAGGAAGGTCTAGACCTAACACCATTATCTGACCCTTTGTTTAAATAGGAATATTGATTAATGCAGTTTCCAAGTTAGCCTAGTGACTGTGGTAGCAGGAGGCTGTTGTTGTCAGTTCAACAGCTTCAAACAAACAGTTCACTTCCCCTGAGGCAGCTAGTGTTGATCATGTGACATTTGTGTCCCAACAGAGGCAGAAGTGAAGACAGCTGTTAGCTGTGGTATTTGACACAGTGTTTGACCCAGCTCTGAGGAGGCTCATGTGTCTGCTGAGTAGCCATCACAAGGCTGGCATGACCATCAGTCATCTCTGTGTTTTGGCCAGTGTGCTGAGCCACAGCACAAGGCTATAGACTGCTGAGTGGAGGAAGAGGACAATGAAGGCACTCAGTGACTCAGCTGAAAATATAAGCACCAGCAAAACCAATCCACCACGTCTGTCATTAGCCCTTTTTCTACTGCCCATTCAGTACGAGGCTTTTCCACCTTGCCGTTCTGTGTAAAAGAACCAGCACAGGGGCTTGATGTTGACCCTCCAAAATTCAACAATGGAAGGTAGTATTTTTGCCAAGACGAGTTCACCCCACCTCCTGTATAAACGGGATGAGACGGAATGGGGGCTTGGAGGTCTGAGTGAGAGAGAGGGAGCTAGACAGTGAGTGGGGACAGAGAGTGGCATCAGCAAGAACAAAGTCAGCCAGGGTTATTCAGGCAAGGTATTTTGTGATTTTTTTTTCACTGTGGTTTCATTCTAAAGTAGGAATAAACACAGCCACACCTCTGCAGAACCTCTGCAGCCAAATCACATGCTTCTACCTGTTCTGAGGTGAGGTGCACTTTGTGTCTGTAGCCCACTGACGGTATCAAAGATAAACAAACCCACAGTATCATCACCCACTGGCTTCCTGAAGGATGGTTTTGAAGTCTGGCCAACACTGGTAGTGCTACACTCCGCCTAATCCAAAAATGCTCAAAGAGGTGGAGTGTGATTGGAGCTGAGGTGGGCTAAATGAAGGTAGCCACCAGTGGTGGGACCCCCACCAGTCACTCAAAGTCTCCACACCCTTAAATGTGCAGAACGTTTAGGGTGCATCCAAAATTGCTTACTACACATGTACATACCTGTCAAATACCAAATACTCTTAATGAAAATGCAGTAGGCACTGCCACAACTGTGGCATGTTGGGATAATATAGTGTCCACTGCTTCCATACTACAAACTTATGTAGATCATCCTGGTACTACTCATATTTTTCCATACTAAGAATTCGGACATACTACTTTTCTCACATACATTTTAGCCTACTACGTAGTAGGCAAGTAGGCAATTTTAGACGCACCCTTAGTCTCAATATAATAGAAAATACGTCCACTTTAGTGTTCAGTTTGAGCACAGGACATAAATTAAATAATCTGCAGTGTCTGTTATCTGCTGACAGCTGTTAGCTCCCGAACCAAGAGCTGAACTCAGGGTGCAGGGTCATTTTTCAGTTCATTGCTCTCATTGATGGAATCTCTAGCTCTGCTACGAGTTAGCTACAGTCAGCTGAAGTTATCCATACAGAATTATCACAAACAGTAAAGTGAGATCTAAACAACTTAAGCAACTTTTTAGCCAAACAAAACAAGGATGTATGCAGGTAAATATAGCACATATTGCTCAAAATAGCACCCCCATCCCAATATTCAACACAGTATGACTTACCTTCACATTCTCTGTTTGAACAGATGAGCTATATAAAAATTCACCCTCCATAAATTGTCATGGAAGAGGAAGACCAAAACCGTTTTTGTGCCAGGCCATAAACATTTCAATTTCAGACAGACACCTGGACCTGAAACTGAATGCATATAGTAGGCTACTGTAAATCTAGATTTCCATTTATATCAAATAAAATCAGCCCATTTGTTTGTTTCCAAATTGGCTGCAAAGTGCACAGACCATCATGTTAAGCATCACGCCTCTAGTACATGGATTCTGGCAGCTGCGTAGAATTAACACAGGAGCGGCAGCTCGCCTGGGTTTGTTTTTAAGATCACTGTAAAAGGGCTTAAATCAAAAAAGCTGCCTTGAAGGAGGGTCAAAACACCCAGCAGTTTGCGTTAGTCTCTGTGTAAAAGGGGCTAATGCTGCTTCAAGAATGTTGCTACTTGCTGCTACTGCTCATGTAGCTTTTGGTAAAGTCAGCTTCCACCCAGCATCAGCCTGTGGGCTCTGAGTCTACCTTTCTCTAAGGTGCAAGATTTTGTCATCCCTCCTCACACCCTGCTGTGCTGAACTTGGGGTTTCCTTTGCGGAGTGACAGGGTCAGAGCCTAGCACTGTACGGGTTAGATGTTGGGGTTATATTACATGTGCTTGGAAATGTTATATTTACATAACAGCAATAATATTAGTTATATTTAAGTAATTATGGTTGCAATGTTTGGGTGGCTTCGTACTTCTGGGCACACTAACAGATTATTCAGTTATTAGTACTTGTTATTAAAAATGACAGCTATAACACATATGTCGGTTTCTGGTTACTTCTGCTTAACCTTAATATCTAAATGTGTTATGAATATTATACTATAGAGTTTCCATGATTGTAGGTTAGGTGTTAGGGTCGGGGTTAAACAAGTAGTGGTTAAGGTTAAGTTAAGTCTATAGGAAATGAATGTAAGGCAATTTAAAGTCCCCACAAGAAATTAAAACACTGTGTGTGTGTGTCATTTCTCTCTGTGGGACAAAAGCCTGTTTACACATTCACATTGTGGAGACTATCTTCTTTGTGTAGAACAGCTGCTGCCTCCATGTAAAACAACTAATTGTAGGGTGATGACTTGGTTTAATTTTAGGTGTTAGGCAAGTTATTGTTAGGGAAAGTCTTCAGAAAATGAATGTTCCCCAGGAGGAATAAAAACAAACGTGTATGCGTGTGTTGCTCAAGCTGGCAGTGCTGGGCACAGGCTCAGATTCATGGCAGCTCCCTGACTTGTACAAACACAACCATAGTGGTGAAACATAACAGGTCTCTGTTACAACTCCAACTAAAGCAGTCAGCACCTTCACTTAGACGGTTCATTTAACTTCAGATTAGAGATGAGCAATATGGGCCAAAAATCACAGCCTGTTATTTTTAGGCTGAATGACGAAACACTATATACGTCTTGTCATTTTTACAAAGCGGGCTGAATGCTCAGTTTGAAGTCAGAAGCTTTTTTTTTTAATGATGACCGTGATGCAGCTCCAAAACACGTACAGTACATAAAAAAAATATATTTAGCACGAGATAGCTGAACATCAGAGATATTTAGATGAGAGTCAAGTCTGTCCCTTTGCCTAACATAGAATTGAAACATATGAAAATATAAATCTTTTTCATTTTCCTTTCTTGTTTAAGGAGGCAGGTCAAGGGATGTGTGTGATTAAATTACTACACATTTATATGTTGCCTCTGTCAAACTCATGTATGGCCCATGTGCCCTGCTTGACCACATATCATTTGGCAGCGTCTGTTGGTGCTTCTCTTGCAAAGTAGTTGTGCTGGACATGTTGAGTCAATGGTTATTAGAATCCTTTTAAAGCCTCTTTGTTCCACAGGTGCAAAAGGGACTGTATCCTTAGTGTGGTAGCCCATTGCCATAGTTATATTGCACCACTTGGCCCTCTGCTTTTCATGGGAAAAAGAAGCTTGCAACCCACCCTTTTTCAGGGCAGAAAACTTTTCAGGCAGCAACAGCCAGCTGACCAGGGTTGCAGTAGCAATGCCAAGTTTAACACTCTTCATACTGCAGTTTATGGCACTGTTTGAAGAGATTATTTACAAACCAGTGTTTCCTTCCATGTTGTAGGTAAACGTGTGAGAGTGGAGGAAGGTTTTGCAAAGAGGCAGATGGGAGAGGGAAAATGGGGCCTGGGTTTCACAGAGTGTGAGAGAGGAGAGATGCAAGCACTGACTGAAAAATGGGCTAGGTAAACATCAATATAAACGCTATCGTCTTATCCTACACACTGAAACGGTATTGATATACAGTACCTTATAATATCAATATACCACCCAGCATGTCTGCTGGCAGAAGGCTCCCAGCCCACACCTGTCAATGATCACTCACCTGGAGCACAAAACATTTTTTTTTTTTATATATACAAACAGCCTCAACCACTGACAGCTTCTGCAACACAGGCCGACTGTAAGACAGCGCATGTGAAAACATTCTCTAATAGATACGTCCCAGTAGATAACAATGACCTGACAGCTGGCGGAACAAAAGTGTCTGATGTGGTCACGCTGCCCTCTAGAGATGACTACACTAAATACTGTGGCTTTACATTTGGCAGTCTGGGAAACTGCTCTCAGGAGGCCCTGGCTTTTTGCTGGAAGGTTTAACTTTCTGTTAACGGGTGAAGTCAGGTCAACCTGTGTAATCCACAGAGCTGAACTGAAAGCTCTAGTTAATGGAAAGAGATAGGTTAGATAAGTTACACATGTGCCCCAGGTTGGGCTTTTTTTTCCTGGTTGACACCACCATATGAACTAAACAGTTACTTATTTTAATTTATTCTGCACAACCTACACGGATTTAATAACAGTTCAGTTATTTACAGAAAAGTTTTAGTATTACTTTTGTTACTTGCACTAAAGTTTGAGTTTCAGAGCATGAGCAACATTTTGGAATAAGAGTTTTAAAGGATTTGTGTTTAATGTAAAATATATTTACACCAACATCTAACTGGTACATAGACAAAATTAATTAATTGGGATTCTGACTGGAAGCGCAAACCTTTTAGCTAAGAGAGATAAAATGCTAATTAGGGCAGCATAGCAACACAGTGGTTAGCGCCGTTGCCCCACAGCAAGAAGGTGCCTTTCAAAGAAATAAAAACTAAAATGAATCTTTCTACTATGACGACATTTCACATTGTTCAAAGAAAAGAAATTCAATAATATTAGACTGAAGAGGATTAAGCCCAGTACTGAACATTTAAACTAACAGTTTGTAGTAGTTGTGAAGTTCAGGTGGCTTCAAGAGTTCATGTTCTGGGTCTTGTGGGGTCTGAAGAAGGGCTCATCAGCTCAAATGGAGCAGAGGAGATAGTGCAGATGGACTGAGAGTACTGGGGCCCCTCCTCGTAGTGTTCTTCATTCTGTGTCAGTTCATTTAGACAGATTCCTTCTAGCTCTACATTCAAAGGACCCGAGAGGAGCCTCATTGCTGCACGCACCTGGGGAACCTGCAGGACAGTATCCTTAAAGGTAATAATCACCACCAGGCCCACCAGCAGGTAACCTGTGGATAGAAAGACAAGCACATTTTATTAGCCAATTTAAAATGAATCCTCAGTATGTCAACATGCATACTTTGTATCACATTAAATAATTAACATTTTGGTGGCTTGACAGTCACAGGATGTTGATTGGGGGGGGGGGGATTTGAAATCCGGGCACCAGTATAGGCCTCAAAGTGCCTTTAATGTAATTCATCCGGTGTATAGTGAGGCCATTTGTTTTGATGCAATGTTCCAGCCTTGCAGCCATTAGTGGATGAGGCTGGTCATTTTCTACAGCAACAGTATTTTCAGCACTCCCCATACAGAGAATAAAAACAATTTGCCTTTGCTCACAATTAATATTTGTCAAATCTGGATTATCTTATTTGTCTGTGCCATAGACCTTCATTACTGTTGAAAACCAATTAGCTCTGATAGCTAACATGATATGGTGCCAATTCACAGCAAAAATTGTCTCAAGGCACTTTATGTAATCAGGTCTAGACCTTTCACTGTTCTTGAGAAAACCCAACAAATCCCCCTTGAGCAGCACTTGGCAGCATTGGGGAGGAAAAACTCCTTTAACGGAAGAAACCTCCGACAGACCCCGGCTTTTGGTGGGCGGCTTTCTGCCTCGACCGGTTGGGGTGAGTGGATAGAGGAGAAAGAAAAATGATGGAATGGGAGCACGGTGTCCTTGACATTTCAGATGAAGAGTGAAAGCAAAGCAACCTACAAGTGCATCTGTAGGAACTTCTGCAACAGTGTTGTCTATCCTAACAGTATTTGATTTCAGTTGTAGGAAGTGTGTTTAGCTGTTGGATTACACTATTGACACAAAATGTTTGAATGGCAGTGTATATAAATATGGCCAACTGAAGACCATTAAGGATCCTCCAGTATTACCAGCTGAAGGCTAGCCTGACTGATGTACCTGTTCTGTTGATGATCCTCCTCTTCTGAGCTTTAGTCAGCTGCTCCTTCTTCTCCTTCTTCTTGGCCATTGAGCCGGTAGTCGCCTCATTGCTGCTTGTTAATGTCTGCAACAACAAAAAATATTGTACTGCAGTCATCTGCTTTGAACCTGATGACTCTCAATACCCACGCAAAGTTTTTTCAAACATAAAATTATGGAGCTCTAAAACCGATGCTCAGTGAAATTGGGCAGCACATGAGGAAAGGAAGTAAGACTTTTTCAGTCTAGTACTGGGTGATATCAGATTTGCTATGCCTTTACCTTTCCCAAAAGGTAATGCGCATTACCAGAAAATTTTAAAATCTGCAACATATGGAAAGAAAGAGCTCCAATTCAAGGAAGAAGACGTCACAGCACAGCAATCAGATGCAAGATGGACATAAGACTGAGAAATGTAAAAACTGCATTAGTGCAAAGTACTTACTACAGCAGTCACAGTAGGCTTATGGTTCTCCATGAGGGCCTCCTGGTTTTCCTTGGCCCACTCAAATAGAGTGTACATCATTGCAGTCCCCAGGTTAGCCTCCACCTGCTCCTCCAGCTTTGACAGGATCAGCTGCTTTGTCTCTGCAGAGCTGTTATAGAACCAAAATAACAAAAAGACCAAAGAACATATTAAGAAGTATTTGTAGGTCCAAGAACAAGTATCATACTGCAGACACAAACTCAGTCTGAAGACATCCATTAGCCATCCATAGAACCAAGAAACAGCCAAGTCTCCGACACATTTGTGTTATTCCTGACAGCAGAAATATGGAAGCAAACAGATTCACAGAAGATGCAGTGAGCTGCACAAGTGGCAACCAACTACCACACTGACTGCTGTGTACACAGTACAGGTGGTCATAAAGTTATGACTGACTGGTGTAAACTAAAGCATGACAGAAGAGGGATATTTGACAATATGTTGTGTTTGCAGCTTACATCCTGTTGTTGAAAAAGGCATCAAGGGAGATTTGTGGGGCTGTCTCAGGGTACATCTCTGGCCATGTCACATCCAGGATGAATGCTTTGCTGTCCTCGAGGTCTCCTATCTGTGATACAGAATAGAAAGTAAGACATGTTACTACTACAGAATCAACCTTAACAGTTTCTCAAAAGTCTTAATACCAGTGGAGAAGCATCTTGAAGGTTTCCTTTTAATTTGATGTATATCCTGTTAAAACTGGGTGCTGGGGAAGCACAGACTGCTCTTTTTAAAAGCATACTTGGATGGTACAGACATGGGCAGAGCCAGGGTGTGGCACCAAGGGTGGCCTTGCAACCTGTAGAGCCACCCCTGCCAGAGACAAAATGTGATGCTTATCAGTATTAATGAATGAATAACAACAGCAAACATTTTTCTGGTGCTTTATAA
>NW_018127905.1:2027810-2056664 GCF_001952655.1 Monopterus albus | reverse complement strand
TAATAAATGTTGCCCCAAACAGCCATAACTTTTTTTACAGCATCTGAAGCAAGCAGGAGTCAAGGGCCTGTGCATGAAACCTACATTAATAGTGTGTTTTGGAATGAAGAAATACATTGCGTCACTATGTGCAGCGGTGCGTTTCCCTGATGATTGTTTTTGAACAGCACAAACAAACAAGCTAACCCAGGGCTGATGCACAATCATGAGTAGAGGCAAGTCATTGCTGGTTTCAGTCTCTGTATGGGGAGATCAACATCTTCAGGACTGAATTTTCTCCAAAGAGTAACGCTGTAATAATTTTGCTACTAGTACATAGACCACCACATCAAGCTGACAATCACACACCTTACATAGAACAGTCTCAAAGCTGATATGGCTAACATGCTGCAAACTACCCATTTCTGGTTTATGTTTGCTCAACCTGATGAATGCAAGTCCAGTGGTCATTCTTTTAGCTCCGTTTGTGGTCTCCATCAATCCCTGAGAAATCTATCAGCAGCAGGGCCAATGACACTGGTCAAAACTGGCATAAGAATAAATTCAGTCAAATACAGTGAGATCCTTGAAGACCCTGAGACTGAGGTGAGGGTTCACCTTTCTGCATAACTGACCTGAAGCATATGGCCAAGCCAACACTGCAGTGGCTTCAGGACAAGTGTCTGACTGTTCTCTAGCGGCCCAGCCAAAGCCCAGACTTACACCCCACAGAACGTGCACAGAGACCTGAAGATGGCAGATCACAGACACCACCCATCCAGTCTGATGGAGCTTGAGAGCATGTGCCAGGAACAATGCCAAAATGCCCATTTCCAGATGTGCAAAGCTTGTAGAGCTCCAAGAAGTCTGGAGGCTCTACCTGCTGCCAAAGAGGCTGCTACAAAGTCCTGAGTTAAGGATCTGAACACTCTTGTAAATGAGATTTTGGCTTGTTAATACATTTAATGATTGGAAAAACTTAGATTTACAATACAATAAAGTGTGCAAAATGTGAAGGAGTCGGCCAGTGGCACAGGAAACCCTGCACAGAGGAAACAGTGGATTACACTATATATTCCAAATGCTGCAAGCCATTGATGAAAGTGAAAGGATCCTCACTTCTATAACAGGACAATGACCCAAAGCCAACCTTAAAGTCCTCTTAGAAACACCTAAGCAAACAGCAGTAAACACTGCAAATCTCTAGGGAGATCTCAAACATGCTCTGTGCATTTACTGATTACATAACCAAACCAGGCACATGCCAAAGTTACTTAGCACATAGATCCCCCTCAAGCAGCCCAAATGTGAATATTAACTCTACTCTGGCTTTCTATTTTTCCTGACATTTCACAGCTAAAATTGGAAAAAAAAGTTGAAAATCTTAATTTTACACTGATCTGACAATTGAAAAAAACAATTTTAGAAAACTGAATTCAGTTCTCCAGTTCTTTGTCATTTTCCAAACAGAAAACTTAACTGATGAGCGTTACATAGATTAAAACTACATTATATTTGTCATGCGAGTCATCTTACATGTGGTGAGGAGTTCCAGTGTCTCCTTGGCTGCTGGGCTCCAGTTTCTCCCCAGGGAGTTCCCTCCCTGACCGACTGTGCTCAGAATGACAAAGCAGGAAAAGAGCGCATCCAGGAAGCTCCAGTCTGGCTCCATCACACAGACCAGGAGGGCAGGGAACAGAAAGAGGAGGGAGAGGACGAGCACAAAGAAGAGGCTGGCGTGGATGAGGGTAGCCTGGGCGTAGGCCAAACCCCAGTAAGTGTGCAGGTGTTGAACAGGGGTGTGGGTGACGATGGAGAGGAGGACATTGGAGAGGAAGGTGAGGAGGAACAGAGTGAGGGGGATCCCCAGGGTGCAGTAAAAGATACAGAAGAGCTTGGCCTCATCTGATTTAGGCGTGTAAGAGTCAGAACCTGAGGAGGATGAGAACAAAAGACCCAAAGCAGCAATGAATTTAAAACAGATTATTTTGCTTGTATCCAAGCCTGATGGAGCTTCTTCCTCTGTGACAGAGCTTTGTTGTCCAAAAACTACTAAAAACACAGACACTGTTACACTGGGTGAATATTTTGACAATCGTGTACACACACACCCACCCACCCTACTTCCACAAATATTAAAGCAGCAAATGTAGATCAGTTTGCTGCCAGTAGTCCCACAGAAATGCACCATTTCCTTCTGTTGGTGTCAATGACATGCTTTTCTTATCTACAGTGTTACAGTGATGAATTATCTTAAATGTGACAAAGCCAACAAAAAGCTACTTGGTTTATACAAATCGCGCAAACTCTCACTCGCAACACTTGTTTTTCCAGCTATTTAAATTCTTACATGATTAAGGTTTTCCTTGAATGGTCCTAATCTCCAAGCAGTTGCACATTCATGTGAGCTTGCCCAACATCCACCGGTGCCACTGTAAAAGCGGAATTTGACTGCATGTGGTTTTGTGGATATATTTTCCCTCCTGCCGCATTGTAACCAGAGGATGTGGAGAAAAATACAGGGCCTGAAGTTACTGCATGTCTGGGAATATTCCTGTACAGGGACCCACTGCTTTACCTGACCAGGTCTAACCTACAAGCAGCCGGCCAGTGAAGTCCCTTGGGGTGGTGAATGATCAGCTCCTCAATGGCAGATTCCCCTGGAGCACAGTACCCGTTTGTTTTGACTAGGTGAGGCCAGTGTGTCTGCTGCTGCATGTGATGTGATGCGATGCAGGTTAGCAAGGGGATTAATGACCTATGATGTTATTGTCAGTGCTACACTACCTGTTGGAGTTAATTTCACTACTTTGGGACTGTATGTGGTCATGTGGGGGGAAGATGTAACATCCACTGGTTGATTTACTGACCTTGGAGCTACTTGAAAGGAAGCGATGTTTCCACTACTCGGTGGGACTTAACGGTAAGTTAAAAAAAAAAAAAAAAAAGTTGTCTGTTAATGCCTCGTTTCTGTAATGTTAGAGAGAATTGTTGTAAGGCGGGAGAAGTTACTATGTCTGCATTGTGCACGTTAAAAGTTAGTTACATCCGTTTTCATCGATACATACACCGGTGTTTACCCATCTATGGGAGGAGAAATTCAATTTAATGCAGTTGCGGTTTGTTGTGCTGTCCACGTTCATATTATGGCTCGAACATGTCAGGTAGGATTTGAGAGATATTGTCAAAAGCATTTGTCCGTTTTTGATCCCCCGTCCAGATGCGTTTCCCCTGTTCAATACCCTTTCATTTAGCACCCCCCTCAGTGGTTGTGGTTAGGATAATGTTAGGAGAAACATATCAATGGGAAAAACCGATTTCTCTCATTTTTAGGAAGAGGCTTTCTGGTTTTATCATTCTGAAATAGACAATTTGGAGTTATGATGGGTGCCAAGCTAATCAAGAGGTACCCAAGATTAAACATTAAAGGCCAGAAATGAGCATAGGGACTTTAGGTGGTTGAATAAAAAAAAAAAAAAAACCCGACCATCTGTTTCTCTTGAGGCTAGAGAGTCTGAACAGGTGGCAACACAAGAACATGTGAAGCTAAATCTAATGAGTATTGGGGCCACATGGAGGAGAAAAATGCAGGTTGAGAATAAAGTCAAAGTCGATATTATGGTTTAAATGTTGAGATAAGTCAAATTAAGAAAAGTTGAAATGCCATTGAGATAGAGTCTAAATATACTGCTCAAAAATAAAAGGGATCATAAGACATCCTAGATCTGAATGAAAGAAATATTCCTGTGTGAGGATCCTTTCACTTTCATCAATGGCTTGCAGCATTTGGAATATATAGTATAATCCACTATTCCCTCTGTGCAGGGTTTCCTGTGCCACTGGCCAACTCCTTCACATTTTGCACACTTTATTGTATTGAAAATACCTTGTTCATTACATAGTTGAAAGTCTTATTTTCCCTTGTGTTCCCTTTATTTTTTTGAGCAGTGTATATTTTTCAGATTAAAGTTGAAATGTTTAGAATAAACCTGAAATATACCATTTCATAAAAGTTTAAATGTTTGTCTAAACACAAAAACTTCCTCCTTCCTTTATTTTACCTTAATACTCTGTTGCACAGTCTTGCGTAGCTGTGTGTGTGTTCACATACTTTTGTGGATTGTTTGGGCCCTAAGAAACATACAGAACACCGGAGTGATCTCTGTACTTCTCACTGTTATTAATCCTAATGGGGAGCCGACTGTTTTGACCCTTGTGTTTCAGGCTTTCACTCTGAACATGGGTTAAAAGCCACACCTGAATAAAAATTTTAAATGTTTTCTAGTGCTGAGATAGAATAAATATTTTAGGTTGACATTTTAAAAAGTTTAAGGTCCGCCTGCTGCTTTTTCCCCCTAAGCTTTCAACTACAAATCATGGTTTTCCCTCAGACGCATTTTGCTTCATTGAAATGTGAAATAACTTAACCAAATGCGAACTGCTGAGGAGAGCTGGCAAGTAAGCTGATCTTGAATTGAAGACAGTGTCCAACTAATGTTTCTTAGGTCAACTCAACAAAATTTACACAACTCCATTTATCATGCAAACACATTGGTTGATTCCAACTTCTGTCATGTGACAATTTGCTATTTTTCTGTTCTGTATCGTAAAGTCAATTTGAGTTCTGGGTGGTTGTTCAGACAAAAGAAATGAAGATTTTGCACTGAGCTGTGATCAAATCTGGCTTCACCAGAGACACTTTACCACCACTGGCAAAATAAAAAGTCCTAGTTGCAGCCTTTTGTTTTCATCAATAACTATCTGTGTCTTACCCATGGTGGTCAGAGTGACTATCACAAAGTAGAGAGACGAGGTGAAATCGTAGCGCCTCTCGTCAGCATCAGCCTTGAGAACAGCTACATCAGCGTGGTGAGCGGAGAGAGCTTTCCCCAGCAGCTCGCTCAGCCTGCTCTCTGGAACACAGGGGTTCTCCTGCAGGAAGGAGCGACGCAACTCCTCCACCTCAGCTCTCAGCTCCTCCTCCACCGGCTTCTCCATAGCTGTGAACACCAGACCTCCCAGTAGAATGAAGAGCAGGTAGCAGAGAACCAAGTAGGAAAACACATTCTCCTGGCAAAATAGTCCCAGTGAAGACATGAGCTTGGCCATTGTTGGTTCTGACTGCAACCAGATACTGGAAGCTAGTTAGGCTTTAAATATTTAGAAAGGCAAAGTGGGTCACAGACACAGGCCTGTTCACAAGGCAATATCAAATGAAAATTACACAGACTCCAAAGAACAAAAAACCAGGGTTCAAAAATACAACAAAATTTATTCTATGAAAACAACAAGTATGTACAAGATGGCAAGTGTCCCTCTGAATACATGGCACAACTATCAGCTGGAACTCAGTCAGTGCTTAAAGAAATACTTTTCTCCCATTTCATTTATAACTTCTCTTGTGTGGAGGATCATGATCATAAACTCAAGTCTGAGGTCTTGCCCCTGCTTCTTCAAGACAGCAAATGAAGATGCATTACAGTCAGATGTAAGGCCAGTGTTTATGCTTTCTGGTGAATGGCGCAATTGCTGCTACAAAAAACAAAGCTCTCAGCTTGCTGAAACAATAATGCTGAAGTGGATTTAGGATTTGGACTGTCTGGGCAAAAAGACAAGTTGAAAGTCGTCACTTTAGGCTCCAAATAATTAACGTTACTGAATAATGGAAAATGTACCAAAGCGGTCCGATGTCCATTCCTGGTGGCGTATTCTTCAAAGAGGGAGATAAAGAGAGTAATGAGAACACGCCCACCGACATACAGGTTTGCCTACCCTGCCAATAACGGGCAGCTTGTGGGCGTAGGCACGCGGTGGGAGGGCAGACAGAGGTGGAGTCGGGGCAAAAGTGGTCTGGAAGGGACGGCGGCCCTGGCAACGGCGGCCCATTTGCCGCCCACCAATCAGAAATGAGAACACCGGCAGTCCGGTCTGGGAAGAGGTGAAGCGAGCTTTGGGGAAACCGTCAAGTGCTGAACGCTGACCTGAACGTGACGAAGAGGATCTGGAGCGCTGCATGGAGGAGGAGCGAGCCAGGGACCTGATGTGGAAAAAGAAAGTCAGCAACATGCAGTGCCACAAACAAAGACCCAATCATTTTCAATGAGGACTACATTTGTTTGCTTTACCTCCCTGATCCTGTAGCAGCCAGGCTGGGTGGGGGCGGATCGGTGCGAGGACTCCCATCCTGCCTGGGGCTGATGTTAAGATTGGCAGTCAGCTGTGGCATCTTACGGGTGGTGTCAGGGTTAGAAGCAGGGCCAGGGGGCTCCTTCCTGGCATCACTGAGCTGGGAGTGGGTGCAGGGAGGGTAGCTGCCAAACCCTGGTCCTGTACTAAACCTGACAGCCAGGCTGTCTCCAAAGAAGGAGTAGAGCTCACAGTACATAGCAGGGAGAGGCACTGGGGTCCACTCCTCCCAGGGACAGCCGGCTCCGCCCACCTGAAGATGGCTGGCGATTCCAAGGGCGGCCTCAGACAGAGGCTCTGGAGGGGGGCTGAGACCAGGGGAGCTAACCCTGTTACCAACAGCACCCGCCACAGAGCCTGGCTGAATGCTGGAGCCTCCCTCTGCTGCCTGACACAGAGCCAGAGCCTTCATCTTCAGCAGACGCTCCACTGCCACCTGGAGGAAAACAGGAGGTCTATATGAAGGAGGTCTGGCAACACTATATGAACTGTGTTGCCAGTGGTTTCCAGCATTGGCCTGACTGATGTCTAACACTGTGGAGGGGTAGAAAAGCCCACTTAGAAGTTACATAATGTATATAAACACAAAATTAAATTGATTTTTTTTCAAATGTTAGTCATCTTTCCTATATTGTTATCACAATATGCTGCATTTACCACTTACCAGGCCTCTAAAAATAAAGCTGTTTTCTACTATAATGTTGACAGGACCACAGAACAGTCAGTGTTTCCCCTGAACGGGTTCAGGAGTGGAGCACTGCTGCTGCTGAAATGTCAAGGTTCAGTAATATTCACAACAAACATGACTTCCACTCCCAAAAACTGCACTTGTTACACTGTGGACAGCTGACTGTGGCTAGTTGCTGCTGCACTAGCAGCCTCTCCCACAGCAGCGTGTTGGCTGCTGCCCTCCTCCATCTCCCTCTTCAACTCTTTTCCCGACCCTCACTGGTTGAAGACAGGAAATATTCAAAACTAATTAAGCAAACAGCTAATCACATTCAAACTGTTCAGCTTTCCCACCTGGATACTCCAGGTCAAGGCCAGGTCTCATAGCAAATGTTTCATCACTTGTTCCTCTCATACAACAGATAAAACTCCAGTCTATCAAATGTGTCAGTCCACATGAACTCAAACACATGCATCACTTGATGACCTATTGTTCATGTGTGTCAGGGGGCAAGAAGTGGCTGAACAAATCAATGCACTGTGCACAGATAAATAGTGAGGGGAAACTGTTCTGTAGTTAAAAATTGATCACAGATTAACATAAAGTCAAAAATTGGTGGCCACATACAGGCAACTTGGGTGACCGTTAAGATCCCTGGGCAGCCCACCCAGGTAAAATCAGTGTTTTTACACACAGGTACAGCAACAAGGTCGACTGACCTACCTCTCCTAGTGGACAGGCTTTTACCAAGATAATCTCTTTGGCAATGGAAGTATAATACTGAACACACACCCACCAGTTCAAGCGAACCTACTGAATATCCACAGCAAAGTGATACAATCCAAGCTAAATGATTAGTTATACTGTTGTGCTCATGGACATGCACACACCACCACCACCATTGGGGGGGGGAAAAAAAAAAAAAGGATCCTAGGGTAAATACTGTAGTAATTTAGTACCATGTCATTCCAAGCTTATGAAAGTGCATTTACTCTACACCTTCTGCAACTTGAGTGACAAGAGTTGGTCTGAATGAAATGGGGAGTAAAGAGTTAACACCTTCACAGTGGCATCAAATTTTACTGCCAAAAACCAAGACAAAAAGAAGGATTTTCACAGATAACTGTACAGAAGGACATCACTTCTGCATTACTGACCAGGATGGCTCCATAGACCTTGTGTCCATCTGCTTTGACCTGGGCATTGGAAACAGAGTAGTCATCCAACACAGCCTGGAGGTTGGCCCAGTAAGCAGGAAGGTGTGGAAAGAGCACTCTCTCCACAGCCTGCCAACAAAAACACACAGGTTAAGGCAACTGTCACATCCCTGAGAACATTCAGATGAGCAGCAAAGATATACAAGCACAATTAGTGAAGTAGTGACAGAACAACATTACAGGAATGAAACTGCCCCATCAGATGGAGTCAGTCTAGTTTTGATCTCAAACTCTCCAAAAGGAGAGCAAGTATTTCACAATGAACTTTGTAGAAATGTGTATGAAATGATAATAGATCAAGAATATTTCCATTTGAGAAAGAGCATGGCATCTTCAGCCTGGATATTTTAAGGCTTCACTGAAGTGCTACAACAGAATATATTGGATAGTATTAGTCAATGTGTGGGAAAAGAATTGTGTCACCAGGTAACATGACCTGGGTAGACTACTTTAATGCAGAAACAAGACTGCCAAGCTTTACAGATGGAAACTGTGAGCATACCTTCCATCCCAGAGCATGAAGCCCCACCACAGCTCCATAGTGGGAGCACAGTGGTCTCACTGGGTCAGACAGAACCTTCTGGAGCGACAGAAGGATCTGGTGGTAAAGACCACTCACCAGATCACCATGAGTCCTGGAGGGGGGAGGGAGATACATTAAGAGGAAAATGAATCTCAGTTCCATAAGCAGGTGGACTCAATCACAGCTCAAATGAATTCACCTTGTTGTGCACGTGCACTTTGTAACAGGTTTGGCACCACATTTTACACTGTGCAACAACTGAACCACTTAACAAGCCCCCACTGCATAAATGTAACATTTAGCGCAGTTACTGAGAAAATGTGCAAATACAAAGATCAACCTCAGGATTTCAAGTTGTTCAGATCAGAACTGCAATTCATAAAAACTATTTTTATTGAGCCTCAATTTTCTGTTGATTCAAAGATTGATGAACTCACCACTTCTGTTCTTGTCTTATCCATAAACAGGCCAATAGTACAGTGGCAGTAAATGGGAATCTTTTCATGTAACTCATGCAGTTTCATAAATTAAAAAACTACACCATTTGACCTGAAAATGGTCACATGTAAAGAGATTGCACATATTGTAATATATGAGCGATCTGCCATTTTAATACAAATTTTTTACTCCATTGAAACCCTGCCAGCACATGCTCTGGTCCTACCAACTCAATGACCAAGCCCCGTGTCTACACCACATCAGGGAGGAGCTCACCAGAAGATGTGGCTGAGGAGCAGGGCAGCATAGTCCCTGAGGGTCCAGTGGTCGTTGAGAGGGTTGATGGAGGCAGCCAGTGGCTCCAGGATGCAGTACATGACACTGGAGACCAGGCTGCGCACATATGAGCCCAGGTACAGGTAAGGGTTCTGGACCAGGCTTTTAACCATGTGAAGGAGCCTGTTGAGCTGCTCTAGGTCATGGCTGACTGACTTCACCTGGACACAGTCAAACAGAAATGGAAGAAACAATACCACCAACTTTTTTTTTTTGACAAACAGATTAATCAGTTTACTTTTCTGTAAATAAAAATCTGCTGTAAAAGGCTGCATTTTCAATATTAAAATATCAAGATGTATTTAAAAAAAATGTTAAAGTGTGAAACCCAAGAACAAACCTTTTGCACATTTTATAGCGAAAAGGAAATAACAGGTTGATTTGGATTCTAACATTGTTTTAAAGATGAATGTTAAACATCTACAAGATCTGACCCTGGACTTCATCCAACCTACCCCACTGATGACGTAAACAAAGTATGGCAAGAGGGCAGCAATCTTGGAGTTGGACTGGAGGTCCAGCAGAGCCACCTGATACAGAGAAGTGTTAGCACTAACACACCGAGCCATACAGCACATCTGTTTGCTTCCAGCTACAGATCACCTTCATAAGGTGGAGATCCTCTCCCAAGATGGCCCGTGTGATCTGCTGGTAGTACTTAAACAGGTCATCTGACAGAGACTGCACTGCAGTGGGAACTGAAACAGTTCAGCAGTCAGGTCAGATCAGATAAGACAAGACAAGACAGCTTGTGTGGGTTGTGTAGACCAATTGTTATACATACTGTAGTGTGGCTGAGTCTTATCTGTCCCTTGAGGTTCCAGGTTGCCTTTCCCATCCAGGTATGACACATTCACTGTTATGGAGGGAGAGAAAAAAAAAAAACAGGAGAGAACTTGTAAGATATCTACATCTGATTCAAAGACCCTGAACACTGACTTTGTGGCTGCAGTGTGCAACAAAGCGGGTCATACCTCGCACTATAGTCTCAGCACAGCCTTTGGGAATGTTGGTAGCCAGAGCCAGCTCGACCAGGTTGATATCCCGATCCTCGATGAAGAAAAGCTCGCCTTCCTTCACTGAACGAAAAGGAAGAGCATCCTGGGCCCCGTAGCCACAAATGGCCTGGTGAACACACAGACTTCAGGATGCTTAAATGCAAACACCGTTTCACATATCAAGACCAACCCTACAGTAACTGACTAGACTAACTAGTGGACAGCATTACTGTGAGCATCATGCACACTCACCTCCACATTGCTCCATCTCAGAGCTCTGTTGAAGTCCTCCACTGTCAGCTTCCTCCTCTTGGCGTGTCTCATGAACTGAGAGCTGCTCTGTGCAACACGAAGCAAAGGCAACACACTCAACGTGAATAACTCCCTGTGCACTTCTATACATCTAGCCACGTTTCCTTGCGGACTGGCGTGAACACATAACATACGAGGATCCGTGCACCAACCTGTGCTGCTTCTCTGAGTCGATAACACACGTCTTCAGCCAGTACAGCGGCCACGTCGTCGCCGAGCTCCACACCTGCACTCTCCGCAATGAGTCTGACAGACTCCCGGGACACCTCGGCGAAGCGGCGCTCCTCCCGGTCCACCATGCTGACGGGGACCACTCGGAAAACTGCAAGAAAAAAAAAAAAAAAAAAAAAAAAACCCTCACAATAATGCTCGCTGGCTTTTATTATGCTAAACCTGAAGACTGAGTGGACATGTTCACAAGAACCTTGGGGGCTCCGTACAACTGATAACCTACTGCTGGTGTTTTAAACGTTTATTAAAAATGACTAATACTGGGTGGATCAGCTATAGCCTAAATAGATTTGTTAAATGTCTCAATTTCTGGTGCATTTACCAAGTACTGGCGACACTAAATCAATACGCCTTTAACTGTTTCACACGTTTCAATGGGACCTGGTGGAGACTCCCCCCCCCATGAGAAAATAGGAGCTAGCTCGGACTCGCTGCTCAGCATGCTAGCATAACAAAACCGAATCTGGGCTCTACCTACCCACCAAGAACACACCATTTAAGCTAAAACATTTATCTTATTGTTACGTGAAGACAACTACCACTTATACAAATGCATTTTGTTGTATGATTTAATGTTGGCGTCAGATAAACATCGTGTTTGAGGCATCAAAGCAATTACGTTAAGTTGTAGCTACTACAGTCACCACAACTTGAAAAGCTAACACCTTAGTGGTTAAGAACCACAAAGAAAATTCAGTGCAAATTCTATAATGACAGAGTTGCACTTTACCTCCTTAGGTAGAACCGCTGAAGGATGATTATTCTTCCACTCAGGCGGAAAACGAAACCTTCCTCACACGGTGCTCCATCAATGTCAAGTTAACATGAAGAAAGGAACACATTCGTGAAGCCCTTCAAAATAAGGCAACACTGGAGAGCCCATTCAATTCATTTTTAAAGTTTGTCGTATTAACAGTGGAAATAACAGTAAATACGGCCCTAAAAAAAAAAAAAAAAACCCCACAACCCCCAACAGTTTAAGTAGCTGAAAATCGTTTATCTAAAACCGCACGACACGGTTACATTTCCGTATGCTAATGACGCGACACGTGATTGGTCGATGGAAAGCCAATAAGAAACACGGATTGGTAGTTCACCTCTAGACGTATGCAGTCCGTGCTCTTCAATGAGGGGATAGACAGAAGCTGATTTTATGAACACAATCACTGCCATATTAAAGCAGGAACACCAAGTATTGTATGCCATAGCATCATCCAAGTAATTGTTTTCACCTTCACTTACCCCTGCATCTCGTTGTGAGCCAGTTTGGTAATGTAACCTCCAATAACAGCCTTCTGTTATTTAACACTTTACCATGATGCACAAAGCAAACCTGATCCAAATGTTTAGCTTGTGTAAATTAAACCACAACAAGTTCGATTAAAATTAGTTTATTCCTGATGCAACTTCCACTTACTCAGTTCCTTGATGAGCTACTGTTATGTACAATAGTTAAAAACATTAAATTACACTCATAGCTGCACCTGTAGTGATTCAGGAAACCACTGACATCCTGTCCAGAACTATTCTAGACAAACCCATGACTGAACAGTTCAAGACTTGCTTGACCGGCTGACAAGCAAGTCAAACAACCTCAACTAAAATTATATACGTTACAGGGGAAGAGCACATTTAAAAAAAAATAAAAATAAAAAAATAAAAAAAAATTAACTGAGCTCTGGTGTTTGGTGCTGATGCCGGTCTAACAGTGAACATCTAGTTAAAGTGCCCTCCTGTCCCAGATCTCCTGGGCCTTGCTGCTCTCCATCTGCTGCAGGTGGAGAGCCAACGGCAGCAGCAGGTCACTCAGGTGCTGGCTGGAGAAGGCATTGTGGGCCATAGTCTCTGCAGGTGGGGTGGCGAGAGGAGAGGAGGAGGTTGAAGAGTTTGGTGAAGTAGAGGCAAAGGGGGATGTGGGGGACTGTAAAGCCAAATTGCCTAGAGACAGCTGAGGGTAGAAGAACCCTCCTTGGGTCTGGTCACAGGTTTTAATCTTGCTGGGGAGGTTGTGCTGGAAGCGACAGCGTGTGCCATACAAGCAGAAACCAAAGGCGTTGAAGGTGCGGCACAAAGCTCTTTGAGGATTCCAGTCCTTGATCTGTGGCCGGAGTTGGGGGTTGGCAACAGACCGAGCCTTCTTGCCAGTGTCGGGACAATCCACCCCACCACTGACATCTTCACCGTTGATGTGCAGGAAGTTACAGCGATTGCCATAGGGGCAGACTCCAAAGGAACGGAAGGAGCGGCACATCCATTCTGTGGTCTCTGGTTTGGGAGGGGGGTTGGCAGCAGATCGAGTCTTCTCACCCACATCAGGAGACTCCTCACTACCCCAGACATCTTCCCTCTCAACATGCAGGAAGTTACAGCGAGTGCCAAAAGGACAAACGCCGAATGAGCCGAAGGCACGACAGGGGACATTCCTGCGCCGACGTAGGGCAGGACGCTGTTCGGAGGGACTGTGGACAAACAGGCAACGGCTGCCATAGTAGCAGTAGCCAGTAGTGTGGTAGCTGCGACACAACTCCGTTTTGTACTTTGGGTGGCGGTAGGGAACATGGAGCTCATGGAGGCCATGGGCGAACTGGCAGCGCTCAGCATATTTGCAGAAACCAGTAGCAGAGTAGCTGGTGCAGAGCTCTGTCTTGTAGCGGGTGGAGCAGACCCAGGGGGCGAGGTCTGGGGAGGAGGGCTCCACCAGAGGGAGCAGGGCCTTGGCCAGGGAGAGCCCCCCTCCACTGCTGTTTCCTGACTCTTCACTGAACAGCAGGTTGTCCATCAGTGCCTCATCTTGGTAGGAAGGCAGGAACAAGTCATCACTACTGGTCTGGGGAGGGAAAAAAAGTTACACTTAATTTCAGTGATACCAAGACCTGCCTTGTACAGTATAGGTTGTTGGAGGGGGGACGGACGACATTTCTATCCATCCTGAACACAGGTGTCTATAGTAGGCTATCCAATTCAAAGCACCCTTCCACCTGCTCCAAGGGCAGGGATACCACAAGCCGACGCTTGGTGAGCATCAGTCAGGCATGTGTCGGCCCCAAGACTTTCATAGTACTGTTCACCTTTTTAGCGAGTGCCTGTTACAAAATAAAGAACACGCCTCACATGCCTAAAGTCTGTTTTGCACTTAAAAAAAAAAAAAGAATAAAATGGAAATTGTACCCCTGGCATATTCACCACTTTCTGCTTAAATCCCACACTGCAAAGATGTCACAACTGTGATTCAGATAAATCCCTGACATTACATTCTGTCTGACAGGATTTTTATTTTTGTGGAATTATAAAGTTTATCATTCTCAGAGAAGTGAATATTGATTATGTATAGCTAATTACTAGCATTTTAGAGTATTTGAATGCCAAAGACTTTGATTTTATTGCTTAGGGATTACATAGTTATGAGTGTAACAGGACAATATACCCCAAAAGCAGCTCCAATCCATCCATGTTCCCCTGAAATGCCATTCAGCTCTAATCTTAGCCGTCTAAAAGCACACTTATGAGAATGTGGTCTTAAGTATTCAATATTTTACAGCTGCTTGAAAACCTGTAATCTGGTGACAGTGTTCAAGTGCCAAACAAATACAGCACCACTCTTTTAAAAGTGTGCAGAAACACTTTTACTCAGTTTTAAATCCCTGAACATAAATGGATAGACCAACTAATCGGTTGGCCAGTTACCAAAAAATGTTAACGCATTAGCATTTTTTAAAATAAAGTTGCTTTCATTACTTGTGGACATTTTTAAAATAAGGGGAACAAGAGCATGGCAAAGAGACATCTATTTCAAGATCACCACAGTCTTAAGAAGAAACGTAAATCTTCCTAATTTACCTGGAGCATGGCGGCAAACTGATGAAGAGTCGCGTGATGTGACTGGGGAGGTCAGCCCCCAGCCCGGTATGAGTCACAGAAGGCCCGCCGAATTACTGTGAAAACGTGTATGAACAGAATGGCATGGACTGCAACACTGCTGCTATGTTATAAAGTCACAAGCAAAGAAACAGACATCTCCGTTCGTCTTTTAACCCGGCGCGCAGCTCCCGCCTTCAGTTTAAATGAGCATCAGGTGTGCTCGAGCTCGACTCCAACAACCAATCAGGTCCACGCCCCGGATGACGTAACAATCCGGTTAGCATCTGTTCTATATTAGGGGCAACACCGGCTCTATCATCGCGGAAGGTTGTGGCTCAGGAGGCAGAGTCAGTCCTTTCTTAACAAGAACATTAGCGGTTCGATTCCTGGCTTGTCCAATGGTCCTCGGGTAAGACGCTGAACCCCCAGTGGCTGGTGACACCTCTGTGCTTTTATTGTGTGTTTGCCACTTTGGATAAAATAGAGGGTTGTATGTGGACTCGCAAAGTACTACTGTTGCTAAACCTCCTGTTATTGTCTTATTTATTTGCATTAGGCTACTGTGAGAAGTCTGGTTAGCTATTGACACGTTATCACGAGGCTCAATCAACATCCTCAGTCAATGAACACACTGTGAGTTTGTGTTACAGACTCTTAACATATGTAGTTTGTGTGAGTACCTCAGTCACATCAGCCTACAGACTTGTGGAAATTAACTCCTCAGTTTGTAGTAGTTGAAAGAAAACCTAATTAAAAACCGTCTGATAGGAAAATAGCAGAGTAGAAATAGATGAATAGCCGTCTTTAGCTAGGCAAAGCTTTGGTTAAGTATTTTTCAAATCAGGCCCAATAGGAATCCTTAAATATTTTTGCACCATGGATGTCTAGTAGAGACACACACACACACCAGAAAAATCCTAGGGATTCACTCAAAGCAGAAGGCAAAAAAGTCTGGCAACACTTGTGGTGTTCTGATCAACACTGCATTTCCAGACTTTTTGCTTTCCAGTCCTGTTTGTACACTTTGACAGAGGATGAAGTTGTGCTAGTAACTTGTACTAACTCCAGGTACAAAGAGTATCCTGACAACATAAGCTCAGTTTCCTTGTAGTTTGGCAAACACCTAAACTAACAGAGCTAAAAGTGAGCCCAGGGCTGACCACAAAAAAATCTTTATTTCTTTTCTTATCAAGATACATTAAAGGATACAGAGACATTGGAATAAAAAACACATGAGAAAAAGTTTCAATTGTAGCATGGTTTTTCTCTCCATCATACAAAAGTCAAAATGTTGCCCCTGGTTCAAATGACCAGCCCACCCACCCTACGAAGGAGAGTAATGTTTCACATGTACAGTAGACTATTAGATCCATCTCCACAATGGAGCAGAATTACACACTTTAGATGTAAAAAAAAGTTCCCAATATGCCAGTTTCCCATTTTTTCTTTACAGATTATTATTATTTGCTACAAACGCAACACTTCAATTTCTTTTTTGAGAAATATTACACAGCCCACATTGGGACCAAACTTGCTTATAAAACCAGTGTCTCCCCTCACTGCTGTGGGGATTCCCAGGCCGAGGCATACAGAGGAAATATAATTATCCAATTAACACCTTACTTTCAGTACTCACCCTTTCACATAATGGTACAAACAGGGGGAACTAAAATAACCAAAGCAAATGAAAACAAGTTGAGACAGCTGACGAATCCTTTCACACAGTCATCACACCCAAAGACATCACTTCTGTTTTGCACTGTCACACAGTTACAAAGGAGGATTAAGGCTGTAAGAAACCAGTGTTTGGAAAAATGTATGACTTTAATCTCAAATGTTTAACATTAATTTCAGAACTTAATTTTTTTTGCCACATACTTTATTACTTTCATCAACAGACCAGTAGCATAACTGTCTGTTTCATTTAAACCAGCCTAACAGTACTTAAGCAGAAATGATGTGGCTTCATTCCAACATGACCTCAGGGTTAAAAGTGTCCACTCACGATGGACATCAACCTTTTTTGTTGCACATTATGGCTTTGTGTTGGATGTCTGCAGACTCATAATACCTTAAAGCCAAATGTGTTCTCCACTGATGGCAAGTCACCCAGTGGAAATCCATGGTAACCACAATCATTTGAATTTCCTAAAACATCCATCCAACAAGACTCTCTCCATTAATTCCACTACTGCCTGTTCAGACATCTTGGGGGTGGGAGGAGCTCCAGGGAATAGGGGGCAGGGGACTTTTCTCTTCAAACTGGTTAAAAGCAGCTAAAAAAAAAAAAGCATGGCAATCAAGTGACAGGAGATAAAAAATGTGTCTTGACTGCAACAGCAACCCTTCTATGTATGGAGAGTTAAATATGACATAACTACAGTATCAAATGAGCACAGAAGAAATGTATGCAGTTAAGTCAGGATAAGTCAATTTAAAGCCAGGATTCATTTCATCCTGTAAAATCAAAAACAAAAAAAGTCAAATCTAATTTCACTAAAAGACACTAAAATCCAGATTTTGTGTGCACCATTTTAAATTTGGTGCATTTTTCCACCTGTTTTGGGAGAGCCCAAACACGAGAAAACAGTTCTCAACAACATAAGAGTATGGTGGGTAATAAGTCTGGATTCACTTCAGGTTATAAAAAGACAGGATTCAGAACACACACCAAAATCCTGGATGTGAGCTAAATGCAAGAGACAACATAATTTTGAGTTAACAGACACTGTTGTTAACCTGATTAGAATTGAGGCAGTCTAATAATTGATTTCTCGATCCACAGCTAAATTAAATCGTCAACAATATTGTTGACCGACTCATTAAGTTGTAATCAAATGAGTATCTTTGGGTTTTAGACATCTCAAGATGTTAGCTTTGGAAAATTATTCTGGGTATTTTTTACCATTTAATTAGATGATGGTCAGATTCAGTGACAGTGGCGGTCATTTGCAGCCATGAAACAGATATTAATCAGAAAGCATGATCTAACAGGGAAGCACTTCTGATTTTGTATGACTGACACAACCTGCCAAATCTAGTAGCTTTGATATTAGTGAGCAAACAAATGTTTAAATCCAGTCACAGAGTCAAAATGCTGAATACGCTCCACTCTCTATCCTGTCTACAGGTTTTGTTCGGCACTCACACATCTGCCTCTGCACACTCTCAAACCTTGGCTTTCACACTGCTCAAACTGTTTTTTTTTTTTTTTGCCCACTCTATACTTTACACAGACACCATATGTTTAGAGGTGCAGGTGGGATGAAGCTCCAGGGAAGGATCTGACTTGTGCCAGCTTAACAGGCTTGTTTCTGTCTCCTGACTGATGATGGCGAAAGCAGACAAGTTACAGACTCAGAGAGAAAAGCAAAATGGCAGAAGATGGGTTAAACATGGTTCACAGCAACTGAGGGAAGCTCTGAATCCCCGACTTGGACCAATGGCCACGTGCAGTCAGTGAGCTATCATCAACAGCCTGCCACATTTTCCCTGCTGGGATGAAGTGAGAAGTGTATGAGTGACATCTTCATATCAGATCAAATTGGCCTGCTACAACTGTGCCCCCATCCCATTTCACTCTCACACACACATACACATGGCGTCACCCCTTAAATGATGCATATATTTACACAAAGAGAGATGTAGAGGAAAAATCAAAGTGTGCTTCATCTCCATTGCTTCAGGATGAAAAATCTCTTGATTTAAATTACACATTTAAAACAGGCAGCATAAAAAAGGTAATTTGGGATCTGGAGAAAACACCCTACAAAGCCCAAAGTGTGTGTGTGAGTGGCAGTGTGTTGGTGTGAGTGTCTGCTTATTTAATATTGTAGAAATGTACAGTCATCTAAGTGCTTTTGTGTGTTTGTGTGTGTGCTGGACACATCAACTTCTGGGAAATAACAGAGGACTCAAGAAAAATGATGTTGAAAATAAAGGCAGCAGGCCAGTACGCCGCACCTACTGGTACCTACTGGTATGGTGTACTGGGCTACACAGACCCTCCCCCAACTCCCATGTCCTTTTAAAAGACCCCTCCGTCCTCCCCCTTCAGTCCTCCAGGACAATGGGTTCGCTGGTGCTGGAGGGGATCAGGGGCATTGCTAGGTTGCGGGGAGGTGGCGGCAGCTTGATCCGCACCAGAAGATGAGGTTTTCTTGCTGCCCGGCGCATTTCTGACTGGGTCAGATGTTTCCTCAGAGCCCTGGTTGAGAGACCACCAGGAAAAAAACATCACAGTCTGTACCTGTATTCATTTACCATGGATATTTGTATAGACAGATAAGAGCAGCTAATGAATGGTCCTGAAATTAGACTTAAGGTAAATTTCACCCAGTGAGTTTGGCTGAGGTATGTATGTCCCTACAGCCATAATGATTTGTCCCCTATGAAACAAATTCATGAACAAGGCCCAATAATGCTGTGTGGCAGAGACCATGAAGTTCTGAGATAAACCAAACTTGGCTGCACGTGCTGCTGCTAATGTTCTGTAGCTTCACCCTTAACATTATGGAGTCTGAATGCTAAGCTGGTGATTGTACCTGGTGTCCTTTGTAGCAACAAACACCACAGGGTTGGGTGCCTCCCCGTGGCTGACCTTCTGCCGCTTGATGACTGGCTGAGTGGTGGTCCTCATACCTGAAGTGTACGGCCTCCCGTTGGCTGGGTAGGGCACCCCTGTAGCCTGTGAACCAATCAAAGACCACGATAGTAAATCAACCTTGTATTTTCACTTAAGAGGTGAAACAGCAAGTGCTGATGTTCACATCCTATAGCCAGCAGTGCCTTTTTAACACCAGAATGTGTAGCGGCCTCGGGAATTTGTGTAATACTGACGCTGTCAAACCCTCTCTTTCCCAGCAGGCTTTGGCCCACTCGAGGCTGGTTGGCCTGGTTCCTGTTGATGGGTGTCGGGGGCCCTCTGGATGCCTTCAGTTTCAGAGGAGCTGAGATAGCTGCAGTGACGCAACATTCATCAAAAGCCAATCACAACAGAAAAGGCCAGATAAGACAAACACAAGAATTACAGTTTTAGAATTATGACTGAGGAGGAGGAGGAGTGCCGGTCATGACATGCTCTTACCTAAATCCTTCACTATAGTGGCCAGCGACTGTCGAGGCACCAGCTTGCTTTTCGGAGGAGTTTTTGTGGCTTTGGGCAGCCTGATCATACCTGAAGAAACAGACATGTCCACTCAGACTTCTGAACCAATGGACACATGGGGAGAACCATCTCAAGGAGAAAACACATCTTTACAGTGTGTTTAAACACAGTGATATTTCAACCGATTGTGCTAAACCTGAGTTAGAAAGTATTGTGTGTTCATACACTCAGCCTTGACAGCGTTGGCGTTAATGGATGCGTAGGGCCGCCGTGCAGCACGGCGAGGCTGCAGGATGTCCTCACACACCCGCCGAGCGATGCGGGTCAGCTTGGTGGTCTGCAGGATGAACGTCTGCCGATTCTTGGCCAGCAGCTTGGCTCGACCCTCGTTACGGGTGAACGGCGACAAGCCCTGCACCTCCTGCCTTGTCATGTGAGCACGGGGACCTGTCTCCTGAATGAGGAAGAATGGGCACCGTGAGGCCTTCAGGGGGCATGGTTTATTTCTGCACTGCATCTGATACTAAAACACACAATTAGATACTAGATCAGACTACAAGGAATATGACTTACAGAGCCAACTCTAGTGGCGCCCTCTAGCTGTGTGGGAGTCTTCAGGCCTCCATATTTCTTCCAGTAAATCCAGCAGGAGGCACACAGTCTGCACTGCATGTTGGGAGGCCCCCAGGAATACCACTGAGGAGACTGGGCCGCTGGATTGATGGCAAGGGAATCATTGTTAGGAAAGGCTGACTGATAAACAGAAGAAACAAACAAACATCCGACATTCATCCCATGTTTCTTTTTGTGATCTGCTGTGGTTCATAGAGGAAGCCTGAAATAACAAAGTCTGCAGCTTCATTACTTGGTCGGTACAGACAATACCTTTAAGAGTTATAGTGACTTCATCTGAATGAATTTGGAGCTCAAATATGATACTGTATGATGGCTGGGATATTCTCTAATGTGTCCCCTTGTTGCTGCTCTGTTGAAACATCACTGACACATGTACTACTAGCATCTTCTAATGAGACTGCTGCACTTTTTGTTTCCTAACAAGAAACTTGAAGCTGTGCAGCTTTTCCTGACATTTATGTGAATGAAACCTTCCCATAAACAAAGTGGAACATGGCATTTATCAGCCAATTTATGGCACGTTTGTACAGTTAGGACAGCTTGGTGAATCTTGGAACGCTCGTTAAACATAATTTACATCTGCATTATATCGAAGTCAAATATCTAAATGATTTTTAAAACACATGCTGTATAACACACACCACAGGACTGGTCCACCAAAAAACCAAACAAAAAAAAAAAGCTCAACAATAAAACAAAAAAGGGTGCAGCATAGTAAAACAAAAACAGAGAGGCCATATGATCCTATACGATTATATTTTTCCATATGATATAGCATCTCTCCTAATAGTTCAGTCAGTTGTCCACTGTCCTTGTCTATTTAAATCCAGATTATACTGGACTCCCAAGGATTTCAGTGGTTCTTTCCACTTCTTCAGAAACTTATAAGTCTTTCCTTCGACATAATGCCTCAGTTTTTCCAATGTCATAAGCTCAGACAACAGAGACAGGGGGAGGATCATCCTCAACCCAATTCCCCCATAATGGCTTTCTTTAACACCATTAAAAGCAATCAAACAACTTCTTCATGCTGTTTCACAGAAACAGGAACTTTCCACGCACACACAAAAGAGGGTCTGCTGACCTATGGCTATACTGATGTTTGTGCATACTGCCTTCCAGAAAATCAGAATACTGTTACATTCACACAGGCAGTGAAATCTAGTACCCACATAAGTCTTAATTTGGGACAGTTTGGTGAAGTTATACCTACTATATATGTATAGCAACATATAGACATTTGTTCTTTCTCTAGATTCATTTTTAGACTATGTAAAATTCAGATTTAGTTTAATTTAAAACATGTTCTTTTAAATCTTTTTTTACACTTCAATTCCAAAACATTTGTTCAATGAACAACAAAGCCTGGTGACATTTTCTTTCTTTCTTTCATTACCTGTTTGGAAGTCCCAGCCACCATTCACAGTCAAACTTAGAGTAAAAGCACTTACTGTGGCAGCTCTCACAGCTGAGTCCTTTCTGAAAGCCTGCTGCTCCGTTCATACCAGGCTTGCTGCCAGGCACCGGGATCTGGTTGGGGTTGGGTTTGGTGCTGATAAAGGAAGGAGAGAAGACGGAGTCATTCTAGGGGTCAGTTCTAACTGAAGGAAGGTCCTTTGTGTAGCAGTTGGCAGTGGTACTCACTAGGTGGGAATGTACACCTGCTTCAGCTTGCTGTCTGCCTCTGCTGCCTTTAGTCGTTTCTGCCAGTGAGAAAATAATTTGGGGTTTGTAGAATCTTGATATGGACATGCAGTCAAAAACAAATCAAGCTTTTTTGGGAGATTTTGTGGCTTGCTTGCTTGCTGTGGTCCTACCTGTTGGATGTAGCGATCAGTAGTCTTCCACATGTAGTAGAACTGGACCACACTGGCAAGAGACTTCCAGGGCAGCTGAGGAAGAAAACATCTACTGAACCAGATGTCCATGTACATACATAGAGAACAGTTCAACTGAACACTGAAGTTGAAAACGTGTTTTTACCTGACATCATTATTCCAATAATCATGATTTCACATATATACTGTCAGAGACAGCAGAAAGAGAGAGCTTACAAAGTCCTGACGGATGTCGTTGAAGTCTTTGCCATATTTCTCCAGGGCCTCCTCAAACAGCATGGCCTCTGAGGCGCTCCACTCCTCCATCTCATCGCGGCAGAGCACTGGCCCCCCCTGAGGAACCAGGGTGGACATAGCTTTGGCCAGATCGTAGTTGTTCTTCTGCAATGTGTCCATAGCATGGAACTGACAGCAGAGAGAAGGCAAGACAGAGCAGAGTGGTGGAACATTAGAGCCTCAGTGGGCACATATACTGTATTACCATCAGAGATCTGTCATTTGATTCCACCTACACATACTTGTAAACACAGCCAAAGTGTTAAATCAGTTTCTGTGGAGGGGGCATACACCACTGTGTCTCAGTTCCATATACTACTAGGAGCAGCCATGGCCCAGGAGATAGAGTGGGGGGTCATACCCCAACCTTAGGATCAGTGGTTCGATCCCCAGTTCCTCCAGTCCACATGCTGAAGTGTCCTTATATCAATGCATGAGTAATAATTATGTAACGATATAATAAATAAGAGTACAACAGTCACAGGGGACCATTTTGTTCATTGAGTAATTTTAACATTTTAGGCAACCTACATTTTGGTGATAATACATACTGTATTACCAAATATTTTAAATGCAGATCTTTTACTTGTGACAGAGTAGTCTTACACTGTGGTGTCATTATTTTTACTTAAACGTGAATACCTCCTCTACTATTGGTGCTAACCTGGAAACTAACATGCTTTAGTTACTTTGTATAGCATGTTAGAATTACGTGCTATTATTTTTATTCTGTTTATTGCAGTAATGCAGTCCTGTTAATGCTTTAGGGTCAAGCTGTCTCTGTAAATACAGTTCCTGATCAAGCTCAACCATCTGTCAAATAATCACTTTTGTCCGGCCAAAAAATAAACAGAACTTATGTTTTCATGCCTTTGAGGGTCATTGTAGCTGATAATAATAATAATAACAGTGTAATAGCACATACCGTAATATTTTCTGAGATGGTTATCATCACATCGTGAAAATCTCATACCATTGCAACCGTACTATGTACATTTCCAAATTATGTACTGATGTTGATAGCGAACTAGTTTGGGAGTATACAAGAAATGCAATTAACTACTATTAGTACTGAAAAAAAAAACATTACAAGAAGTCAGACATCACAATTGTCAGTTTCACTTTTTAAAAATCTTCAGTCAATAAAACAGGAAATGTAAATCTTTTATGGAAAAAATAATTAAAAAACTAAATATTATTAAAAGCTTGGCTTGGAGTGTTTACAGTGTGTCAGTCTCACCAATGTGATGTCTCTGGAGGCTGCAGCTGCACTCATATGGAGGCTTGGCTGGCGGATGGAGCTGCTACAGTCCAGGGCCCGAGCAAATGTGCCCACAGCTCTGAAACAAACAGGTTACAACCAGTGGTAAATGGTAGATGGTCTTCTATTTGTATAGTGCTTTTCTATGCATTGCAGCACACTCTGAGGACTCTCACACTATTTGGTCATTCACCCCATTCACACTCCCAAGCATACGCACATTCACACACTGGTGAGATCACCGGGAACAATTTGGGATTCAGTGTCTTGCTCAAGGACTTTTTGGTGTGTGGACTGGAGAAACCAGGAATCGACCCAACCCCTACCTCCTGCGCTACCTACAATGATTCAATAATCCTGAACTGAAAACAAAGAAACATTGACATTATATGGTAATGTATGTAAGAGTGTCAACTTTCATTAAATGACCACTAGATGGAGTGTTTGGCTGATGGACCATACCATGGGCAGCAGCAGGATTCCCTCCAAAAGCAAACCTGATAGTTTCCCTGAAATTAAATTCCTTAAAGGCATGCAATCTTTGCATGTAATACATACAACATCGTTGATATACACAATCACAAACTGATACTACCATTATGTCCAGGTGGGAATTCTGCTTAATAAGTCTGATATTTTTCTGGCCCTAGTCTCGTAACGCTACACTTTTCTAATTACAGGCTAAGCTCTTGCAAACAGTTTACCATAAAACAACACTGTCTTTCAAAGTTTAAACTTTTTTTTGAAAAGCTGTCATGCTGGTGGCTGAGTCACAAGTCTCCATGGCAACAGGAGCTAGTGAAGATGATGATGAAACTGGTTGACAGATGGCAGAGGAGCATTACCTTGCCACCACCAGGAACTGGTCGATCTGAGGGTCTTTGAGTTGGTTGTTGGGGTCCCACACCTTGGTCTCCAGCTTCTCCTGGACCCGGTTATCTGATTCACCTGACAAGGAGAAACTGGGTTTAACTTACAAATGTGAACTCTTTACAGTTTCTGCTTTATGTATACTTTTAAAACAAACAAAAACAGCTCGAGCTGCAAATGGATTCTGCAAACATTTGTTCAATGTTAAATGTGCTGCTCACCCTCAGCTAGCTTGTCAGGGATCTCAGCCTGGTACTTAGAGCCCACCCGGATCTCGCCCTGGTCTGCCAGCAGGGTCTTCTGAACTGGGTCAAATACCAACGAGTAGAAAAAACAGTCCTGGATAGAAGACACAGCAAAAGATTGCAGCTGCTTGCCAAAAGCATAGTGTTCCTGCTATTATTCCAGTGTCTTTCTTTTTATAAAGTGAAGCTGTAAAACCCAGGAATAAACGAGTGCCAAACTCTTGTACTAATGAAAACGAGCAGGTGTCTTACCTCTTTCTCAAGGTAGCCGGCCAGCACATCTGTTTCATTGAGCAGGGTGACGTTACATTTCCCCCTGAGGAGACAGTGGGGAGCATTCAGAGACCAGAATGTTCATGACAAAGATGGAAAGATGTTCTACATCTCAAAAGATGAAAGTACGGGTGTGAACAAAAGACATAACAGTTGAACTGAGATGGTTTTGACATTACCTTATTCCTCTAAAGCGGTCTTAAATCACTGTTGGCTACTATTATATTAGTTTGCATATATCTGAGATGGAGTTTCAGGAAACAAAGTCTGAAATAAGGCTCATATGATTTTGGATTAAAGATGTACGTCATATACATGTGCTACTCTGTGATGAGAACATATCACTGGCCTTAACAGCTAAGAATGGCCTCAGCAAGGATCATTCACCGAGAACTTTAGTCCAGAGCTTGGGTTAATAAACACGTACCGTATGTGAGTAGCAGGTAGTGATTCAAACTGTCGAGATAGGAAGAGTTCTCTGTGCTTGAGCTGGTGCTTCTGTTGTTCAGACAGCACCGGCTGCTTCGACTCCTCCTCAAACTCTCCTACAAACACATCACCACATGACAAACATCACACACAGTCATCAATAGACACAAACTCACATACAGGATCCAAAAATGTCTCAGGACCTGCCAGGGAGAGTAAAGCATAAAAATGTCAAATAAAAAGGAGTGACTTTTTTTAAGGAACCTGCACCTGTTCTCTCTTTTTCTTTTTACTTGCTTATACCCCTTTTCATACAGTAGACACGTGATGTCTGTGCACTGGCTGAGCCATCATGAACCCATTTATGGAGTCAGATGACCGTCACTGTTAGAGACTCCATTCTCCAATGTAGTTCCATGCACTTAACTGATCACCCACACAATCACAAAAAATAAAGTTTCACTTTCTGCCTGCTTTCCTCTCTCTTACATAATGACAATCCCATCCCTGATAAAACACCAGCTCACCAAAGCCAGGCAGTGTCTGACAATTGTCCTACTCTTTTCATGAGGAGCGCTGCCTGACACAGGTCCACCCATTCAGACTGACCGCTACAGTGGGTTAGACCAGAGGCCCTGTGCCCATTTGAATGGGATGTTTTCTAATATACACAACATTTGTGCACAGGTATGTGAACCCACAAATAGTCTTGTGCTGTTTTGTGTCATAGCTTTATATTCCAGAGTACCAACTAATTCGGGGTAAACAGGACAATTTCAGTTTATGATAAATCTATTTGTGAGTGAACCTTTCATGCAACCAAAAACAACCCAAAAATTCAAAATGCATTGTGTCAGGTACAATTAAAGGTGGCTGTGGCTCAGGCGTTAGAGCGGGTCATCTCCTAACCAGAACATTACCAGTTCGATTCCCGGCTTGTCCAGTCCACGTGTTGAAGTGACTTTGAACAAGACACTGAACCCCCAGTTGGTCCCAGTGATGTCACTGGTGCATGAATTTGGGAGTGCAAATGGCCAAATAGTGTGAAAGTGCTTTGGGTATGCTGCAATGCATAGAAAAAGCACTATACAAGTACAATCATGTAAGAATGTTAACACTGTTATAATCTTTTTTAGTATAATATGTGTGTGGGTAGAAGTGAATCATTTACTGCTTGCAAACCAATGATGGTAAGATGATGTCATGGGGTAGGACTGGATAAGTCTGACTTCTTCCTACTCCATTCAAGCATGTACTAGGTATAAGCAAATTGATATTGGATTATGTGTAAAATTATGTGTGTTGTCATATCAACTGTCTTTACATGCTTGAAAGAATAAATCAAATCAAATCAAATCAGAGAGGGACAAGTAACAGACCCAGTCTAAAGGCTTTACAAATGCCAAAACATAGCACTGAGTAATCCTATAATTTGAGCGACTCCTAAAACCCAGCACTCAGTTAGCATTTTTGCACTTCAAGTCAATGGGTTTTTTGAATGAAGGTCTGAAATAAGGTCTGTGGTTAACACAAGGCCAATATACTTTCATATTTTATTCTATGACATAAAATGGGTCTCTAAATTCTCTACTGAAGGTTTGTAAATGGTTTTATGTCTTATAAAAAGGTGGCTGCCAACAAGTGTCTGAATAAGAAAACGCAATCACACCGAACACAGACAGTCATCTCCTCACTAGTCAGCCTTTACAGGCAGTTATTTAATCTCACACACTTGCAAACTCTTCTAACTGACCCAGGCATAATCACTAGCTAGATTAGGTCAAGCTAAGAGGAAAGGATTTTCAAGTTGGAAGCCGTGGAACTGTGCTCATTTATAACCTAACAATAATAGCTTTTTACTTCATTTCAACATTACATTTGCCATGTGCCTATGTACAACCATACATCTGCACTGGAATTCTTGTGCAGGTTGCACACTCAGATCCAAATACACTCACACATAATAAAATAGAATAAACTAAGGACAATAAAAAAAATAAACAAAAAGTGTTTCAATATAATAAAGCAACAGCATTAAAATCAGACTTCTGGTGATTATCTTGCTAAAAAAAATGTTTAAATGTCATGAACTTTTGTTTGTCACAGAGCTTATCTTCAGCAATAATAAAAAGCCTATAGAAAAATCCTATGGGCTTTCTCTCCAAAGGAACCACGGTGATGCTACATTGTTTTGGTACATTTTCTAGAGAATGTACCAAAACTGTACGTATACAAGGATAAAGAATTTCATCTTATTTGTCACCTCCATTACCAGGTAAACAGGACAATTCCACATTTCACGTTGCCAAGTACAGCCTACCAGGAGTGTGTGTTTGCACATGACTGACTGGTGCAGTGCCTTGCCAGATGATGCTGCATTACATTGTGAGCCAAGTTAAGGCAGGTTCAATGTTTTTTTTTTTTTGCTGAAGCCCTCTATGACAAAACAGTAGTCTCACTGAAATAAACTTTGGGGGGGGCTTTTGTCAAGTGCTTACTGCTGCCTGCCTGAACTTGGCCTTAAGAACAAGAATGCCATGTTTATAGACCTACTTTTATGTACTGACCTTCACCTATTGATGTTTTTCATGTCTTCTGGATTAATTTCATACTTTGCTTTTACTGATATGCTTAATCCTTTGTAAAGCACTTTAAAAGGTCATCAAACCATTAGCTGGTCATCACTGTACCCTGGAGAAATTTCTTAAATGATGTCTTCCATAAGAAACCGATTAATTATAAAGTGAACTAGATCTTCTCCATCCACTGCAATGCACAGGGCCACAGACATAGTTCTTAATGGATTTACAACACTGTGACAAATGCATATGACAGCCATGATTCCAGCTAGTAAGAGATGTGAAAAAAGAAGCCATAGGCAGCTACAGTACATGTATATGTGTCTGTGTGCATATGTGTTTGTCCACTAGATTGCGCATTCCTAATTTCAGGCGGGTGAGTAATTTGTTGCAAGCTAAAGAGGAGGGACTATATCGTTCCATCTCGTTGGACTCCGCCCCCGTGCTCAGCCACAGGAAACCTTGTCAGTGAGGGCACGAGAGAGGGAGAGACAGCAAGAGAGAGGGACAGCACCTTAAGCCACACCTCTTTTCTGTTAACCTCTCAACCCCCTCGCCCCTCCTCCCCCTGTCCGGCTAGTCCCTGCCAGAC
>NW_018127905.1:2012477-2027748 GCF_001952655.1 Monopterus albus | reverse complement strand
TCCCTTCACACCCACACACAAAAGAAGAAACCACATATACAGAGAAGGAGACAGGCACTTAAAGCACACACAGCATAACAGTGAGACACTCATTCTACATGCAAACACACATTTTCTTCGCTCCAACAAAGATACAAGGCAAGTCAGAATTAACCCGTTGTGTGCTGGGGCCCTCAGGGACAGATCAAGGGCCTTTTGTTTTGCACAAAGAAATGATGTGTGTGTGTGTGTGTGTATGAAAAGGAGAGAGGGGAGCAGTGTTGGGAAAAAAATAAGGCAGATAAAGTGGTTTAGTACAGATGAGCAGCAGCAGAGAGGTGGTGCCTGTTAGTACAGATGAGCAGCAGCAGAGAGGTTGTTATCACACATGTTATCACCGCAGGTACAGGATTGGAATGTTTTGAACAAGGCCTTTCCACATTAGACCTGAGGAGTGTTTCATAAAGTATGACCAGGTTTACATCAGTAAGTCAGGCATATTTTCAAGAAATTCAGTTTCATAAAAGTCTAACATAAGTTAGCATGGGAACTTACTGTATCCCTCAACATTAGCCTGGCCAAGCTGGCAATCTACCAGTTGTCCCTCAGTACAGATGTAAGTTCAACTGCATCAAATACCAATTTATCACAATCTGAGAGACTTCAGGATGCAGTTATTGCTCACTACAGTAATAGGGCTGGTTTATGGTGTCTCAGAACTAGAGCTTTAGCAGTGCTTTTCCAACAATATCACAAATCAAATGTATTTATAGTTGTTGTAACAGGCCGCACTAGAGCGTGCAGTGAAAAACGAGCTGTAATTGGATGTTGCTGTTTGACATCCATGTTTCTAAGTGTGTGTGTAAGATTAGCAATATAAAGATTCAATTCAGGTGATTATGATTTTAACACTTTCTCATTTTACACCAGTTTGTTGCATTTTTCTCTGCATCTCCTCGTGAGGGTATTGGATTTAAGTTAAAATAGTCAATCATTTTTCAGATAACAATAATTAGACTAACTAAATAATAATGTTTTGAGAAAAAAGTTAACAATTTGCTATGATGAATGTTCCTTACAATAGTTTTGCTAGTCCGCGCTGTCTGCAGGGTCTTAAGTATTAAAACTTAATAAAACAATTATGTGAAAATTAAGGCCATGAAAAATGACTAAAAAGTTTAATCACCATTTTGAGAGGTATTAAATTTGGTAGCTGTTTTTTCATATGAAAAGCCTATTTGTCTAAAGAGTTTGTAAGCTAAAAGTTGGTGTGAATTTATTTATTAAAAGTGAGTAGCCGTGTAGCTTGTGGAATTGTTTACAGATGCGACATCACCCACCTGCGCCTGGCTAAATTTGATGACGCTGGCAAAGTTCATAC
Organism: Monopterus albus; assembly: GCF_001952655.1. Classification (NCBI taxonomy): domain Eukaryota; kingdom Metazoa; phylum Chordata; class Actinopteri; order Synbranchiformes; family Synbranchidae; genus Monopterus; species Monopterus albus. The sequence continues at coordinate 2,026,388 of NW_018127905.1, read as the reverse complement.
TTTCACTGACTGCTGTCCGCATGGATCTCAGGTAAACAGCTACACCAAAAATGTTATGCTGACTTGAAACTAACAAACGTCATGGTGAAACGCACATTCTCGGACAAGTGGTTGAATGTGAACCACAGCCCATCACTGGAAAGTTTATCCTCAATGGGAATCAGCGCTATCTGGTCCCATATGCGCAGTGCTAGTTACAAATTCGCTATGAGATGCAGACAGCAGATGTCGACTGTTAATTTTTGTGCTAAATCGGCTCCACCAGCTCCACCACTACCGGCACCCATGGCTGAAGTTACTGATATGACAGCCACGGCTTCGTCAGGCTGAGGGTGACAATGGATGTACACAGAGGCTGTGTGGTGTCTGGACACAGAGGCAGACTAGCAGTCAGCTTGAACGATGAAGTGGAAGTGGCCAGAGTGCCTGGATGTAAACACACTCTAATGTACAAATGAGATCTTTGCACAGTGCTTATTCAATACCACTTGGAATTGGCTTCATTTATAGGCTCATATTGTAATTTTGCTTAAGGAAATTTGAACTCCACAATAAATAATAATAATAATAAACAAAATATTTTTAAAAACACAATGATTCACTTGAGGAGGAAAGCTGATTCGGGCCACTTCGGCAGGTAATGAGAAAGTACTTTAAATGGCAATGCTACAATTTTTAAAAGATCCTAAATATATCCATGGATAAGGGTATGCAATGTTGACAAAAATATCTGGATATTTTGGGGGATTTTGTTGATAAGAATAAGCAATTTGCATCTTTCAAAACGTGTTTAAGTCTTATTTTGCACTAGGTCACTCTTATTAATAGTATATTCATTGTTTTTTACTAATATTAATGGAAACAACATATTTCATACACAAATTTACTTAAAATTGAAGCATTCAAGTAAAAGAGTAGAAAAACTCTGAAATCACTTTCTGCAGAATGATTCCACTAAAGTCTGCTGAGTGTGTTTTTGTGCTGGTACCTTGAGTTTAGTCCTGTTGTGGACAGCTTTTCATATTCTGTGTGGTGGTTAGTTCATATGCAGATGGTGAAACACGCCAAGACGTTGTCTTTAACAGCAATCGATTTCCAACATAATTAGCAGATTGGCATCTTTTGAGCAACAGCCATATTTGAAAGCCAAAATACCTCCATGCAAGTGAGGATGATCCATGTCTAAGAATTAAATTAATGGCATTAACTGCAAGGCCAGTGTGGTGTCTACATTTTGTCTCGTGGTGCTGTCTGTTCACTCATTTTAATTTCGCTAATGCATTTTTATGCAGCTATGGTAGCTTAACTTTTGGTTTATGACCAGGCACAGATTACGTGTCTATTATCATAGACCATATATATTGCACACCCCTATATGTGTGAATGTGAGCATTAATGTCAGCCCTGTGACAGAATGGCAACCAATCCAGGGCTTCCACTGCCAGCTGGGATAGGTTCCAGCCCCTCCCTCCAGAATAAGAAGATGCAGCTAATGAATGGATGAATGGACCCATGTATATGGACAGAAAAATCAAACTAAAATCTGCACTGAATTCAAATAGGTCATGAAATATAGAGTATATCAGATTTTACATGGCCTGAAAACTCACTGGTCATTTTGCATTGGTCCCCATTCATACCAATGAAAGTATGTCCACATTAAAGCAGTTAAATTTAAAAAACATTTTCAGCTACCTGTCCACATTACACTAGCACTGCCAAAAGTGCAGCTTTATAGAACTTATTTTCATATGAACAACAATAAAAAGTTGTGCCCTGACTGCTCCATTATCTATGGACAGATTACGGATTGCACACCCCTCTCTCTTCCCAGTCTCCTCTCTCTACACTGTCAAAAAAGGCAAAGCTCCAAAAACATACATAAAAAAAAAATCTCTCTCCAGACTACATGAATCTGGCACCAAAGACTTGGCGCTATAATGGGAATAATGAACTAGATGCTTTTGCAAAAGTTTGTCACAGTTGGAGACGGTGGGTGTTCAGACTGAAAACAGCTCTTCATATGCATTAAAAAAATCCAAGGGAAGGAATTGGTATGGAAATGGTGTTTCAAATACTGGTGAGGTGTTGAAATGTGCTCTAGGATTTTCAAACAGAGTAACAGATCCATTACTAATATTGTAAGCAAGGATTAAACAACACTGGAAAGTTATCATAGAAGCAATTATTTTAATTTTTCATCCCAATGATCGCAACATAAAGAATCTGCTAGAAATGTGTGACAGTGGGTCTGTACTGAAAGAGAGCAGAAGGGGACTAAACAGTAGTTTAATCAGCTGAGACTGTAACCAGGCTGTTATAGCCTACTCCTTATAAGATCATGGACATCATGAGTAATTTTACTCTTAATCAGAATCAGAATCATCTCTGCCAAGTATGTTTGAATATACAGCAATTTGACTCCGGTACAGAGGCTCTCAATGTGCTGTAAGGCAACAGGGATCGAAAATAACAATGAAAATAAAAATAGAGCAATAAAAATGAGAATAAACAGTGTGCGCATTCAAGTAGGAAATATGTGCAATCAAAAACAGGAAAGGAATGACAGGAAAAGAGAGACAGCGTTTATAAATATATGTACATTACAGCAGAAGAGCTCTCACACTGATATATACCATTTTTTTTCCACTAGGGTGATGCTGTGTCTAGTCTAACACTACTACTACTGAAGACAAGATTTAGAGGTTTTCCAGTTGTTTAGCTTTTTCAATGTGGATGGACCTCTTTACCAAAACAACATCTTAAATCTTAATGTGAATGCACGGCTGTTTCACATACAGCGTTTCACATTTAGATGGCTCAGTGTGAACATAGCATAAAGCTACTGTTGGCTCTATACTGTCGACTGTTATCATTTTTCCTTAGCCAGCCAACTTCAGGTATAGATTGGCAGACCTCCCTAGAAGCAATATTGGAAAATTTGCAAAAGATGAATAAAATCTAAATAGTCTGCTCAGTCTCTTTAAACAAATACAAATCTTTAAGAAGACATGTCAAAGCTGCTAGCAGACACAATTGCAACATGGGATGAAATTAGCATTGCTGTATTCAGATGGATGTCAGACTTGCTTTGTGTGGTGCTGGATGCAGTGAAAGAAGCAGCATTAATGCGTCCATTTTAAGGTGTAAACTGTGTGTGTGTGTGTGTGTGTGTGTGTGTGGATGTCTTTGTCTAGAGCACTGCAGCCCAGGAGGAGGGAGGGGGAGCTGGTGATGGTGTTGGGGTGGGAGTAATGAATGTGAATGTGAACAAGCTTCAATAGTCTCCATGCCATTAGCACCACCCCACTACCTTCACCCTCCCACCTCCTTGGCTCTCTGATCACACACAAGACACAGACTGATTATTGTATTTATAATTATTATGTCTCACAGCCTACTAAAGGTACCTGTTTTGCAGATTTCAAAGAGGAAAGATGGATAAACAATTTTATAAGAGATGCTAATGTCTGAGCCCAGCAAATCCGGGTACTTTGCCAAATGAGAATCAGATCCAAAATGGAACTGGCCACTGGAACCCAACACTAATCCTATGCCAGTATGTTCCCACATACTAACTCAAGAAGCAGGCTCTCCCTGAGCCTGAGACTAGCAGGCACACTTATGCTAAACATGTAATGTAGCCTACATAGTCCAATGTCCAGACTAAGGTTTTGACCTTGGCTATCTTTGGTAGCAAAATTATGGTAGCAAAATTATCCGCAATTATATGCAATGTTTCTACTATGTTTACTTTCTGATTGTGATTAAATAATATATAACAGGAGGCTGTGCAAGTTAACTTCAAACTCACTGTGATAACAAACAGCACTGCCTGTAACATACAACTGACTGAATGTCTGTAGCCTGCTACACAACATACTGTACGACAGCGGTTTGTAACCTTTGGTAGGAATGTGACCCTCTGCTAGGATTAAATGATATCGCGACCCCCACCCAGAACGTCAACATTTAGGAGTGCATAATATCACAGTCAGCGATGTAAAGGTTTTATTCTTACTTTGAACTGGAAACTGTCTACGGCTCAATCCTGTCCTCTCTGCTGGACACACACCTGCCCTGCTACAGCAGAGCTGCTGGTGTCAGGATCCAACAAATTTTCATACAGAGAGCTAAAGAGAAACCGCCGTTAGCTATATAAAGTTAGTGTTTGGGTTTAGTGGGTGAACAGGACCAGGCATTTTGACCACGGTGCCCATAAATGAAATTAAGAGGCAAAAGAGAGAAATAACATCAATGAATCTATTTCTAGACATTGAACACTAAACTGTATGTACAGGACAACTAACCTAACTATATGATTACTCTATAATTTTGATACAAGATGCACTTAGGGATGGGGTTTGACAGCATTTTATCAAATATGAAACCAGTTCCAAATCTGCTTCTTGAATCCCAATACTTTGAATCCCTTATTGAATCTGATTAAGGGGTTTGTTAGTTTAAAAATAGGTATTTTTATTTCACTCACAATAGCAATAAAACAAATGTAAAGTATGTGTTGTGACAAACTATGTTTATGAATCTAGTTTTTCCTATCTATGTTAACACAACCGGTCATTTCAGACCATTTACCAGACAAGCACCGACACTAATAGAAACTACAGGAATGAACTGTCAAACTAAACCATGGACATTCTGCTGAGGTGAAGTAGTGTTGATTTTGTCTCTGCTCCGTGACATTCATTAAGCCTGTCCTCACTCAGGTTTCCTTGTGCTGTGTTTGTTGAACACTTTTTTCAAACCAGGTTTCAGCATTGAGATTTAAGTAATGGTCTTTAATCCTGATGCAGTCCTTGGTGCAAGTCCCAACATAAAAGCTAAAGAAGTGCTTTGAGGCTTTTATGTGAAACACAATGAGGAACATCTTCAATAAAAGCACTGAGCCATATCATACCTGCTCTCACACTGAGAAAACACAAGCTGAGAGGAGTCTGGGCTCTGTGGTTGCTACTCACTTGCATTGCTGTCAGCCAGAGTGTTGAGGTTGCCTGAGATGTCTCGCCTCCTGAACAGACACACCACCTTCGCCTCCACATTGCCATTGGCTGTCTGTAAGTGGAAAGTCAGTACTTAGAAGTTAGCACCATAAAGCAGCAATGCTGTAACTCCATCTGTGATTTTCCCTGGAAAAGTCTGAGCTTTTGTAGCTCCAACTCATTTAAACATCGCTTCAGCTATGCTGACATGGTTAAATTAACTGCTCACTACGGATGGGTAGTGGAGACTGATCTTAAACTAGTATTGGTTCCTGATTGGTCAGACTTAAAGTACTGATATCAGTATTTAAACATTCAGCATTCTTGTTTGCCGACTTTTAAACTTCCTCCCTGCCTCTAACCATCCACAAATGGTGATGCTCTCATTAGTGTCGCAGAACTACATCATCTTTGTGTTCACATTCTCTGCACTGTATTTACACTGGACTAGGGATGTCAATGATTAACCAATTACCAATTCATTACTTATAATATATGTTAACTGACAACGCAGAATACCAGGACAGGTGGTGTTAACTGTTGAAAAATGTGCTGTAGTTTGCTGTAGTAGTCTGGTAACACCACCAGGTGGTGCGTCTTGCTGTTTAATATAATAACCTTAAACTCAAGTTTACATGTAAGGAAGAAATAGTTGCAGCGCAGCTTTCTGTAATCACACTATTGCAATTGTGCTCATAGCATGAAGTTTCCATTGAGTTGCTGTCAGGCAGGGGTAGCTGTTATCGCAGGCTCTGTTAATGTAGGCTAACAGCAGAAAGCACCACTGTGGCTGCACTGCTAACGTTCAGGTTACTTCCAACAGAATCAGCACAAAGGTGATTAAATGTATAAGCGACACTGCTCTGGTCTGAGCAAGGAAGGACATCTGTAGGCCACCAGCTGGGCAACTCAACTGCTTAAGAGTACTGCTACCTGCAGCAAATGACACACACAGGGCTCAATTTTAAGGATTTCCCGTTGTCCCAGGGCTGATAAAAATAGGATTGGGGATGACGTAAAAATATTTTGGGATGCTGCTAACATTACAGCAGTGAAAATAAAACTGACTGCACAGTTTGTGTTGCAAACACAGTACTTAAACCTCCTTAACACAAACAGTATGCCAGGGGTGCCCAATACATCGATCGTGATCAACCAGTTGATTGCAAAGGTAGTGTTGGTAAATTGCATGTCAATATGATCATCATAGTTAATGCTTTCAAACAAAAAATGCAACATCTCTCCTCAAAGCTGCACCACCATTTTTTGGGGAACTTCCAAAACCTCGCATCAGAGCTGGAGACGCAATGGAAGGTCTGTGCGCAACTTGACATTGCGCACTACACAGAGTAGACTTACAATTGTCGGAGATTGACAAACGCATTCAAGGCTTTGCTTCACTCGAGCCAGTCGCTACATTTATGTGTTACCCGATTAGAGAAGATATCAAGGTTCATTCACTCACATCAAAAATTGCAACACTGTTTCATCTGAACTGGTCTGGAGTGGAGGATGAGATATTGACACTACAGGCTGACATTCAGCTGAAGTCCAGGGCCAATGGAACTAATGGTTTTGGAACTTACAGAGGAAAAGTACCCAAACATATGGAAATGTGCCATTGACTGCATTATTTGGCTCTACTTATTTATGTCAGCATTTTCCCATATGAAGATTATTAAGCCGAAAATACCGCTCCACCATGACTGATGATCATTTGGAAGTCTGCTTGAGGCTGGCTACCAGCAGCTACTGTCCGCACTATGCAGCACTGGCTGATTTCATTCAGTGCAAGTCATCAGAGTAAAGTAATGACCAAAAATGTACTGAATTGAAGTGTGCCTTAAAGGTTCATGCAGTTATGCAAGGTGCGCCAGCATACTGTATATTGTGTTTACATAAAGTATACTCAGTGTGTATATATATAGTATTTTTACTGTAGGTAGATCATTTTGACTTGGTCATTTGAAAGGTAGCTCGCAAGGCAAAAAAGTGTAGGCACCCCTGCAGTACGCCAAACATCACTGCTGTTATTGACTGAGTGTCAGAGTGATGAGAGTTATACATAATGGCAATGGCATCCCTGTGTGAAATATTGCAGTTAGCATTAGAAAAAATACAGCAGAGCCAAACCCTGACCTCACAACTGGAAGATTAGCGGTTCGATTCCCAGCTTGTCCAGTCCACGTTAAACCCCCGGTGTGTGAAAATGTGAGTGCTTGGAAGTGTGAATGGGTGAATGGCCAAATAATGCAAAAAATGCTTTGAGTGTATTGCAGTGCTTCCTAAGTATAAGACCATTTACCCAACCAAAAAAAGGTAAGCTTGCTAGCGTTAATGTCAGCAGTTAATGCTAGTCTGTTTGATGGTAACATCGAAAGTCACTTTCAGCTTTTCCCGTTTAGGGGTCGCCACAGCGAATTGTCACACTGACGACTCGCATGTTGACACTTGGCACATGTTTTACACTGGATGCCCTTCCTGACACAACCCTGATTCGAACCCGGGCAGCAGCAGTGAGAGCGCTGCACCTTAACCACTAGCCTACCAGGGATGGCTCATTTGATGCCAACATCAATGGTCACATTTCATTACTACTGTTTGCTAGCAGTTGCCGTTTGCATATACAATGAGCTGGCCAGCTTCTCCACCTCAGTCACACCAGCAAGCTAACTGTTAATTATGTTTGTCGGTTTGGCCGGCCGTAGCCTGGATGTATCTCTGCCCTAAGGGAACACCTACAGGAGCCCAAGTGCTGTGTCCATTGACAGATACTTTTCTAAAAACACAATTCTCAAGCACTTTAAAGCAAGTGACCCTGCAGCTTAAAGTCTATTTTAAGTATATGTATGGTTTGGGTTGAGGGTCTTTTTTAACAGGTTGTGTGGGGTCTGGATATAATTTAGAAATAACTCTGGGTAGCGCGCCGGGTCCGATATAGAGCTTTGCAGGTGCGGGCTTTCAAAATTGGACCGGTGCGGGACTCTTGACTGGCAGAGAATCTGGAATCAAAGAATGACTGGGCCGTCACCAGTCAAGGCTGATCACACTGAAATTTCCAATTTCACATTTCCAATCTCCGCCAGCCGATCTGTGCATTTCTATTTTTATGGTGGTGTATTTTGATTATTCTTGTACAGCACTTTGGTCAATGACTGTCGTTTTTTAAAATTTGTCTTATAGATGAATATATTAGCTTTTTTTTGGAATCACTTCTTCCAGTTAATACTGTGATATGACAAACAATTTATTACAGTCAGATTGATACTGGTGTTACAGTAACAAGTATGATATGACACACTTAAGGTTAGATGTAAGGATGCACCAATACGATTTTTTTTCAGACCAAGTACGGGTACTTACATTTCAGTACTTGCAGATACTGAGTAACGTTACAAGTACTTAATAATAATAATAATAATGCAGTGTTTCTACTACAAAAATGACTGAACATAAAGACACATTTTATATTTTCATGAGACTTACCTCTGATTGTGATTAAATTACAACAGGGGGCTGTGTAAATTTGAAACCTGCGATAAAACAGCACTTCCACCATTCCTACTTTTATGTTATGAATATAACATGAACTGATTTTAAAGGTATGCAGCCTACTACATAACATACTGCAATACAGTGGTTTTTAGCTTTGATAGAGCAACCATCTGTTAGGACGAAATTATTTCATGACCCCCGCCCAGAACAGCAAGTTTAAGGAGGGTATATATATATATATTCTTTCTTTAAACTGACCATTGTCAGTGGCTTCATCCTGTCCTATCTGCTGGACTACTACATAAAAGGAGTGTTTTTCTTGTTCTCATCAACTCACTTCAGTCAGCAGAAACAGCACCGTCTGGGGAGAGTGAAGACGTCGCATTTCTGCAAGATGGTTTTTGTGTTCAGCTTGTTCAACAGGTGTTTGATTAATTGCCCTCTCCATTGCTGCTGGGTTTTTTTGCACAGAGTCTTGTTGTCACAGTAAAATACTAACTACTGTACCTCGTTATCTTGTCTGTTTGTGTGTGCGCTCACAGTCATGCTGTTTGTGTGTCTGTAAGCGTCCCTCCCTCCCTGTCACAGAGGCAGAGCCGAGAAGCAAAGCTCACAGTTGGCTTTACTTTTGTCGCCGTGACTTTTCTTAACATATCCACAAAGCACTGAAATTTCTTCTCCACTGCCTAACAAGCGGCTCAGCCATGATGATTAATGTAATGTTGTTAAGTGGTATCAGTACATAGTATCAGACAACTTTTATGAGTAGTGAGAACAGTGGTAGAGGGTGGCACTGGACCTGATACAGATACTGGTATCGCTATAGGTGCATCCCTATTAGAAGGTAAGGAGTTTCCTTTTCTCTGGACTGACTGATCATAAGCGGAGAGAAAGCAGCACCAGCACAGACACACACACACACACACACACACACACAGTGTTTCTCTCTACTGTGCAGCCTGGGCCTGGATAGCCAGCCATTCACTCCCCTTACCATTACCATTCACTCCCTTATCCACTATGCTCAGCTGCCCTCAGCACTCAGGACTAGGGTTGCAGTAGTATCCCAGTTTCATGGTTAACCATGGTATGAAAACTGATGGTTATCATACCATGCACATTTGTTTAGTACTAGTATTAAAGGGGAAAAAAACACAATACATGTGCACCTTTCCTCCCCAGCTGCCTGTTAGACTTCACAGCAGGTGCCAGACTCACACATGCAGTAAACAAATGGCAGAGGGGAGGTGGCTGATATCACCAATCTCCAGCCATGAAAATAATTTCAAATCAGCAGTGCAGGATTACTTTGGCAATACCAAAAAAGAAAACTTTCAAAAACACTATCCCTCGTGCAGATCAAAGTATGTGATCCGTTTATAACCTTAATCCCAAACAATAAAATGTGTTAGTGTAAAAGCCTTGGTCCTAAAATTAGCTATCAAAATCATTTTCCACACTGTCCGTTCGTTCACTGACGCTAGACTTACAAAAGGACTCATACTGATCCTGATGTGACCCTGAACTACACACACAAACTTTCCCGGCTCACATTAAGTAAGTGTGTGTGTATATATGTGTGTATGTGTCTGAGAGAGAGAGAGTGAGTGAAGACAAGCTACAGACATGATTGCTCTGGCTTCGCCATTGTGCACCTACAGTAATTAAGCAACTATTTCAACTAATTCAGCTATTTCGGAATATTTTCAAACCAGTCAATTAATGGAGAAAAGAATCAGCAGGTTAATCCATAATGAAAATAATCAAAGGTTGCACTTAGATATAAAATAGTTCAGCAAAACTCCACTTCAACCAACTCTAACAGTCAAATCTTGATTTTACATCAGTGCGTGAGTGATGTAGGCTATTAATGTAATGATATAATAGCATAACAGCATAGCATACATAGTATAACATTTTCTGCTTTGAGTAGCCTACTTCTATATACCTTAATCACATTTTTGTCATGTTTTTACTTATTTTTAATGCAAGACTTTTAATAGAGTGGGCAACTCTGTGATAGTACTTAAGTGAAGGATACTTCCTCTACTACTGATGCTAACATGGAAAAATGCTACCTAACATGCTTTAGTTATACAACATGTACACTTATATGTAGGGGTGTGTATCTCTCGCCTCTAACATGATTCGATAAGTATCTTGATTCATGGTCCACAATTAGGTAGAAAAACGATACTGCAAAATTTGTAAAACAGTAGGATTCAGAGTGATTTTGATTTGATTCAGCAGATGTTCAATTTTAATTTTGTTTTTATCTGAAAGACTATACATGTATTAAAGAAGGGCTGCATGATTAATCATATGGTGAGTGTGACATAGATCCCTGTGCGATCTCAGCTGTAAGTGGCAATGATTCTGCCATGTTTGCATTAGCAGGAAGAAGCCTTGCAACAAACCAAGCATTCCCTTTTCCTTGCTACGCTTCTTTAATCAATAGCAGGAAAGTGTTACATCATGTGACAAGCTGTAGACAGGAAGAGAAGACTGATTCAAAAACATGTTTGACATGGTGAAAGATATTCTGGCGCCTTGCATCTATTTTTCAAAGGTTGCACTGCCTGCCCTGTACACCTAGGGCTGAATAGCAATTGAGGCAGAAGTAAATCACTTTGCGATTATTAGTTATAGTTACTAGTTAAAGCAGCTTAGCAAGGAAAAGGGAGCACTTTGTTTGATGCAAGCATCTCCCTGCTAATGCAGACATGGCAGAATCATTGTCACATGAGACTGAGATTTCACAGAAATCTATATCATGCTCACGGTAAGATTAATCGTGCAGCCCTACATTAAGGTTATCTGTTTACGGTATAAAATTATAAAAAAGTGTTTCCTCAAAGATGGTTTTTATTTCAAGCAGCAAAAGACAGAGATAAAACAGGAGGGCTACTCTTTTCAACAACAGTAAACAGTGGGCCTTGGTGAACAGTAAACTTACAACTGCTGTTTCACCTTATAACAACGCTGCAATGCATTTTTCACTTAAATCCTGCTGACTCGTTATGGTGTGCCTCACTGTCACTTCTCCAAATCCCACATTTTGAACAACACATGTGCATGTCCTTGCAAATGAAACAGAATATACTGTAGCTTTAGTTATTGACTTCAACTCGACTGGGTGGAATTATCAACTAACGTGCTCTGAAATTAGCTGCTAACAACACTAACACTGTTACTTGTCTCAAGCTGACTGCACTCGCAACTAACTGTACTGTTTCCATCAGTGCAGTGTGTTGCCTTTGTGATGTTGCTACTACTTTGTGACGTCTGTGTTAAGGGGCTTTCAGATAGGACGCCATCTACCTTAATTTCCGGACTATAAGCCGGTAACGTTTTTCCACACGCTTTGAACCCTGCGGCTTAAACAATGATGCGGCTAATTTATGGATTTTTACGGGCTAACGAGCTTCATGCCGACAATACATTTAGCCACGTCACATCAGACCAATGAAATTACAGAACAGGTCACAGTGGACCAATGAAACTGTTCGAATTAAATCAAATGAATTCACACTAAATTCTTCAGATCAGTCATTTTGCGCTTCATGCACACACCCTCATCATGGAAAACGCATGACGAAATGCATATGATGCAGCTTTCAAGTTAAAGGCAATCGATCTGGCTGTCGAAGAAGGAAACAGAGTTGCTGCACGTAAGCTTGGCATCAATGAATGGATGATGAGACGTTGGAGATGGCAGCATGAAGAACTGACTCAATCCAAAAATCTTTCTGTGTACACCTGGGGCTTATAGACAAGTGCAGGCCTATATATGTACAATTTTTTTTTTCTTTTTAAATTTAGTGGGTGCGGCTTATATTCAGGTGCGCTCAATAGTCCGGAAATTACGGTAACCCATTTATTTCTGTGTTGTGCGGCAAGAGCGCCCTTGCGCTGCGCCGAGCTGAGCACACATACCGTGAGAATCACCTACCATTGCAACCCTACTCAGGACAACACAGTCCCCCCGGTGCTCTGCACAAGCTCAGTTTAAGAGTGTTGTAGAAATGAGCTTAATCCTTTAACTGGAAAGCAAGCCTGCGTCATATGCTGCTGGTGTTATGTAAGTGGCTCTTTTACCAGTGCCCTGCCATTACAGTAGTCATAGTTTTCTAACCAGTGTCCAGAGGAAAAAATTAGGGAAATTGTGTGAGTGTACAGTATGTTGACTGGAGCCATGTTTGGCACGTCCCAATGTAGAATTTTAACAGACACCTACCAACCAATCTGAATGTTTTGTGGTGTACAGCTAACCAATAAAACACCAAATTTTTAAGGGAAACATAGGACACTAATATAAGAAAAGAAGGAGACAACCAACCTTGTTGAGCTCTTCTATTCTGCGGATCAAGTAAGGATTGCTGGACGAGTTCTCAAAGTACACATAATCTGGGAAAAACAAGAGAAGAAAAGGTTAGATTCATGATATGTTCACAGTAAAATATGCACATCTACAGTCAGGTCCATAAATATTGGGACATCGACACAATTCTAACATTTTTGGCTCTATACACCACCACAATGGATTTGAAATGAAACGAACACGATGTGCTTTAACTGCAGACTGTCAGCTTTAATTTGAGGGTATTTACATCCAAATCAGGTGAACGGTGTAGGAATTACAACAGTTTGTATATGTGCCTCCGACTTGTTAAGGGACCAATAGTAATGGAACAATTGGCTTCTCAGCTGTTCCATGGCCAGGTGTGTGTTATTCCCTCATCCCAATTACAATGAACAGATAAAAGGTCCAGAGTTCATTTCAAGTGTGCTATTTGCATTTGGAATCTGTTGCTGTCAACTCTCAAGATGAGATCCAAAGAGCTGTCACTATCAGTGAAGCAAGCCATCATTAGTCTGAAAAAAACAAAACAAACCCATCAGAGAGATAGCAAAAACATTAGGCGTGGCCAAAACAACTGTTTGGAACATTCTTAAAAAGAAGGAACGCACCAGTGAGCTCAGCAACACCAAAAGACCAGGAAGACCACGGAAAACAACTGTGGTGGATGACCGAAAAATTCTTTCCCTGGTGAAGAAAACACCCTTCACAACAGTTGGCCAGATCAAGAACACTCTCCAGGAGGTAGGTGTATAACAATCAAGAGAAGACTTCACCAGAGTGAATACAGAGGGTTCACCACAAGATGTAAACCATTGGTGAGCCCCAAAAACAGGAAGGCCAGATTAGAGTTTGCCAAACGACATCTAAAAAAGCCTTCACAGTTCTGGAACAACATCCTATGGACAGATGAGACCAAGATCAACTTGTACCAGAGTGATGGGAAGAGAAGAGTATGGAGAAGGAAAGGAACTGCTCATGATCCTAAGCATACCACGTCATCAGTGAAGCATGGTGGTGGTAGTGTCATGGCGTGGGCATGTATGGCTGCCAATG
>NW_018127905.1:2002099-2012371 GCF_001952655.1 Monopterus albus | reverse complement strand
ATTTCACTTGCTGAAGACAAAACTGAAGGGAAAATGCAGGTGGCTTGCTTCACTGATAGTGACAGCTCTTTGGATCTCATCTTGAGAGTTGACAGCAACAGATTCCAAATGCAAATAGCACACTTGAAATGAACTCTGGACCTTTTATCTGCTCATTGTAATTGGGATGAGGGAATAACACACACCTGGCCATGGAACAGCTGAGAAGCCAATTGTCCCATTACTTTTGGTCCCTTAACAAGTGGGAGGCACATATGCAAACTGTTGTAATTCCTACACCGTTCACCTGATTTGGATGTAAATACCCTCAAATTAAAGCTGACAGTCTGCAGTTAAAGCACATCGTGTTCGTTTCATTTCAAATCCATTGTGGTGGTGTATAGAGCCAAAAATGTTAGAATTGTGTCGATGTCCCAATATTTATGGACCTGACTGTATGTGTGACCATGCCTCATAAGAAATTCCAAGGAAAAACAGAATTACACCAGGTTATTCCTCTGACAGTCCAGGTCTCCTCTGGACAGACATCTCTACATGATTGTTACTGAATCTCATCAGGTCTGCTAACATGCGAGTGTAATGGCAGAAAAGAGCAGATTTTGGCTAACCTGCTGCAGAGGAAGCATTCAGCCTGACCCACAGCTTTAATTGGAAGCCTGTCCCTACAACACTGAGAAGCCATTAGGCGAGCCAGCCCCTGCCAGCTCAGGAAATGGACGCTGAATTCAGGTTATACTATCAACTGATCTGATGTGTAAGGTACAGTTACAGAACTATATGTGTACTGCAGGGTGTTAACCAAAGCATGTAGTTCTGGCAGTGGGCCACTCTGATTTTTCACTTGCCCCATAATGTAATGATTTCACTCTCTCCCACCTCATAACGCCAACATCCACTGACTTCTAAGGGAACCACTTTTGGCCCCTCGATGGTGGGGCAAGAAACACATGTTGTATGCTTTGTTAAAGTCAGAATAAATACAAGTGTACTACAGCATAGAAAAATGTAATAACACGATTATAGTGACCTAAATTATCATGATTATCAGTGTTAACAGTATTTTTAAAATGTGCTGAAAATGTTCAGAAAGCACTGCTACAACCAACTGAAATAATTATTTTGTGGCATTATATTCAAACCACAAATACAATTAGCAGCACTACGCACTTTTTGTAGATGAGGACAAGGGACCTGTAGCATTACTGGGTTTGCCTGCTGCATGCCCACTCTGTAAACAAGGGAACAGTAACAGTGTGTTATTATTCTCTCTCTCATACACAAGACCACTGTTGCATTTTAAATTAACAAAATAAGTTGTTTGGTGACTAAACTACATAATGTGTCATCAAATGCAGTGGGTGAATGGAGTCTGCAGACAGACTGAAGGCTACAGTTTACATTAATGACAAGCTCTTAGAAAGTTAGACAAACCATGACATTTCCTTGATTCCACTAGTCATCTCTAGTCCAAAGAAAAGAAAAATGTGTCAGAGGGTTACACACAATGCCAACACTTTTAACTAAAAATGACACTGGTAACTAAGGGGCATGGGCATACAGTACAAATACAAGTAAGTCAAGGGGAACACTGTATAGTGTAGTAAACACACAAATGCAGTGGCCTTTGAGAAGTCACTGTTCTCCAAATTTTAAATTTTGTTGGGAGCAAAATCCTAACGTACTGTAAACGCAGGGTTCAACATCAAGTGTGGCCACAAAAAGTTACTCTGTGGCCACCGTATATGACAGCAGGTGGTCCGCAGTGGGCCCCAGCTTTATCACCTCTACATTCTATCTACTGAGAACGAGAGCCTGTGTCTCAGACCCCCTGGACTTCACTAACACAACATTGCTTTTTCACAAACATCCCCATTCATTTGTGCCTTTCGTTCAACATTCTCAAAAACAGTGAACAGTAAGGTTACTGGTCATTGACTCGCAGCTGTTATGCTGCGGCTGCTGAAGTAGTGAAGGTTTACTAAGCCTCATCAAAATTCTAACATAATCACCACTGAAGAACCAGAAACACAAAACACAGACCAACACCCCGTTTAGTGATCAATCTGTTAGTATACTTAGCTCACTATATTCTGTATGTATGAATGTGTGACTTGTTATATGTGCCAGCAGGCCTCAGCCTCCGCCATCAAATCCAAAGTCTTCACAGTCCATCCTGCTAACCACATGTAATCTTCTCCACACACAGCACTGAGCCGTCTTATACGACTGAGCTTTGATTTGCAGCAAAATGAATGTGGAAAATTTGAAATATGATTAAGATGTAATGTACACAGAACTCACAGATAAATGTCTCTACTTTGCCCATGATGCCACATCAAATATCCACCAGTCTAGTTGGAACCATTCCAGGTACCAAAATTAGTTTCCTTTATCAGTGGTTCATGTTGTGAATACGGTGCTCCACCTCTTCCAGCTGGTCATGTCAAGGAGCTCTTATGCCTGTTTAGCAGACAACAGCAGGTCCCAGCAGCCCCCCCACCCCAAGGGCTCCCCCTCCTCATCAATGCCAATTTAACTACTGAGTAAAAGTATTAGCATGAAAACATACTTAAAAGTACTAAAGGTATAAGTACTCATTATGCAGAATGGCACATTTAACATGAATGTGTATCAAACTGAATTATAATTCCTGATGCATTACTGTTTACATCACATTTAATGTTGCAGCTGGTAAAGGGGGACCTAGTTCTAATTAGCTTATATGCATTTAATTTGAATTAGCGCTTGGTAGCTTGTGGATTTTCCTTTCGGAAATCAATAAAGTAATGATTATTCAGTAATTTTTGTATTAATGTGGTTCTGAAAAGTAACTAGTAATTAAAGTTATAAAATAAGTGTAGTGAAGTAAAAAGTACAATATCTGTCTCTGAAATGTAGTGAAGTTGAAGTAGCACAAATTGAAAATATTCAAGTAAAGTACAGATACCTCAAAATTGCACTTAAGTACAGTACTTGGGTAAATGTACTTATTTACTTTCGACCACTGGAAAAAAGGTTCATGTTCATCCATGTGTAAATGCACACGGAGCAATGATAATCAATGATAATGATCACTTTATTTGGCCAAGCATGTTACACACACAAGGAATTTGTTTCCGGTACAGAACCGAGGCGAAAAAGCTGTCCACGATAAAGCTACAGTACAGACAAGCCCTTCGTCTGAAAAGGAAAAATATCACGTCCCCTACGTTGGGTCTCTCCCCATCTGTCAACAAGTCCACAAGCTCCACTCTGAGATACGATCATGATACTGGCAGACTCGTGCCAACAAAAACACTTAGAAGCCCATAATCAGCTGTCATTGTCCAGATAAGCTGCACTGTTAATTTATTTCCCCAATTATAAAATTGTTGACCAGAGTCCCATGACAATAAGTTACTTAACCTTTGGTTTTGCCCTGTGACGTGCTTGAGTTTTATGCACATCACTGTTTTACTTGCTAAAAATTGTCTTACATTGTTTTTTTTGCATGTCCATGTGTGGACACGACAAGAAGAGTCTATGTTATGACAAAATGAAACAAAACCATCCAAAGCCTAAAATATAACATCTATAATGGCTTCAGAAAATCTGATACCCATTCAATTTTTGCATTGTGTTGGAGATTTAATATTAAATGGATAAAACTGCCATTTCACCCATCGATCTACACTCAACCCATCATGACAACATAAAAACATTCTTTTAGATTTTTTTTTAGACTCATTAAAAAAAAAAAAAAACAACTGAAATCTCATCTTATGTTCTATACCAGTGAGAATATCCAAGGTTTTTTTTTTTTTTACCCTAGATCATCCATAACTTTTGTCATGACCAGTTTGGTGACTATTTCAGTACAGTAATGTTGACCACAATGCCCTTATACAAACTCAGAGTTTTTCATTTGCTACTTAATGAAACACTAATACTAATTTTAATAGTTTGCTGTACATTAGTGAGTGATTTGTGCAAAACAATTGCTTAAATTGGTTTTAAAAGAGGTCACTGTTCATTGTAACTGCTGTGTAATTGCTGGGTTGTTTGAGTAGGGTTTTTTTTTGTAAATGCTTGAAACGAGAGAGATCAGCCTTTACACTTCATACTGATCACACCTCCCCATCATTTATTATTGATCATACCACTACCACCAACAAAGTGCTTCCTTATAGCTTTTAATGCAGTTTTGCACAGCAGTGTGACTTCATGTCAAGCTCCATCTGGTCCTCCCACAAGCAGGGACACAGAGCCTGAGGATGGTATCAGTAAGTTTCTGATGCACCACCACAAGCAGAGATGGAGAAGAAAGGATTCAGACAGGGAGAGGATTTCTTGCCCTACTTAACACACTGATGGGGTGCCCAACCAGGGGGAGCATCACCTCCTTGTTCACAGTGAAGGAACATAACATTACCACATTACATAACATTGGCTAAAGCACCAAACCAGGGATTTGCAAAGCCATGTGTTTGACATGAATGGTTCTAGCTCCAAGACACTGTGAGGAAAGAAGGGATTTATTCTTTTATATTGAGGACATCCATCTCGTCTTGGTGCCTAGTGAGACAAATTAAAGAATGATCCAATTCCAGTAGCATTGCACTAGCTCAGTGTATCAATGAGAGAGGAAGCTGATGGATCAATGATCCAGGAAATAAAACATGCTGGACCTTAGAGATATGACACCATCTACCAACACAGAGGCTGCAGCTTAAATTCACACTTTTGCTTGGCGTAATCCTGTCACCTGTGAAAAGGGATCAGCTGGTTTTATGTAAATGCATGTAAGTATCAACGGGTATGAAAAAAAAATGTAAAGAGAGAAAGCGCCTGCTGAGGAGCTGCTGAAGCAGCTGTGAGTGTTTGTTGTGGACGTCTGCAGCTGGAGTGGTGCAGTGTGCCGGTGCTTGAGGATGAATGAAGAGGAGGAAGCCCTTTGACTAATCTCTGGGGAAGATAATGATTTTACATGCAGGTTGAACACTGTGTGCTTCTGGAGGACTGGTAACATAGGCACTCACTTATACAGAACTGCCTGCCAGCCAGCTGCAACAAAGGAATCCTTATTGAACGTACAATCCTTGGACATTTGCTTCATAAATATGCATTTACAGGGCTCCAGACTGCCAGTGACCAGTTCATGACTTATTTGAGATGCAACTGACTTTTTCCAAAGATCGTACAGTGTGACTGCAAAAAAAAAAACTGTAGGAATGGTGAGCAAATGTAACAATCTCCACAATACTGTCACCACAACGTTCATCTGTCTGTCAATCATCCATCTCACATAGCATAAACTTCCAGTTTGTCAATCTGCAATGACACACATCATCCCTGGGCCTTTTTTATGCTTTCAGTCCATTTTTTCCTTTAGTGCATTTGAAGTGTAATCGCCACAAACAGCTGCTTAAATCAGGTAGATCACCTGTTAGCCTATTTACATGCTGGAAACTTTTCACTTGACTCTCTTGTGATGGATCAGGCTCCTGGTATCACTGTGAGCTTTCTGGTTTTATTTTCCCCTGTCCAAGATAGGGAAATTAATAAATAAATCAGAAAATATTAATGCTGCTGATTCCTTGCTGAAAACTATTTTTGTCCAGTACATTTTTGCTGCCAGTCGGCCTGGTGAAGACCATGCTGTCCTCCTGCTTACAGACAGCTGTTCTGACAAGAGCCACCACAGGAGGTTGGCGTCATTGTGGAATGACCAGATCAAAAACATTTACAGGCTGCTCACATCTAGTTGAGTCCCAGTTTGAAGTTAGCACTGGCTGAAACGCACCAATCTTTCTTTAAGACGTAGGCTACTAACTGTAGCCCAAAGATGAGCTGCACTAGCAGGCGAGTGACAGAACTGAACTGTGCATGAAATCCAACACAGACATCGACAAACAGCAGAAATTCTTCAGAAGAAAAACGGGCTACAAATACATCATGTATATAAACAGCAAATCATGTGTGCAATTTTATAGTAAAATTGAAATATAGTGGCCTAATTATCACCATCATCAATATCATGTTGACTGCTAGGCTATAGAGCACTACACTGGCTAAATGAAAAGAGGTGGAAACTTGTTCCAGAAGTGATTTTCCCATTTATTGTGTTCCATAAGTCTCCCTCTCTGAATTTAATTATAAATACAGGCTATGCACATTAGATGGTAAGGTTATTTAAAATAATTTGCAAAAAACACTCATTCTTTTGCATTATCATTGGTGTTGCCACCAAAGCTGGCACTGGAGCCACCATCTGAGAGACTTGGTGGCACCAGTGCCACAAGTGTGAAATGTTAGTCTGGAGCCAAGGCCATGAGAAGAAGGGGTGTGGAGGAGGGTGTTGCAGCACTCCCTGGAGGATGGTAGAGGACCTGAATGTCCGCTACAGCTATAAATATAAAACATACATACATGTTTAAATGTGTTTTTATTGGTTACGTTCTAATTAGATTTTTTTATCATCATAAGTGGTTTATAGTGGATTTTGGGATTCAAATTTTCCAGTTGGTTTAGCCAGCCCTGCGATGGACCAGTGACCTGTCCAGGGTGTACCCCGTCTTGGCTCCGGCCCCCCCGTAACCCCATTTGGGACTAAGTGGTATAGAAGATGAGATGAGATGAGTTGGTTTAGCCAAACCACAACAACTGTGTAAGGTCTGACACTTGTTGCAAACAGGCAGGCAAAAGTATAAGAAAATGGTGGAGCAAAAGTAAATTTCTGATTTTTTTTTTTTTTTACTAATACACCAAAAAGAGCAAAACCTTTTGGATCAGAAGCAACAACTGACAGCTGCACCCACACCTGCAGCCCACACAATGGTAGCCCATATACCTTACAC
Organism: Monopterus albus; assembly: GCF_001952655.1. Lineage (NCBI taxonomy): Eukaryota > Metazoa > Chordata > Actinopteri > Synbranchiformes > Synbranchidae > Monopterus > Monopterus albus. Next base: position 2,005,535 of record NW_018127905.1, on the reverse strand, counting down.
TCATGCATATGCATGGTGACATTGTCAAACATTTGGATATAAATGTCATGATATAAAGTTTCATCAGTGTGAGTCCGGAGGACAAGAACACTTTTGGAGTATTACCGTAAGGCAAGACCAGTTTTTCATGCACCACCCTTGTACAATAGGCTTAAATGCACCTTAGCCTATTATTAACTGTTTGTCTGATGACACCTGCTCTGCCTGTGAAACGTCTGTGGTTAATGCTCTCACCAAGATATCTTGTAAAGCTGGCTTTCATATTAGCAAGTGCAAGGCCGCTCCTGCATATGCTGTGTACTGTGTGTATGCTTGCTGTCAGATCATAGCCGGCTGATGGAGTAAATAAGTGTTGGTGGTCACCATTTTATCGTCAATACAATGTTTACTGTGTAAATCTGGCTTTGCTATTAGCCAGTGCACAGTTGCTGTTCTGTGTGTGTGTGTGTGTGTGTGTGTGTGTGTGTTGCTTGTATTTTGGTTATGTTTAATTACATGATTATTATTGCTTACATGGAGAAATATGGTACTGTATGTTCATCAAAATATGCAGCATGTTTTATAATCATGTAGGAAAACATGCAAAACCAATTTTATAATACATCTCCTTTATACAGATCTTTTACTTGTGATGGGGTGGTGGACCTGATTTATTCTGACAGAGTAATGTCAAACCTACATTACTGGTAGGGCCTACATCAGCAAATACAGCGGTTTCTTTATAGTTGCTGCATTATACAACCAACCAACTTAACCATATGCAGCCTACTTAAAAATCAGTTTATGAAGTCATAGCCATATGCTTGTTGCTAACTACAGTGTTATATGGACTAGACTTAACATTACACTGTATGGTTTATTTGCCCTGTCACACTGCATTTATGCTATGGAACTAATACTACAAACACAATGCAGCAAGATGGGCTTTTTGCAAAAAGTGCAACTTTTCCAGAGAGAGACTCAGCAGCTCAAGCGATTGCTTGTTAATTGTACACATGAGAGGACTATCACAAATCATTAATAATGCGAGGAACAGCTTGGAACAGCAATTCAAATTCACAGGAACTAGACAGAGGTAAGGTCACTGACCTTGACTTTTGACCACCAAAATTTAGTCGCTTTACCCTAGAGTCCAAGAGCATGTCTGTGTCAAATTAAAAAAAATCCCTCAAGGTGTACCTGAGGTATCATGTTCATGAGATCAGGATGTATGGACACAGATGGATAGAACATACAAACATAACATCTCTGGCCACAGCTATCGCTGGTGTGGAGGCACTACACATAATGTCAAAAGACAAAGCAGTTTTTGGACAACGATGGAGGTCTAAGACAAAGACCAATAAGCTAAAGCAGGTCTTGGATTCACAGACATTACGGCGGGTACACGAAAGTCATTGTTCTTAGCCTGTTAGGACTGCTCAATTATTGCAAAAATTATAATCAGCAATTATTTGCTTTGGGTATTATGTTGAAATCATGATTATTTAACACAATTATTCATTGATAGTTCAAAGTTCATGCATTTATTGAACTTTAAAAATTGACCAAATGCATTTCATCTCAATTTGCTAAAAGCTGTATTTTTGCATGGCGACGTTTCTGAGGTGATTTTCTTGATGCTACCGATCCAAAATGCAAATATTTACTAAATGTACAACGTTTGCAGGAGCTGATTTTTGTTACTAGGTCCTTTTATTATTACTTTTTATTTGATATCTTAAATGCCCAACATCAACCCAGTCTGCCATTAACACCAACAAGGTGTCCTTACTAGTAATATGCTGCAACAATCTTTCATGTGCAGTGGATACTACTAGTTGCGGGCTTATAAATTGCATCATACAAACTCAAACATGAATGCAAAGTCTACACAGAATACAACCTTATGACAAGCACCTTCACATTGCCATATGCCATTATAAAAGTTAACCAACACCAACCTTTGCGACATTAAGCATTGAAGAATGCACCAAACTGAAGAGTTGTGTTTAATCAGCATGACCTAAATAGCTCACAGGCTCTTGTGTGACCTTACACGGCGGTAAGCCTGCAAAAGCGTCTCTGTCAGTTCAACCATCGCCACAAAACCAGACTCAGGGCAGGTACACAAAGTCATAACATATGAATGACTGCTTATCAAGAATTATCACAATGTTCTTCACGTGTATTGAAAGAACGAGACAAACGATCAGCAACTACAGCTGACGTATAACGTACTTGTCTAAGTCACATTCGATTAAAATGCTAAAAATACAGTAGATGAAGTCTGGCTGGCAGTCTCCACGAGTGTCTTGTTCTCTTCACAATAATGGTAACGAGATGAGTGATGTGAAAATCCTGCGGCAACATTTGACAATTCCCAAAGTGATATGAAAACTATTGCTAGTGATCTAATGTTACTTTACTCAGATACTCCAGTTTCTATCCCGTGACAAAACAGAACTCTCAATGACACTGTAAGTGTTAAGATGGCACCAAGTTAGTGATGGCTAACTTAGTTTAGCTTTTTGTTACTATAATGCGTGTTTCAGTTGTCTGTGTTTCGTATTGTGGTCAACGGCACAAGTCAAGGTAGCTACTCGTATAATTAAACACTTATCTGGTAACATTTCAGGATGCTATCGTACTTACTAACACGTAACTACATACAATATTGAACGCTAATGTTAAGCCGACAAAACTTGGCAGTCAAAGACAGCCAGCAAGGAAAACGCTATACGTATGAGGTGATATGGCGGAGGCGATAATGACATTAACCCACACCACAAACAAAGCTAGCCGATCAGCCCTAACGTTAGCTACCGGAGAGGTCCTTAGAATTAGTTGGAGGCTGACCTCTCAGCAGCTACCAGCTAATGCTAACTAGCAATGCGTTCACTTCCAGGACGTTGCCATATGTTCAGACTCCACGTCAGAAAATGTGACATTTTACGGTTGGTTCGCTTTCTTGCAACTACAAATACAAGCAGGCAAACGCTGTTTCTCACCAGATTAAATTTATCCTAAATTAAAATTACAACTTTCAGAATAACGTTAGGTTCACGCTGCTCGGCAGCCTCCGCTGTGATCTATTATGGTGAAGGAAACTACTCGGGATATCACAGCAATCACTTTTGAAAGTTAATATTTTCTAAAAAATACTGTTTGGCATATTATAATCAAGCCAAATGCAGGAGCGGTGTCGGCTAGTACCAGCCAAGTAGAAATCAAGTGATAATATTGGATTTATTTTCATTTGCCAACTACTTAAAGTCATTAATTGCTGGATGTTAATAAAATAATGCAAGAGTGGACGCACGAACGATAAGAAAAAGCTAGCATTAGTTAGCGGCTAACAGAAGAGACAGCTAGCGGCTAGCTAGCCACCTTGCTGTCGAAACGAACAATTACATTGTTGGGGGGGGGGGTCTTAAAAATGTAAAACATTCCTTAC
>NW_018127905.1:1979670-2002079 GCF_001952655.1 Monopterus albus | reverse complement strand
CGCCATTCTCTCGTAACCTTTATCAAAAATAGTCCTAGAGCATTCCCCGCCTGGGTAAAAAAGGTCGATGGTGATCTATTTTATTCCTTCATTTATCGTAGACACCCCCGCCGTGAAACAAAGCCGGCTCCGGGCACAACACGCCGAGCTGTGGCGGGTAAAAGTTGAAAGTTTCCGTTACTAATGTTCCGGAGGTTATTCCCCAAAAAAATCGAGCCTTTGTTTTCGGTCCCTCGGACGACCTTCCTCTCCTCTTCCTCATTCACTCACTCACTCATTCACACACAGCTAGCCTGTCTCTTACTCCACTCTTCCTCCCATCCTCCGCTCCCAGCTTCATCCTCCTCTTCTTCACCTCCGCTCAGTTCAACACACTCGCATAGACAGAAAACACACACTCGCTGGCCCCCTTCGTTCGTGCGCTAATCGTCATCTTCGGTGATTTTCGACAATCTCCGCTATTTCACAATTAACTTTTTATAATATTTGCTACAAACTCACTCACATACACGACTAAATGCGCACAAATGTATATATTTTATAGTGGACAAAAAGTTCTTACCTGAACTAAGATTTACATGCAAATACAGTAGGCCTACCCACATTACACACATGCAAATAAAGCAAAGTTACTGCCAGATCTAGACAAAACAGGAACTTGGGAATTTACACATACACGGTGCCAGCAGAAACATGCCTTCTTTAAAATAAAATCCTATGGCGCCAAGGAAACTCTATTATCACAATAGCTACATAATAAGCTATACGTTTTAATATTGTAAATTTAACAGAGGAGTTTGACATGGTTACTAGCAGGGATAATGATTATTTAGAGCTGGTCCATTTTTGGTGATCTTTTAAAATGAAGCAATGTCTATTTTTGACCTGTAGTCAGGTATATGTCTATAAACTCTCAGATTGTCTCGGACTGTCATTTGAGTAAATGTAAGTAAGATCTGACATACAGAAACCCAAAGACAGAAAGAAACAGAGAATACAGAGAATGATGAAATGGGGCTAACAAAATAAACATAGGCATGGTACTGTAAAGTCAGAATTATGAGATACTAAATTACTATGAGTGTAAGTCAGTTATGCCCTTTAGAGTTAAAATTACCAGATGCTGAGACAAAATTATAAGTGTTGTTTTGACATATTATAATTTTACTTCTAATTTAAAAATTAAACATCCTTCCATTATCTATAACACTCATCCTAAACAGGGTGGGGGTGGGGGCTGGAGCCATGGGGTGAGAGGTGGAGTACACCCTGGACAGATCACCAGGGTTGACACTTGGACCTCAGCAACCTAAGCTGCATGTCTTTGGACTGTAGTTGGAAGCCGGAGTACCTGTAGAGAACCCACATAGGCACAGGGAGAATGTGCAAACTCAAAAACTAAACTTATTACCTAATTTTATTTTGATTTATTATCTCAATATTATGACCAGATATCTTAGATTGACTTACAAAATATGACCTAGACGCAGGTGTGGCCAATTCCAGTCCTCGAGGGCCACTATCCCGCTTGTTTTCCAACTATCCCTGCCTGACCTGCTGCTGATTACCTGGCTCAGGTGTGTTCAGTCAGAAGCTGGAAGATACCATCTTAGATGAAAGTGGAGTGAGGGAAGATAAAGTGAATTGGTATCTTCTGTTATCAAATACTAAGAAAATAGATTTGTCAATAGAGTTTGTACCTAAGTTTCATCAACTGAACTGAGTTCAAAGTGCAGGATACTGTACTAATGGGGTTCTATATGAGCTTTTCTGGTGTGGGACATGTAGTTTAGGAACATTTCCTCAACGTACAGCACAGCACGTTTCCTAGAGCAGCACTGCCCACTAGTGACACCTCACACACAGTACACTTTCCAGTCTTTAGTTATTTATTGGGAGCTTGAAAGTTAGATCACCACAGTATTCCCAATGGGTTTTTTAAAAATATATATAAAAAAATTTTTTTTATATATATATATATAACATTTAAGTAATCATGTTCAAGTTTACTGATCTATTGTTATTAGTCAGGCATGCTGAGAGTTGATTTCACTGGAATAGGTTTGTCACAGTCTAATGGAATCATAAAAACAGCTACAATTATCTAAAAACATTATCAAAATGTTTTTAGAGGGACAATGGCATAGGCCACAATGCAGCATTATGGTAAAATTAGGTAAGCAAGATGGACTAAAGGTTCAGGAATAGTGAATGTTCACTGAAAAAAAGTTTGTCACCACAACTGTCAAGTCATGTTCTATACCAGCAAACATACATGTCCACTTCTAATGACCTTCGCCACCACTTCAACAGATGATCACTGTACAGTTTCACAAGAGTTTACAAGATTATGGAGGTGTGTCAAGGTAAAATTAACATGGAGGTTCCTCCTGATGAGGATTCCTCAGCATAATCTGTAAAACACTGATGCAGCAGTGGCACCACAGAGGCCAAACTGAGACAGTAACTATGGCTGCTGTCCACTCTCTGTCTGTGTAAACATTTCCATTTCTGCTTCCTAGCTGGTGGCAGGTTCTGGAGAGCTGGTGGAGGTGGATGAGACTGAGGCCGGTCTCTCCCTGCTGTGGCCCGCCCCACCTCTGATCACTTTCCACTGAAGGATGCAGGTGTCCTTCCCACCCATGGAGAGCAGATGGGAGTCATTGTGGGTGAAGCAGACGTTGGTGACATGGCTGCCGTGGCCGTCATATTTATGGCTTGGTGCCTGGTGAGAAAAGAAACAGAGTCCACACTGGATCAGACTTGCAGATCTGCCTTTACAGAAGAGGATAAATATGTTGGAAGCCAAGTATCAACCTCAATGGACGCAAACTACCACAGTGCTGTGTAGATGTGTAGCTGTCACTCATCTCAGTGTAAAAAATGAGATCATTGAGGCTACCAGCAAATATACCTGTGCTTTGCTCTGTAAGGCTGAGAAAAAATGAACAACTATACAGATAATCGTTATTTGTCCTGGTGATGGAAATTTGTTTTGAGCAGACATATGCATTTGCATTACCATTTGCATTACAGACACACAGACAACAGCGGTGTGACAAGATCTCATGTCATAAGATCTCACGATATTAAATCATGGCAATATTTCTTGTCAAAGTAAAGGCTGTCTTGGGATATCAGTACATAACAAAACCAGGCCAGTATGACAGAATGTGACCATACGTTCACAATAGCGGGCATTCAGTCTATGAGTGAGGGACTGGAGGGGATGTGTCATAGGTGTGTACGATATGGCCACATTGTGACCAGTCGACGTGAGTGGCTTCATTCATGTTTCCAGCTCCTGAGTTTCTATTGTGTTTTGGTTAGCCATGCTGCTAACGTAGCACCAATTCTACCACCAGCATGTCGGCATTGATGTCAATGCAGCGCCTTTGCCAGATGATGTCACTGTCTGGTGTATTGAGGGTGAAAATAGCAAAAAAGGTCACACACAGCTTCAATTAGAAGTTAGAAGCTCATGCATAGTTCATACACAGTTATTCGACTTATGTGAACTCATACACCAATTCTACCACCAGCATGTCGGCATTGATGTCAATGCAGCGCCTTTGCCAGATGATGTCACTGTCTGGTGTATTGAGGGTGAAAATAGCAAAAAAGGTCACACACAGCTTCAATTAGAAGTTAGAAGCTCATGCATAGTTCATACACAGTTATTCGACTTATGTGAACTCATACAGGAGAGAAGCCGGTCAGTTGAGTTTGTGGCAAAACCTTTAACAATGCATAGTGTTATCTATTACTGTAGTCAGTCAAACGTCCTAAATAACAGAATAACAGATTAAAGCTATAGTATGTAATTCTATTCTCATTTTTTTTGTTGTTGTTGGTGGTGAAATGTGCTCCATAACGTATCCTAATGTGGACAAATGCTGTCAAAGCCTTGTGTGACCCAGACTCACTGAACAGCCTGGCAGCAGTGCTTCTCATGTTTTTGAGTGATTTTTTTTAAATTTATTTATCTGAGTGAGCCTCACACTCAGTTTTTGCTGGTCAAATGTCAAGGTCACATTGTCCGAATCCCGTGAACTTGACCAGTTGGTGGTGGTATACAACTGTGAGGCGGTAATTCTAGTTTAACCCAGTCTGGTTTACAAGTGTCAGCCCTAAGCTGGCTTTTCATCTTTATGTTATGGAAGTAGTTAAAGAGCAATATTTACTGTACATGTTAAGGCTGCCAAAGTAAAGGTTGACCTATCAAAGGAAAGAAAACTGAACTGAAGAAAAAGCTGATCCATGTGAGCTTTACCTTTGGTTTAGGACAGGGGTACTGGAAGAGGTGGACTTTACAGAAGTCATCAGCCACTGCCACCAGCTTCTCACTGTGAGAGCGACACAGAGCGTTGATGTCTGTTCCGTCTGAGCCCTCTAACCACACACCTGGAACACCACAGCAACACAGTTGTCATCTTGTTCACTTAATGAGAATATGACCTGAAAATAACATCTTACAAAATACATCAACATATGAATTTATAGAAACATTGTGCTTGACGTCTCTCACCCATGACATGGAAGCCCAACACACAGGTATAGGAAGCCCATTCTCTGTCTTTGCTCTCAAAGCGATTCCTCAGCAGTTTACACCCTGCTGCAATGTCCCCTGGGAAAACAAAGTCACAGTCAGAACAGACTTTCATGTTGTCTGTGGATTTCAAAACAGTGTTCACATCATCAGTGTTCACTTACAGTAAAGGATCTCATAGTCGCCTGAATTAGACATAATGTACTTCCCATCCTTGGACCAATCCAGGTGAGTTATGAAGCTGGAGTGACCCTGATTAGACAGATAAACAGAAGCAGTGTCACCAAATGCTCAAGGGCTCAGCTGTGTTCAAATATATGTTTATTGTTAGTCGATATTTTCCTTGTAGTCAGTAAATCCTATGAAAAGACAGAAGTAAGAGCTTTTTATCAGCATTCCTAAGTTAGGAAATCATTCCTATCTCCACCAAAAAGAGCTCCAGAGGTGTCCTGACTGGCGAGGAGCTGACAGGAAGTAGCGTTCAGACAGAGCTAAATGCACAGACTCAGCACAAGGAGAGATGTTTTACTTCAACTTAATGACACTGAGCTCAGGAAAAGATACAGTTTGGCCATAAACTGAGTATATTTATGACAGATCCTGTGCAAGATTCATCTGCTCCAACCAAAGGAAGAACCCATGCTGTCTCCATGGGACCTTTTTATTAGGTCCCATACATCCCTTTTTATTTGTTCATATTTTTATATTGACTTGTACAATTTTTGTGTTATTTATGTAAATAATGTGTCTTTTAAGCCGTAAGCTGCCGGAAGAAATTTTGTTGTGCTATGCATAATGACAATAAAGATTCTTGACTTGACTTGATTTTCTGGATTTAGCAGATTTAGAAAGAGAACTGATATAAAGCACATTACTACAGCATATAATGAACATGTTATTTTCTGTTACCTGCTTCTTGTCTACACACCTGACAAGTGGCACTGATATTGGGATTTCCGTATCTCGCTGTCTATAACTACAAACCTCAACAGTCAGAAAAACCCAACACTTCAGTATAATGTTGCTCTGAGTGTCGTAAAACAGTGACATCACACTCGTTCTTAGGGGTGGGATTTCTCTTTGCCGAATGTGAGAGTAGGACGCCTCATAAATAACTCCTACTCTGAGGTAGGAGTTTTTTTAGGCTTACGTTAGCTTTCAGTGTCATTTCTGGGAGTGATTCTCAGATGCTTGATAAATACGGACCCTGGCAAAGTATTTTGAATTAGAGAAGAAGACTGGATCCAGTCTGAGGGGCTTGAACATGCACATGGACCTGTGTAGATGGGAATGTTGCTGAAACCACTATCAAAAATGACATAAAGCTATTTATCACTGTCATTCATGATAAGTGAACATCATGTCACATATACACAGTTTAGTGTTTCTTACTTTTTATTTCCCTTTACCCTAATATTGTGTTGGTAGGTACTGTAGGGTGGGGTTTTGTTGTTATTGTTGTCAAGATGTTCCCTGTTGCATCATTTGCTCTTGTTAGACTGCTAAATGACACCCTTTGTGTCTGATTGTCTGCTTTAAAATGAAAATCTGAAATAAAACATCCAAAAAAGACCCTTTCGGACATTTGCTAATCATCTGTCCTCATGAGTGTCCTATATACACCATGGTCAGGGGGAAGGAGTGGCATCGTCCTTGGGTCTTGGACTGTGAAGGGTCTCAGGTTTGGCAGTGCCAGCTGGGCTCAGATGAGTTGGATTTTTAAAGATATAGGTACATGCCAAGTTAAGTCCGAGCGGTATCTCTAAAAACACCTACCAATATAGTTGATTTTTTAAATTACATTTTTATATCGTTTTAAACAGCTGGTCACTGTAGTTTTTAATGAAATATTACTCAAACAGGGCAAAGTAGTACTTTTGTTCAGAGCAGATTTATCCAAATTTAGTGAACTAGTGAGTATTTGAGCCAGCAGTGTTAGACACATGGAACCAGGACATTAATTACTAGGTTGGGTCTGGAGTTGTTAACTGTAAGAAAAACAGAATATCACCAGATTCATCCTTTAAATCTGGTGACATTCTACACTATTCCTGAAAAAACTGAGTAGCTAACACTGGCAGTGATAGAGAAAACACACAAGAAATCAAAGTGGATTAAGAGAAAAGCTCAGGAGCAAGCAGGAATATTTAGAAATAGACATTTGATAATTAACTCACATTACATCTCCCGAAGCGGGTGTAGCGGCGCCCATTCTCTGTCACACTGTAAATGTAGATGAAGTTGTCGTGAGAGCCAACAGCTAAGAAGCTGCCATCTGTAAACACAAGAGGCCATTCACACAATTAAAGGGGATTTCCACTGTATCTTTCTCTTTGACTCCATGCCTTTTTCAATAAGCACTAAAAGTGAATTGAATTGCAGTTTAGGTTGATGTTTTAGCTGGCCTGTCCTTAAATGTTAGATTATAGATAAGGTTTGGTCAGTGTTCGCTAACCTCTGCTTTTATGCAAATAATGGCCTGATCACAACCACCCAGTGTGTACTGCTTAGCGGCTTGGGTATTTGTCAGTTAATCCTTCTTCCAAAAATCTTTTTGGGCGTCATTTTTCCATGGTTTAGTTTTTGAAGTGCCAACTATAAAATGTAACATCCCCAGTTTGAACCCAGCTGTCTCTCTCCCTTGCTTCCTGTCATCTCACTACTATTGGTATAAAATGTTAAAGGTATAAAGTGTCCAAAAATAATAATAGTAATACAAAAAGATTCATACACACTATATACAGAACTAACATTACAAAAAATCTTAATTAGATGTCCATTTACTACCTGTTTCTAGAGCTAACAAGCTTCTTTTTTATAGAAAAGCAGTACTATCTCAAAATGCATGTGTGAAACACTCATCAAAAGCAAACCACAGGTAAATATAATGCTATTAACACAACCTCAATCACACTATGACATATACAGTATTTTCTCATACCTGTTAGCTCAGTAACAGTTATGTTACTGAAAGATGTCACATAATAGAGATCTGGCAGAGTACACTGACCTGGTGAGTATCTCATGACAGACAGCTGCTCATTCCCATCAATGGACTCTGAGACCATCTCTCTGGTCAGCAGGTCAAGCACCACCCACCTGTTAGTGTCATGGGGATTAAAGGGGTTCACCAGAGACAGATGCAGACAGGTAGACATTCTTCAGTGGTTATAACAGGCTGGACAGCAGGAAGCTTATTGGTCACTGTAAAGTTTATTTAAGGTAGAATTGATATCAACCTCACGGCTGCATGTTAAAGCTGAGCTCATTGCTATTTTTATACAAATAATTAATCAAACGTGTAATGTGAAAAATTCCTATAAACAATGTTTTACCAACTCAGCAGTTCTGCTCTGCTCTATATAACTTTTTAGCATCTTTTGGCCTCTATTTGTGTTACTTTTATGTGAACAATTGAGTGCAACACTATGAGTGTCTTTCTGGTGAAACTACTGGAATACATTTGCTGTTATTCCTGTTATTATTCCTGTTTTTTTAGGGTAGAGACACACCAAACCAGCCATGACAAAGGCTAGACTGAAGCCTCACGTCGCCATCGGCTGGGCCAACAAGAGGTACAGTACTTGTTACTACACAGACTACAGGCAACAGCCAACTAGCATGTACATTCTGCACCTGCATGAGAGGAAATAACTTTCCATACCAGCAGGTGGCAGTACTCTGTAGATGAGACACATAAAGCAAAAGAGGAAGACCAAGGACTGCAGATATACTATGGGTACATCCAAAGTCTTTTATATGATTATTCCTATGTCCTCCTCACCCCTTACCCTCAGAGCTGATATAAAAGACTTGGAATGTCCTTGGTCAACTGGAATGACTTCCAGGTCAACCAGGACTAAGCCACAAGGGAAACAACAGTGCTTATAAGAGACTGCTTTCTCTATAACTGAAGATGCAGCTGCTCTTGCTCATCACAGATGGTTTATAGCTGCTTCTAATTGAGAACATGTCTAATAAGAAGTTAGCCTTTTGGTTGTGGAAGAAGAAAGTGATGATTCACTAAACTGAACAGCCAATCATAGTGGTCTCTCTCACAGACAGGGTCCAACCCGATTCAACATGCTGAATCAGCTGAAAAGCTGTACCTAACATACAAGCATAAAATTAATATAATGATATGAACTATTCCTTGAAAATATTTCCAATATTATATGCTGCATGCATGTGCCATGTAAACATATGCATAATTCTAAATTTTAGCTTGTTTTTCAGTGCATCATTTAATTATTTTCAGCTCTTAGATTGCCTTATGTGTAATATTGCTGGTCTTTGTGATGTATTACCTTCCTGTGTTGAGGCCAACTGAAACCACTGATTCATTTGGGCAGAAACCAGCACACAATCCATACTCCTGTCAGAGAAACACAGGGCTATTAATAATACAGACATGGCTAAAAGTGTTTGTACCCTTACAATTCAATACAACAATGCTCCATTCTTCCTGAAAAGTGTTAAAATTAAAAGTTCCCTTGTCATGCTTACCTGTAGCCTTTGGTTTTCTATACTTGCTACAAGCTTTTTGCGCACTTTGTGTTGTAAACTTTATGCCCATCAATCTAAACTCAATAATAATAGCAAATAATAATCTTTTCAAATGTATTAAAAATCAAAAATCTCTCATTTACAAAAGAACATACGGAAATGAACTCCAAGCACTATGTCTGGTGAACACCAGGCACTGCTCATCAGCTGATTTATACCTTCCCTATAATGAAGCATGATGGCAACAACCAAATACACAGAGATCCTTGAAGAAAACCTGTTCCAGAGTTGCACCTGACCTGAGACTGGGGTGAGGGTTCACCTTTCATATCTTAATTATGCATAAAGGAAGCTGAATAACACTGTGTCCTACCTCCAGGGTGATACACCAGTCCAACTTGTGTTCCTCTGTATTCCACAAACACACCTGCCTGTCGTGACCACAAGTGATGAAGATGTTCTGAGAGGGGTGTGTAGCCAGCCCCCACATCTCGTCTACATGACCCTGAGAGACATACATACATACATACAAATGAAGTGCTAAATGCTACTTAGATAAACACCAATTCTGCCCAGTTAACAATATTTTGTAATATTCTTCATATGACGTTTAACCCTTTCCTGGCATAGGGAAGTGGGATCAACAGAGCGGTGCAGAGCAATAAAAAAATGAATGTATGTATGTATGACTGTAATGTGTTGTAATTAGAGAAAAAAACCTTATATATGAAATGAGAAGAATAAAAAAATACTGTTCAATAAACAAGACGTTTCAAGACGCCCTTTTAAGCATAGCAATGTCATGTTTTCACATTTCTGTCTACAGTACAGAAGAAGCAATACTGCGAGAGCTTCTGGGGAGACTGCCATGAAATTTAGCATGAAAATTCAAACCCTCCACAAGATGATTCCTAGTGACTCAGATGACATTGTTTTGTCTAACACTGCAAATGTTTCCACTGAACCTATTTGGCTTATGACAAGCAGATCTCAAAAACTAATGGCCAGACTTCCAATACTGCTGTGGCCATTCATAGGCTTAACAGTCCCACTGGTTTTAATCACCCTCTGCGAACCCTTTAATTTGAACAAACTCATGCTGTTTCCTCCTGCACCACTCTCAGGGCAAAGTTTACAGTCTACTGTTAGCAAGACTATAAAAAATGATCCAAATGTTTCTCAATATTCCATCATTTGTGCACTTTAATGATCACTGCAGCATCTGTGGCAGGGCTTTAGACTTGTTTCTTTCCCACAGATGAAACTCAGATTTGAGCAGAAGGCTGAATTCCAGGAGTCATCACTGGAGACACTCCTAAAATGCATTCCAATGCAAGCTGTTGTCAGCAATCCGCTGGGTCTAAACAGACTGGACAAACATGGATCCAAGAGGGTCAGGGCCCAGATTAACCTGTTAGAGGAGCGCTGGACATAAATGAGCTGTGGGCCCATCTGACCCCCATCGTTTTTGATACTTGATGGACAGTACTTTCAATGTTTTGGTGTATTTACAATCAGCAATACTCTCTCTATACAGTCATTTTGTTAGTATTTTGTATACAGTCATGTTGTTAGTGGCAGAGTCCACCATTCCCACACAAGGATTCAAACTGCCTACACAAACACAAGGCATCCCCAGGAAACAAGCCATGCATGTAATCCAGAGTGTTTGGTATTTCGTGTTATTTATTTATTTCCTACTGTTGCTGTTCTACACTGAAAGTATTCTACTGACCAAACACAGGGTGGCTTTTATACTGAAACTGTCTCAATGCATCTGTCACAGAGGTTAGTAATTTTGTATCTATCAGGGAGTACTGACCAGTGAGGAGAAACCACAGGCAGCCATCCAACTCCTCAGCAAGATAACAACTCCTTTTCTGTGACCTGTTGTTGTGTGAAAAACTACTCACGCCACAGGCAGCCCGAAATTGTAGCTACTAATGTCAAGATGGAAAACGTTTTCCCATTCAATTCAGTGAGAAAGTGTGTCGAGGTTTTTGACTGATGGTGTGCAAAACTGTTAGTATACAAAAACAGGCCAATGCTAAGGTACAACTACATTACTGACATACCTGCACAATGGCCACAAAGCCGTCTGAGAAGGTGCCTCTGAGGATGGCATTACGGGTCGTACCAACTAATAGTTCCTCCCCGTCCACATCAGCAATGGTGCGCACTGCCCCAAACTTTTCTGGAATCTGGAGAAATAACCCACAAGCCCTTCTTTTTATTTGAATGTCATTTCACAGACCTGTCAACCAGCATCACACACACACACACACACACACACACACACACACACACACACACACACACACACTTGTGGTTCACCTCACACTCTCTCTCAGGTGCCAGGTCAGCGCTCCAGCGAATTATCTTGCGGTCTTTCCCTCCTCCGCTGAGCAGAGCGCCACCCTGTAGGGTGCACAGGGTGAACACGCTGCCTTCGTGGGCTCTGGTCTGACGCATGATCTGAAAGGTCTCTATGGCAAGCAGAAGACTGATTTAGGAGTGTGTATAGACACAAATGAGGGTCAAAAGGTCTGTCCATCTGGAAACCTTATTCTGACAGAGGCGCATGGCATCAACAGGGAGGTGTCATGGCATCAACACACACACAAACACACAACAGTGGCCTCGAAGTAATCAGATGCTTCCACTTTTTGCACACTACTGTGCTGCAGACTTAATTTTAAATTGACAAAGTTGCCAATTTTAACCATCACTCTACACTCAATAACCCATGATAATAAAGTGAAAACATGTTTCTATAATTTCTTACAAATCAAAAACTGAAATCTTATTTAATTATATAAGTCGAAGTAGGATTCACTGCAGGACTGCTGCTCGTATACCTAATAAACTGTCAAATGAGTTTATACACTGTATATAATACAAAGGCATATTAATGCCACCCTGAGAAAAAAAGATTTTCTCAGTATCATTGTAACAAGAAACTTTTCTCGTTTTTATGAGAACTTTTCACATTAAAACGTGATTATAATGACATACTCTATTTTCTCATAACTAACTGCAGTAAACTATAGTTTCAAGTTTATGGCCTGAAGAACCATCTAATAATTTAACACACACTCTATAAAGAATCATATCACTTCTACTCCCCAGTGGGAGCCAGCACAGCTTTTAGTGAGTGACAGCAGCGCACACACAGACTTTAGTTGCTGTCACTAATGCTTGCAGCATGATCGGGACACGTCCAGGGTATCGTGGCTCATGAGCTGGTCATTGTGTTGAAGGCTGGTATGGGTTCTGATGACAGAGCAGCTGCTGGAGGGGTGCTCCAACCACTGCAGTGTGTGACTGAATGTGTAATCTAATGTGATAACACACACTCAGGAGTGGATCATTCCTACAGTTACTCTCAAGGACCAGCGTTATGCGAAGTTCTGCCTGCCAAGAATCTGTGTGTGTGCTAGAGTACTCCATATCTTATAATGGTGGTGTCCCTGCATTCCCCTTTTTCACGACACCAGCCTTCCACACAATGGCCTCAGGAGGTACGCTCCAGCCGCTTCTTGAGAATCACTGGTTTGACACATAAGACCACATTGTCTAACATTTACATTTGATGACATTATTTTCAGAGTTCAAAGATCAGTTCCTCAATTTCCAGCTTCAAATTTGAGCTTTTCATCCCGTTTTGTTTTTCAAGCTGATAAAACATTTATCCTGATATGTCCACATGAATGTATGCCTCATAATGAAGTATATAAACTAACCTTTGGCTCCTTTACCCAGAGTTTTGATATCTGCAGCTGATTTTCCCCACGTCAGGATGTTACCTTCAGAGTCTCCCGTCAGAACATCTCCAGTCAGACTGAACACAAAGCACTGGATAAACTTAGGCTTCTTGTATTTCTGAAAAGAAAAGAATCAGACTGGTGTTCAGTATTTTATTCAGATTAGTCTGTGTCTGGTCACACAGTTCACCTTTTGTTTTCTGAAGCTATAAGCGTTCAAATCAAAGTTTGATTGTAACTGTGTTTGTACAGCACTATTCAGAATCAATTAGGCTGATCCTAGTTTTCAGCTCTGTCTGTTTATGCCCCTTACTTTCCCTTCTGACATCAAACTGAGGAAGCTGCAAACGTCCTTTTGTTGTACACACTCACACAGTGACAATAAGGAAACAGAGCTGATTTTAAAGGCAATGAAAACTGGTGCACAATATTGTCAAGTATACTCTGGTGAATCTTACTCCAAAGATGCCTTGTTTCTTGGTGAACTGCCCTGCACTGAGCGTCCAGAAGTAGACATGGGATTTCCCACAGGTGATGATATTGGTGCTGTCACTGGGGTTAAACTCCACAGCAAACACAGCCTCGTTGGTACTCTAAAAACACAACAACATACAAGAAAACAACTGTTCAGCACAGTTATAGTTAATATAGTTACTGCAAGCCCATGGCACATATAGACCTCTAATAGCAAGCCCATGGAACATAAAGACCTCTAATAGAATTCAAATGTTGGCAAAAAATATGATACCCTTGCACTAACTGAGCTGTGAAATCAGGTGGGACAGGAACAGCCTACAGTAACAGAACAACACTGTGTAGCAGGCTTACTAACTGAGCTGTGAAATCAGGTGGGACAGGAACAGCCTACAGTAACAGAACAACACTATGTAGCAGGCTTGAAGCAATATACCAGTGGACTGCTTCCAGCACTTTGCTGAATCCAGACCAGAGAGACTGTCACAGTCTCATTCTTTGTCCTGTCTCTGTCCCATGTTTTCCCTGTTCACCCACACAGTAAAGAAATGGTCTGGGGAGACTAAAGATGCTCTGAAGGACTGTTTCAACACAACTGTGCAGGAAGAACTGTGTGATATCCTGCTTAAGTTTACCTAGCAGCATGGCATCAGAGTACATCATGTACGTCTTACACAGAGCTCTCTCTCACCTGGGGAAGCCTGGGAAGACTGTGACAATCATGTTCTTTGATTTCTCCAGTGCCTTTAACACCATAACACACTGAAGGACAAGTTGGAACACATGGGGTGGACCTCCATTTATCTAAATGATTCTGGACCACCTAACAAATCGACCACAGTATGTGAGAGCACGGGACTGTGTGTCTGACATGGTTTTGTGCAGCACAAGGGCCCCACAGGGGACCATCTTGGCACCCTTCCTCTTCACCCTGTACACTGCCAACTTCATATACAGCTCAACAAATTGTCACCTGCAAAAGTTGTCTGCAATCATTGGCCTCATCACAGATGAGCTTGACAGGGAGTAAGGAAAACTGATCCAAGGCTCTGTGAACTGAAGCCTGTGGAACAACCTCCAGATCAATGCAGGGAAGACCAAACAGCTGCTGGTGGATTTCTGCAGGTGCAGACACCCCCTCCCCTCCGACACCAGTGAACAGACACTGAGAGAGAGGACTCTTACACTGTAAGCACGTGGGTGTTCACCTCAACTATATGTTGGACCGGTGAAACAACACTGATGCACTGTGCAAGAAAGGTCGGAGCAGGCTCTACCTGCTGAGGAGACTAAGGTTGTTTGGAGTGCAGGGGACACTCCTGAGGACCTTTTTCAACACAGTAGTAGCATCAGCCATCTTCTTTCAGGTGAAAATCTGAATTAAAAACTCAGGATGCAAGGTCCAAGTTGTTAGACAAATATGTCAAAATAAAAAAAAAACATTAAAATATCATTTTGATCCTTCCACATTTTGAAACAGTTTGCAACTACAATTATGTTGAGAAACAACAGCTGAAGAAACTTGTAATAAAAGAAGACAGGCGAGTTAAGGAGCTTTGAAATGCACCTTTTGCATCTTTTTTTTAAAACTCTACTAATCAATATATTCTATGAACAACAGATAAAATGACTGCCTGCATCTTTTAGCTTATTGTTTTTGTCAGTCTTGTTTTCAACAGCAGCTGCTTCAGTGATAAAGCTGGGATCAACCCACTGTACACCACATGCTCAGCACCAAAGAGTAGACAGACACAATTAAGAGCAACACACACTGGGAGCATTGTGCTATGCCCCATAACGCGCAGCAGGAGCAGTGCAAATTCAGTGCCAGACCAGCGAAATGGGTGAGTATTTCAGTATTTCATTCTTTTGACGCATGTCCACAATGGGCAAATAGGACTATAGCATATCCTGACATGGCGATGCGTGTCACTTTGCCACTGTTGTGTGGGCATGTGTTGAAAGTAACACATGCCACACAGTAATGTCGGTGCTCTGACGTGCGTCACACGCCGCCAGCGGGTGAGGTCCTTTAGAGACTGCCTCAGTGAAATACTGTCTTTGTATCTGTTCTGTTCTGTTGCCCCCAAATTCCAAAAAAATGTATTAATCTAGCCTTAAATTAAAGTTGTTTATCTTTTCTAAATAAATAAGAGAACTATGAATATTGCCACCAGACACAGAGGCACAAAATGTAAGCACAGTCCCAGTGGCAGGTCTAAAGTACTGTATACAGTATGTACAGAAGCATCATTTTTACATAGAAGGCTCCATTCACAGCCATGCTGTAAAGTGGCATACGGACTATCCCACTGCTGTGGAGAGGGGAGGGGTGTAATTATCTGGTTCCTGTTGGATGAACTGGTGTTTATACAGTGTGGGTCAGTGTTGGCCTGTCCAGCACTGAGCTACCTTTACACACTGAACCTGCACACTGGACTGCATGCTATTTGAAACATAGGCTTTTGCACTAAATGCTTGACTTGAGATGATATGCAGATTCAAACACCCACCTATACATTCTTACTGCTGCATAAGAGAACATTCACACAAACGTGCACACAGAGCCAGACAATTTCACTGTATAAAATATTTACACTGTTGCCATGACAGCCTTGCTAAAATTGCTCTCAGGGAAGTTATGGCATTTTGGGATAAAAGCCCAGAAAAGCACAGCAGACACAGCACTACCATCTTCCTCCCAACAGGCTTCCTTTATAAAAAAAACATCTACACATTCAGCATGCAGTCACTGGGCATTTAGCTGGAGAACAGCATACCTGTCACTGGGTTCACATTACAGCAGCCTGGCTATTCACACACTTCGACTTCAGATGAAGGATTTCACTGATTCTGTATGGGATTATGCAGCGCTGTAGTTCATAAACGTCAGGTGATGTAAAGCATGCTCACATTGTAAAAACATGTCACCCCAAAACAGTCAGAACTGCAATAGCTTTTTGGAAAATGGAGTTGTTTGTTACCTCCGAGTGAGATCAGATGTTTGATATATTTTAACTGTGTGCAGTATTCCATAACAAGCTTATTAAATATCTTTAATAAGTTGGGATGTTGAACATCTTTACAAGAAATTGCCTATTTACCACTGTCAACTTCCCTATTTTCATTTTTACATACTTAATAACAGTGGTTCTAAAGAACTGAGTGCATAACAACCTGAGCCTCATTTTGTGTGAGCTTGTATTTATTTACGTTTTGGCCAAGTGGGACTAGTGAAGTTATGCACAATTAGCTATAGCAGCTACTGTTTTCAGTAAAGCCATGCATGTGCATACAAGTATCACTCAGTCAATTCCGAAGTAAAGGAGTGTTCATAATTTTCTTTACCTTGACCTCTGCATGCTTGGCTCCCTTGTTGCAGTCCCATACTGACAGCATGTGTTCATTAGAGTCATCAATCACACACAGGAATGCTCCAGAGTCCTGAAAACAACATCCAGAACAAATAAAGGCCAGTCAAAAGGTTTTGTTGGATTCAGTTTCCTGTCCCATTTACACTGAATTAATTCCATCAGTATGGCAACAGTCCTGTCATATTCACCATTCAGCTGCTCCTACTTTGTCTTCCAAGCACAAGCAGTTTTTATAACTAATTCTTTTGCATGTATTCTGTTTTGCAGTTTTATATTGATATTAATCTACTGCAAATTAAACTGCAGTTGAGGTAACTCATGAATATTTGAGAATTTACAGTATGCTCTATTGCCATCAACTCACAGCAAAAGAAAACGCAACTGATCCCACTCCCCTCTGAAAGATTCCCAGGCCGATCTGCTGCAGCGTGACCAGGGTGGTGGAGTCCCAGATATAAACACAAGCCTGCAGGGGCTAACACACACACACACACACACACACAAAGTTTTACATTTTTCCTCAGCATCCTAGTTATAGTTGCCCCTCCCTGGTATTTTGAGCCAAAATTCAAAAACTTTAGATGTTTTAGTGACTTGTTATATGCATTCGATTCAAAATGAGGCAAAATAGTGCACGTCTCCATGAGGGTTAGGAGTCATTACTATGATATGCATTAACATTATGGATAAGTGCACAGAAACATAGTATATAGCATTTAAAGACGTTTCCAAAAGTCTATCAAGAGCCAAAGTATCACAGCAGCAGTCACCTTGCCATCTTTGTCCACTCCTGCTGACTGCCCAGATGCCACTCGCACTTTGTCAGGATGGAGGGTAAGACTGCAGAACAAACAAAAATATTTACATGAAATAACAAAGAAGGGTTGTATTTTGGCTCCAGCACACTGGATTAACTATGTTAAACGCTGACACTCAGTAAAACTTTGTATGAGCTGCAGCCATTTTTATACCCAGTTCCTCAATTTCACGTAAGCAAAAGTCTTTTCAAAAATTTAAATAAACTTAGCAAGGTCATAATATTTAAAGCTGCATTTATTTATTTTTTCTGGCCACATGGGGACAGTGAAACACAAGATCTGACAGATTATCATCTATAAATGGTAAATGTGTAAGTAAATGGTTGCCTTTTACAAATCCAGCAAACATAAATCAAGTTTAGCATTTCTAGTCATGTTTGTATCTATCTGATGAAGTCAAATATTCATATTCCTAGTTCTATTTTCATCTCCACAGATCCTGAGGAAAATATCTGCCTCTTTATTTGCTAAATGCTCCACTATTTTCACTAGCTGCGAACTGTGTCTGTCTGCTGTTTGGCGTGTCAGATCAGAGCTTTTTAGCTGAAAATAGAAAGCCAGGAGACTGAAACAGCAAAGTTGTGAGATGTATAACCAAAACAGTGACGTAAAAAAGGCTCAAAACTCTGTAAAACAGAGGGGAACCGCACAGTTGGTGATAATCCTCTGTGGATTTGTCACTACATGCAACCCATGTCATGCTATACATATTCTTCTAATCCATTGTGTTAATAGGTTTTGCATCTTTAATATTTGGCCTCAAATAATCTGCCGTCAATACTTTTATTTTTCTATACAGTCATAGCAAAGCAATGATACTAGAGAGGTGTACAAGACAAAGGTTTTACTAAATGTCCCCAGATTCTGTGCTTCTTGGCTCCAAAAGTTGGAGAGAACCCATATTTTATATGCACTAGTAAAATCTGGCATACACCACCCAGCTCTTTTCATTCACTAGTCCAAAACTCTCACACTGTATAAATACAAAGGGCCTTAAAAACAGATGGTAGTTGGACACGTTTTAAAAATGACACAGTTAAGCTTCACTTGATCTTATTTATCAGCACAGTTGATATGCAGTAAATGTTAATACTGACCATCGGACACAGTCTGTGTGTTTGTGATAGTGGCGCTGTGTGCGGTTTTTGATGTGGTAAAGCACAATGACACAGGCAATGAAGTAGACTGCCTCGCCCGTGGGAAGAAAGTACAGGTTGTCCCTGCAGTCCCGTCCCCGGTAACCATAGCTGACATAACAGGGTCAAGGTCACATTCATGTTAACAATCAGTCCCTTTCATTGGTTAAAGGAACGGCTCAACCAGCAATGAAAACTGCGGCACTATCAGCTCATGACCACACAATCAAATCAGCAGTCTCTGAACACTGCTGTGGCAGTCTGGAAGGATACACCCAGTCCAGCTCCAGTCTCTCTGACGGCGGCTCCATCTTCAGGTCTTCATAGTTCTGGATGCTAGAGGGGATGTACATGGTTATCGGCCGGCCTCGGATAAACATTTTGATTGACTGTCCTGGAAGACAAAACATAGAAGGAGAACAAAAATGTAGCAAAGCACACACAAAAAGATTTTCTCTTTATGTGCTCTATTCCTACTAATTTTATTTACCAGTTTTAACACAGTCCCTTATTTGAAAGCAGCTCATATTAGAGACAGGTCTGTATTTCTATACTCCTATTTGATGAAGACTGTGTTGCAAACCCAACACTTTCTGAACATTTAACTGCTGACTTGGGAAATTGAGTATATAATCTACATTTCCACAGCACTAATTTGATCAGTACAAGAGCGCCGTGCCTCAAACACCACCTCTTTCTCTTTAGACCTACTCTTTTCATTCACTAATTGTTTACAACGGCAATCACTGTAAAACTCAACAATTCCTGCCCAGATATTTCACATTAAAAGCCACCCTCAAGTGACTAAACCCTGTATTCTGCTAGGCTCTTAATCTGAAAGTAAAGTTTTTGATAAGAGAGTATTTCTATGGAAATAAAGAGAGAAAGAGGGGTGAAAAGTCTTTTGTTGTGCTGAGGGACTTAGTGCAGTAGAAACTGATATTACACTACTGTAAATGTATCAACTGAGTCAATATTGTACTTTTCCAAAATACTGTTTTTACCTGGCCTTAACTACCAGCCTTTAACTGGTCCACCACCAACTCAGACATTATTTGAGTACTGGTGTTAGTTTTTGAGAATCTAGTTTAGCTGTGTCTACTATGTACACTATTTTCTCGAGATCTGTCTGAATAGCTTCATTTTACCTAATAAAAGCTGAAGTAACTCATTTTATAGTACTCTCATTTCAACTTGGCCAGTAACAGCATTCAGAAGGATAAAACTTTGAGCCTCAGAGCTTGTGCCCACTGAGCAGGCACAGCCGCCCCTGTGAAGGAGGTACAGTGGACGTCCCCCAACTGTAAGGTCAGCGGTTTGATTCCCGTTCTTCCCAGTCCATATGTCAAAGTGCCCTTGGGCAAGACACTGAACCCCAAGTTGCTCCTGATGGCCAAAGCAGCCCCTTGCAGGGACATTTAGATTCTTGCTTTGGGGACCATAAATATGTGCACTACATTTTATTGCAATCCATTCAGCACTGTATTTCTGTGAGAACCACAGCGGCAGACTGAGCTACACTGCCATTGTTTGAGCCATGCTGTTAGCATTAGCTAAAAACAAATGGTGTAAAATTATGTCAGCATAGCAAGTATAAATATTTTATGCCAGACAGGAGACTGGCTTTCTTTTTGTATTGATTTGTTGACCTCTTGGGTTGAAAACAACATTTGAAACAGGGATCACTTTTAAAGTAATTTCAGTCAAAAATTGAGCAAACACATTAAGCAGGAACAGAGCAACATTTTCATCCCATTGGAATTTTCTTCTGTCCACCTCCAATATTCACCCTCACTACAGTTGCACCGGTCGACTGCCAAGTATAACATCAAAAGACTGTCTGTGGGTGTGACTTGTGCAACAGTGAATCGGATATTACTGGAAAACTACAGCCTGCTCTGTTGACCTTCCTGCATAAAAAGAGCTAAAGGTACAAACTGGTATAATCGTGGGTCTACAGTACCTTGGCTGTAGGTTCCCCTTCTGGAGCCAGGATATCCTGTGAGAATGAAAGCCCAGGGTTAGCCAGACAAACATGGAGATCAGCTGGAAAGCACAGTGATTCCAGCTATTAAGTTGACCTACACTAACTTTGACTTTAGGAATCCCCAAGGATCTGTTCCTAGTTTATGCTGGTCCAATCAGTGAGCTGGGTTATGTTTTCCTTTTTCATTTTCTGGGACTTATAGCCTGGTTCTGTTACCTTGGCTACTTTTCTGTTCTTTTATGAGACTGAGGGATGAAGGCAAGCAGAACATTAGAGTCTGGGTATGGTGGTGAAAGGCCAGAGAGTGCAGAGGCACTAGTACAATGACACACTGAAGAGAGACCTACCAATATAGTATGCAGATTTAGAAGTTGTTCTTTCTGTAAACTGACTTACCACAACCTAAACAGCAGTGCAGTTAGTGAATCTCATCCGCACTTGTTGCCATTTTCAAAACAATGTTAACAGACATTTTTCTGGCTCTGTTACAGGAAGATGTTATTGTCATTCCTAACCCTGCCTACGCAGCTCTGATTGGCTCAGTTGTGCAAATCCAGAACTATTTGGTTCACTGAACAAATGTTAGCAATGATTTACAGGTTTGAAACTAGACTGCAGTAGCTGCAAATAAGCACAGACTTCCAATCGTAGTTTAAAGTACTCTGGCTGTAGCTGCATTGTCATTTAAGGGTTAAAATAAAAGGCTGTGACTTGTTTCATGGCATGTTTACAACCAAAAAGACTATTTAGATCTGTGAAACCATGATCAAGTTTTCCACTAGCATTTGGTAGTAAAATGTAATTCTTCTTTCGGATAACGCCAAAGCTCTGTACTGTAGGAATGAGATCTAAAACACAGTGCTAACTATAACCAGAATGAAGGCCAGCAGTCATAAAAGTTATGCTAACCACAACTCTGAACTCTGCCAACACTGAAGTAAGAATGTATAAAAACATGGGAAAAGTCCCACAGTTAGACACAAGAACATGTGACCATCATCATCATCATCATCGCTAGTTTTTCAAAACCCCAGAAAGGCATTTTGAATCCTGGCAGCATGTCTGTAGTTGTTCTGCTATGGATTTACACCTCAGTTACACTAGAGACAGCACTCATCTGGGAAAAAACATTCTTTGCAGTGCTGATGAATGCTTGCATTGCACAACAGATACAGTCGAAGGTCATCTGCCAATTATGTTTTCATGCAAATCTATACCCTGTCTTGTGATGGCAGACTACAGACACTGTCTGGCAGGCAGCACACTGGGGAAAACCTGCCAAAAATAATAACTGCATCAACTGAATGAAAACAACATCCTAGTGATTCAAAGACTTTTAAACAGACATCGATGGCAACACAAGTATTACAACAGTTAATCCTGTTCATGTTACAACCCTCACATGGAACCGATTGAAACTTGGTTATTCAGCTCTCTGTTTACATGACTGATTGTAGCAGGTTTCTGATTATGTGCAGGTGTCTTTGTCTCCTTCATATCTTGGAAATCACTGTTGTTTTGTTCTGAATTACCATACAGTTGCACATAAACCCAGTTTAACTTGCAATAGTCTGGACTCTGCTGCATTGAGCTGCTCCTTGCATTCACCAATAATGGAAGAACACCGATCAGCCATAACATTATGACCACCTGCCTAATAATGTTTACATAGGAGTCAACGTGGCTGTTGGTTGGCACTCGTGTCACTCTGCAGCTCACTGTGCATCTTCTGTGAATCCATTTGCTTCCACAGTTCTACTGTCAGGAAGAGCACAGATGTGTCTACAATTCAGTGAAAAAC
>NW_018127905.1:1963919-1979401 GCF_001952655.1 Monopterus albus | reverse complement strand
TGCCCATTTTTCCTGCTTCCAGCACATCAACTTTGAGGACTGAATGTTCACTTGCTGCCTAATATACCCCACACACTGACAGGTGCCACTGTAACAGATAGCCAGTGTTATTCACTTCACCTGCCAGTGGTCATAAGGTTACGGCTGATCGGTGTAACCTAATGCTGTCAGACTTTCACTTTACAGCATGCAGATCATCATTACATTCGTAAGCATCATACACTCTGACATTTTTTATGAGGGTGATAGTTATTTTTGTGTTCAGGCCGTCTTAGAGAGATTCAAGAGACTGTAGATTGTGCTGCTGTTGAACTGTCCTACATTATACAGAGAACTGTTTCTCCTTTTCTACCTACAGTTACCAATGCAAATTGGGTCGACAAAAATAAACACCTAAAAAGCACAAGTTATGAGACTTGCCAAAAATCTTGTTTACAAGCCCAGTTCAAAGTATTCAAAAATCCTTCAATAAATAGTAAAGTTATGAAGAGAGCAATATCAATTACAATTTAATTTCAAGATATGACAGAAAGGTTTACAGATGCATCACCTGCACTGGCAATCAGCTCCTTAGCTCGGCTGTGGAGACAGAAAAAAACCTTGTGAGAAAGATATGTGAAACCCTTTCATACCAATTAGTAACTTTTATCCTCCAGTTTCTGACTTCAGATTCACATGTGTATCTGTGACTGTTTTCATGGGAAAGGAATTTTAATATTATTCATGAGGGACATCGATGTTCTAGCAAGTGTCTCTTTGATGAGATATGAGAGGCTGCAGCAGCCAGAGGAAAAAGTGAGCTGTGTGATTGTGTGGTGACGGCGATGAGGCTCACTTCTCCAAGCTGGGCGAGCGGGTGAGAAGGTTGGTTGAGGACGCTGCCTTCTTATCAAGACGCTTCCTTTGTCTCTCTGGATTCCCCAGTTTCTCGCTGTTCCTACGAACCCTGGAACATCATACAAAAAGAATCTGCTTCAGCTTCCACTAAAACAAACTCCAGATCCCGCACAGATGAATGCAATTATCCCACTATTTATGCATGCAAAGTAGGACATCATGCACGTACACACAGGAATGTATTTGTGTGTTTGTGTTTGAAATCTTTCAGTGATTTTATTTCCACATTTTCCAAAGATCATTTTGGTTTAGATTTGATCTCCACTATTTCAGTCATCACTAATACTAACACTGCACTCACCAAAGACACCGACTACTTGCTAAGGCTTGATCCCATTAGCCTGTAACCCCACAACATAATGGGGGAATAAAGCAGCCCCCTCATGCTCATGGAGCCATTTTGTCAGCACAGTGGGGCCACCAAAGTGGTTGGCCCTGAGAAAACAATGCAGGTTGACCAGCAGAAAATAAAAAAAAAAATTTAGCTCAACTTTTGCTGCAACACAACACAACACAACACAACATCCTTCGACAACACTACTTTGGAAAACCAAATACATGCAAGCACATGGATGACTTTGTAATGTAAATGCAATATTTCTGCCATTTACCTTGCAACTGCTGCAACAAAATATAAAATAACTGCCATATTAATAATCTCCCTTTTATACTGGGCCTTCAACTCAAAACATAATCCTAAAATTTTCAACTTGTAGAAGAAAGAATTGGTGAAAATAACCAAAATTCTAAAACCTGTCCTTGTGCGGAGGGTTTCTAACTGAATTCAACTATGCAAAACGAACAAGAACCCATACAAAGACACAGAGGTAAACCATAACTACTCTATTACTGTATCTAATGATTTATTGTGCTTCTGTTTCCTAGTGGCATGCCACTGTACAGTACCAGAAGCATCACCAGAGGAAGTGTTATGGGACCAAAAAAAAAAAAACCTGTGACATTTACGTCAATGGTATCAAATCTAGGAAGTGAAACATCAGGCATCCAGCACCTCCTCCCAAATCTCTGTACGACTAGACACACCAAAATTCTTACTGTTAACAATTAACAGATCTTCAGTGTCATCTGCAATTTTTATTGACAGCGTCACTGAGTTGCTTTCTGTTATTTCAATAGGTTTTGTCTGTGATGTCATTACGGGTGATTTTAACATTAATATTGATAATCCCAAAGACTAAACTTGGCCCAACTATCTTGCCCTAAAGTCTCCGTCAGTCAGTCAACTGCATGTGTGAGATTTTGTACAAGCTGTATGCTCTGTTTACATTACGCTAGCTAACCACATTCAGGTCGGGTGTTTGCTAATGAATAACTATGTCACCCAGTGCAGTGTTGTATTTCACTGATATGTTTTTGAACACCAATGGAGAGCTATAGCACAGATGAGAAGCTAATCCAGGACTGACACACTGACAGACATTTATATTGAGTAGAGGCAATGCATTGTCATTTTTAGTCTCTGTATGGAGATTGCTGAAAATACTATTAACATCAAAAATGACCAGCCTTATCCTTTAAGAACCTAAATTCATCCACCAGCTGTTTAGACACCCTGCCAACCAGCTTCTCCAAAATTGTTTTCAGTTGCTTGGAAACAGATGTGCTGAAAATTGTTAATGGCCGACTCCTGTCAGGTATTTTTCCAAAATCAATGAAAACTGTGGTTGTTAAGCCCAGTTTAAAGAAATGTAGCCTGGATCCTTCTGTGTTAATTAACTACAGGCCAATCTCTAATTTTCTGTTTTATTGGGAAACTTAGAAAGTTGTTTTGAGTGAACTCTGAACTTTAAAATGCAAGTGGTCTTTTGGACAGATTTCAGTCTGGCCTTAGACAACACTACAGCACTGAGACTGCACTGTTAGAGGTGTTAAATGACATTTGTGTTAATATTGACTCAGGTAAACAACTGTTTAATATCAGTGCAGCTTTTGATATTGTAGACCATTATAATCTTTTTTGACAGACTGGAACAGTGACTGGGATTATTAGGTATAGTCCTCAGTTTTTCCAGTTCATATCTCGAAAACAACGATTATGTTGTTTCCACTGGTGATCAAATACTTGAGTAGATCATCATGACATGCGGAGTCCCCCAGGGTTCGATTCTTAGACCACTGTTATTCAACTTGCACATGCTCCCTCTGGATGACATCACACAATAATGTTGCCTATCACAGCTACATAAACAACACTCATTTATTTGGCTCGTTCACCAAATGACTAATAGCCCTTTAGATTCACTATCAATGATTAAATTTCTTTCAGTTAAAAAAAGACAAGGCACAAATTCTTGATGTCTTAATTGGCTCAGATCTGAGCTTCAGCAGCCACATCAAGGCCATAACTAAATCAGCATTTTATCATCTCAAACTAACTGCAAGACTCAGAGATCTTGGGTCCAAATTAAATTTAGAGAAACTCATTCAATCAACTTTATCCTTATTTATTTATTTATTTGTTTTCATATTATGTTTTATTACTTTTTAAAACTTTTATTTTTCTTTTGTCTCAACTCATTATTCTGCATTTTAATGCTTATTGTTTTAATGTTAGTGTTTTTCTTTGGAAATGGCAAGCATCTTCCGTACAAATTATTCTATAAAAATAAAACTGCCTTGCCTACTAATCTTTAAATAAAGTGTTGAATATAGAGTTGCAGTAGGATGAACACAGACTTTCCCAGTGCCTCAGCTTTTCATAGAGAAGCATTACAAAGCTGAGCTGAGGGGCTAGAGCATGTTATTCATCATCAACGGAAGCCTTTTTAAAAGCTACAACAAAGAAGTTGGTCAAAAGAGCATATGCATGCACAAGCAAACACACACAAACAAAAGCAGCAATGTGCTGGTACTGTGCTAATAGAAAGGTAATCACTAAAAGAGATCACAGTGAAGAAGAATCACCACATGCAAGAGGTCCTTGATTTACTTGAAGACAACATTAAAGGGCTGATTAAAAGGTTAGAATTTAAGAAATTAAAATATGAGGCAGTTTGTCCAAAACCCAGGTGAATGGCAGATCCACAGTGGCACTGTGTTATCACTGTCTTGAGTTCTTTGTGGCTACAACAAAGTTGACAAAGAGGCCGACTGTGATATTAACTCTGATACATAGAATATTATCCATCCATACATTATCTATACCACTTATTCCTGGGTACAGCCTGGACAGGTCGCGAGTCTATCACAGGGCTGACACATAAACAAACACTCACTCAAACCTAGAACTTTCTTACTGTGGGGCAACAACAATGCAAACCACTGTGCTGCTGTGCCGCCTATAAGGAATACTATTTGGACAGATGTGCATTTAAAAGATTTTCTGCACTTGAAAAGGTTACATTTGTACACTCATACCTCCCCCACAAACATTTGTGAATCCAACCCTTCCCTGTTTTGCCAATTGCCATTGCATCACATTTTCCATAAGATTCTATTGGCTTGTTGTGAAACTAATCTAGGATCTGTCACTCAGTATGCAGAAGACAGCCATTATGTTCCACTACAGCTTTATGTTTCCCCAGCCCCCTGCTCAAACACATGAAAAAGACAGCACATGGGGGTTTAAGTGAACATGATGACAGAGGATGTCATCCCCCATCAGGCATAATCTCACCCTGGCAAGCCGAGGCTTATTGTTTCATAAAGGGCTCTGCAGCACAACTGGGCTTTAGAGAAAGAATTAGAGAAAAGAAATTAAAAAAAAGAGTTGATTCTGAAGAAAAAAAGGAATGCGTTCAATTAAAAGACAGATGATTATTATTAAGACAGCGGTGGAGAGATAAGATCACGCACAGTGGCGTCTTCTCTCTTTCCTGAATAGGGGCCAGGGGTCCGCAGTGGGAACTGAGGTTCTGCTCCGAGGTTCTCACTGAGGCCAATGCAGAGCCGGGCTCCTCTGGAGAACAGCTTCCATTGTGGAAGTCCTCCCTCTGGAGGCCTCTGATCGTGGTGGCCTGGATTGGCTCCTCCACTGACGGCGTCCGTCTCAGGCCTTTTTCTTGCTCCCCTCTTCCTTCTTCATCTTCCTCCTGCTCCTCATCCTCCTCCTCCATACCAGGGGTGCGGTGGAGCTTCATCCGTGTCCCCTCAACA
Organism: Monopterus albus; assembly: GCF_001952655.1. Classification (NCBI taxonomy): domain Eukaryota; kingdom Metazoa; phylum Chordata; class Actinopteri; order Synbranchiformes; family Synbranchidae; genus Monopterus; species Monopterus albus. Next base: position 1,974,388 of record NW_018127905.1, on the reverse strand, counting down.
GGCTGCTCTGGATGGAGGGCATCCTCCAGCTGCAGGCTCTGGACCCGCCTGGGGAGAGGGACCCTGTCCTGCCCAAGGAGGGTGGGCTCTGTCTGGGTTGACCTGTCGAGTGTTGCTGGTCTGGGCTCCATGAACATGGGGCTTCCTATGTGGCCATTGGTCACAATGCTTTCTGACAGTTGGCTAGAGATAGTTTAAGGGTTGAGATCAACAAAGAACAGTCATACAGACAGATTACACACATAATGTAAACACAACCAAGCCTCTGGACAGAACAGGATGCTTCTAATATTACAAGCAATATGACAATACATCAAATAAAATAAAATGATGATGGCCCTTAATGCTCCCGTCCTTTTAAGCCCTTGGTGTGTAGGTCCAGTACCTGGTAGCAGGGTGGCGGATCCCGTCGCCAGCTGAACTAGAGGACAGTCTTCTGCTGCTGGTGCAACCATCGGAACAGCACACTTGATTCAGCACCCGTGCTGCACCTGGGTTCACTGGGTGTGGTGACAGGTGATTATTAGTTTTTCTGAAGTGACATAATACTTTGTATGTCTAGCATTTCCATAAAAAGTGGGTAAGGATTACAACTTGCACCATCCACAGCAGTTTCTTTTGACATGGTACTGCCAAAACAATACCTACATTTTGCCAAAATGATACTTTTGTTTGTAACTGTTTGTAAACAAAACCTAAACTCTGCAAATTAGCCATGATTCCTAATGTATGTCAAACCTAGGCATATTAATATGAAGGAATGGATGCACTATTCATATGCACCCTAATACCAAAAGAGAGCTACTAGCTTGCTGGATGCTCCCCTTTAAAGGACAGCCTGGAATACTACAAGCCACATAATGACAAAAGTGCTACAAAGAGATACAACACCACTGAAAAGAGACACAAAATCACTAGGAAGCGACAGAAAACAACCTCAAAGACAGAAAAAAAGACTATAAAAATATGCAAAACTACAAAAAGAAAACAATCACAAAAAGATGCCAAACTGCTATAACAATAAACAAAACCAAGCAAAAATAGGCGTAACAACAGTAAGATACAGACTGAGCAACCACGTGATTACTAGTCAATTTGTGAGTCTTGCTCCTAGAAATGTAGGAGCAGTGGGGCCCTGTACATGTCTGTGCTCAGGGGCCCACTGTCTCATAATCCTTCCATGTCTGCTGCTACAATACTTTCATCTTAATGTGAGAGTACAAATTACTGAGTCATAGAAGTTTTTTTTTTTGTTTTTTTTTATCAGGAGCATGAATTACTCATTTGTGAACACAATTAGTTTTTCACATAACATCAGCAGGGAGGAGAAAACTATCTTAAGGAGGAAAACACCCGCACACCGAAACTAATGATTGCCAAATAAAGGATGTTTATGGAGTACAATCACGACGCTACATCTTCACCATGTGACCAAGAAGGCTCAAACACTGAATAGCCGTCACCTGATTCAACCGAGGTGTGGATCCCAACATGCAGCCCATCCACCTGAAACTAGGACTATCTGAATGTAGTGATAGATATATTATAGTAGTCTAACTACCCCTAATTGAAAGACACATTATTAGTGGAAAGGGCAGTCCAACACAACTAATAGTGGAATGTACTACAATGTGTATGCAACTGTCCTTACAAACCTAATTGTCAGCTGTGAAAAAAAGTCACCAGGACAACACTGAGCACTGTACCATCAGGCTGTAGAACTGATGGCGCATGTTGAAGATCACCCACCTGCAATGAGCTGCTGTTTCAGTAACGGGAGGAGCTGATCATGCAGGCGGATTCTGCGCAGGGCATCAGCCAGTGAGGATTTCAGCAGCGTGAGCTCATCTTCCTGCGCCTGCAGACGCACCTCCATCATGGATGTTCTGTCTGGGAATTCAGCACTGCTGTCTGCTGATGCATCATCTACAAAGAGGGCAGAATGGCATTTCAAAAACAGAGGCTCAGAGAAGCAGAGTTTATTGTGTAAAGCCTGACAAACTAAACCTGGGTCAGAGCATTTCTTCAGGTAAATTCATGCACTGCCAAGTTAGTGCATGAGACATGAGCCAAACTAAAAGCTCAAAGTACAAAGTCCAAAACATTTTTTCCAGGGATGATTTCTGTCATATTTGGATATTGACAGTGATGTGTGTACAAGGCATTTTGTTGTGAGATGGTTAAGGTTAGGGGAAGTGGCTAGGAATGCATTAAATCAGTAACTGTCCTCACAATTACAGAAAGGCAAGTGTGTGTGTTTTCTGTCCTGCTGTCCATTGTGGGATTACAGATGTTTAGAGCATTGAACTCAAAGAGAGGAGTGTCCAAAGGCTTTCAAAGCCTCTATTGTGTGTGTGTGTGTGTGTGTGTGTGAGAGAGAGAGAGAGAAGGGGAGTTCTGGTGTATATGAGTGCATATGTATGACATGACTGGTACTGGTCCAAAAAGCATGTGTATGCATGTGGAATGTCTCTTTCTGTTCTTGTGTGACAAGACAGAACACTGCTGTGCACGAGGCTGTGCATGAGGCTGTGCACGTGTGACAAGACAGAACACTGCTGTGCATGAGGCTGTGCATCTCACAATTACAGAAAGGCAAGTGTGTGTGTTTTCTGTCCTGCTGTCCATTGTGGGATTACAGATGTTTAGAGCATTGAACTCAAAGAGAGGAGTGTCCAAAGGCTTTCAAAGCCTCTATTGTGTGTGTGTGTGTGTGTGTGTGTGAGAGAGAGAGAGAGAAGGGGAGTTCTGGTGTATATGAGTGCATATGTATGACATGACTGGTACTGGTCCAAAAAGCATGTGTATGCATGTGGAATGTCTCTTTCTGTTCTTGTGTGACAAGACAGAACACTGCTGTGCACGAGGCTGTGCATGAGGCTGTGCACGAGGCTGTGCATGAGGACGAAATGCTCCTGCTCCACTCGGCTGTGTTGGTAGTTCTCATGATTAGCCACTGAATTCTCACTCAGCCTTTTAACTGATGTTTTTGCACTGCAGTCCAACAAAGCACAGCCTTTAACTTAGCAAGAAGTCAAATGTTTAGCCCACTCAGTAATAAGTAGGGAAGACACCACTCCTCTCTACACTAAAGATGCCTAGCATTGCTGCACACTAACAGCAGTGTGTAGAGTATCTGTAAAGCCTGCAGTGAATAAATCAAAACAAAAAGTAAACCTTGTTTCCATTTCTGTGAATGGATCCAGATGCCAACACCTGCTGACAGTTCACCTAGTACAACGAGCTGCTCACTGTATGGTGACTGTCACCACCACATGTCAGTTCGGATCCCCTGGGGCCTGTAGTGACATTTTCCTTGTGTGTAACCGTTTCACTGGAGCTGGCATTTCATCATCAGCGCTGTTGCAAAACACCTGGAGCTGATCCAGTTTGGCTGTTCTTCAGCATTTAGGTCCACTTAGAAATCTTACACACTCATACTCCATTAAAACAACAACGCAACCTGCTTTCACTGCTGATCTCAGATCAAATGTGGTGTTTCATACTGCGAAGTGTGGCTGCATAACAATTATCATCTTCCTCTCATTACACTAACCTCTATATCTTCCAAAACCTCTTTGCTTTACATGAAGAATCAGACATGTATTAAGCAACTTATTGCAAAGTGTGGGAACAACATTTGAGAGTAAATCTCAAGTGATCACACAATGAGTCCCATGTATTCTATGAGCAGAAACAGCCAAAGGGAAAAGGATTTCCAGGTGCAGGTCTGATGGAAGAGCTTGTATGAGGTCAGTGATGCCAAAGGAGGTTTAACCAGTTCGCACACCTTTTCACCCAGCACTGTGCATGTTTAACAAGCAGTACTGAAGACACAGATACAAAAGCTTACAACTGGTTGCAGGCAGAAAATGGCTAAAATATTAACAGCCATCCTGAACCCTCCTCACTAAACAACCTGATGAAAAATAATTCAAACTTCCCAGTCCACCATTTGTGAGGCTGTTGTAAAATGTGGACAGAAAAGGCAGAGAAAAGCACAAACATATGAGAAGTTCATTCCCATTGTAGATCTCCTGCCTCCTTTTTCTGAGTGCTAAAAGAGTCTTCATCAGCATCCAGGACCAAACATAAAAAACACCAAGTTTCATAATAAAACCCACTCAACTCCAACACACTATTGCTAAACTATTACTATCAGCAAATTCTCCTCCAGAAAGCATGTTACCGCTGCATTTGGCTCACGGGCGTGGGAGCTGACCTTGTTTTTACTGTTATTTTACATTCCTGTGGAGAATCTATGCCAATATTTAAATCCAACTATGTTTGGATGCATCCTGGTGGTCTAGTGGCTTGAGATGCTGACTGTGTCATCCTTGCATATCTGGTTTGAGTCTGGGTGGATACCTTTGTTTCACACCATCTGTCACATACCGTATCTATCCCTATAAAGTTCTGACCTTCTTCTGAACTGACACAATACTGAAATAAGCCCAGTGCACACATGATGTACTGTCATTACTGTGACAAATCAGGGGCCTCACGCTGCATGTTCTATACACCTTTGAAACTCGGGGGCGCTGTACTACATAGCGCCACCTTAGCTACCACGCTGAAATACAACGTTTAACTCAAGTTCTCGTTTCCCCAAATCTCTACATGAGAGATAGTGAGACCACAATTAGCACTAGCTATAGATTCACCATACTTTTAAGAGAAATACAACAGGTTTAAAAAAAATAAAACAAAACATATCTGTTAATGTAGCATAGGAAAATTCAACAGGAAGTGTTGTCATCATACTTCCACATTCATGCTTCCTTGAGGATGAACACTATGATAAATCCCTACAGGAATGTAAAACCAAACAGGAAGTTCTAGTTTTCCTCCAAAACCACCGTTTACTGTGAATTTGCCCTCAGGTTAAAAAACAAACAAACTGTTAGCCACCCTCAAGCAGCCTGAGTGTCTCTGAAGCACCTGTTCACACACAAAAAACCCCCAAACTCACAATAAAAGTGGACCTTCAGGAATAGGAGTGAGGTCCGAAACCTTTTCATTTTAGTCAATGCATCAGAAATGTTAAATGCTGTACCCAAGTTTTATTTCTGTGCAGTCTGTCTTGAGAAAAGCTGCCTAAAAAGAGTCCATGTTGTATTTATAGCTGCCATGACTGGCAGCTTGGTGGCACCACACCCACTACAGCTATAAATGATCTTCACAGGAACTGTGGCAGCGGGATCCTGTACTTGAGAGCCTGGTTTTACACAAGAACTACAGTGTTTCATTGTCTGGTTTTACTCGTAGTGGTTGTGGTAATGTGAAGGGTAAACATGGTTTCTTGAAGGGCCAACACTCCAGTGTCCAAATTACCATCAGGAATAGTGTAAATAATGTAAAATGCCTCATCTTGACACAGTGAGTGAGACTATATACTGTAAATATGACTGGCTGCTTACTCTCCTCCTTTCTGACTGAGTTTCACATTATGTGGCTGTGTCGTTGTGTGCTACTATTAGTCTTTAAGACTAGTAACATCCAAGCCCGCTGAACAAAAGCTTTATCTCATCACAGTCGATTTAACTAAATGAATAGATGTTGCTGAGGTGTCAGTTTAATTCTGGAATAAAGTCTGCACTGCACAACCTTCATTAGTGCTCCTGTTTTTTGCTTGTCTATTTTTGTGAGTTACATTATGACAAGTTCACACTTCCTCCACTTACTGTAGGGTACATTCACATTACAGGCTTTGATTGTTAAGGTCTGTGGACCTTGCTTCCTGATTTTCTGTTGCTTTTCCCCTGCCTCTCCTGTCACGTCCTCAGCCAGCACAATCACCCAGCATTGCATCCACCTGACACTCGTATTCTCCCGGTTCAGTCCCCTACATATACGCCCCTTTTCTGTTTGCTCCCCGCTGGTTCATTGTCAATTCTCACCTGTTCCACAACCTGCTACCTGATGCTCCAGTTTCCTGTTCTCCAGTTTTCTGCACTACCCGGTCCCCTACCTGCCTGCCTCGCCTCCTGTCAACTCAACACTGTTTGCCTGCCTTCGTCCCCAGCTCCACGCTGTCTGTCTGCCTGTCCTGTCCAGGACCTGCTCTAACTCTGTCTCCTCTCTCCTCCACCCAGTAACCTGCTCTTTGTTTGTCAAATGAACTCATTTTGTGTTCCAGCCCCGGTGTGTCTGCATATTGGGTCCACCAGTTACCTGCCCCCTGACACTGATGTTCAATTCAGATCCAATCTTTTTCTCTTTGTGGTTCACATTCATGTCTGAAATTGATGAAACCAGGTCCAGTGTGAACCTTTGAGGTCCTAAACTGCCATGCATGTGCAGATTTAACTGAAATGCAAGTGGTCGTGTGTGTAAAAAAAATTATGTCATTTGTGCGACAGGCAAATTACACAACAGGGTGGTCCAAAATCCCAAAATCCAATTCAAGTCACAGCAAAATCTCGTACCAATTACTAAAGAGAACATAGGGATCAAATCTTACTGGCCTAGACTTAAATTGTGGGGTCCCCCAAAAATGCTTCTAAACAACAACAGATTAAACCACTTAATGCAGTTTGACATGAACTCACTAACCAAACAGTCATTATACACTGGCTGTAGTCGTCACTCAAAACATTTAAAGCACAAGCATAAAAGAAACACCACCTTAACGAACTGAAAGAACTGTACAGGGTTAAACTTTAGAATTATTATGTATAATATTACATATCTTGATGCACCAACATGAATTAAACAGCCTGAAATGTAAAGAATTCCAGATAAACAATGCAGGTCGACATTTTTATTGCTGAATTCAGTTGAAATTTTCCACAAAGATTCACAGCCTCTGTGTCGCTCTGTAGCTAACCCTTTTTTTTTTTTAACTGACTAACCTGAGACAGTATAAACAAGTCAGCTTTGTATCGATCAGTTCTACAGTTATCTGGTCAACCAGTCTGTGTGATTGTCGTAAACAATTAACCACAACACAAGCACACATTAACAAACATGACTGAAGTTCCTGTTTCATACAGTGGCGCAAACAAGCATCTACACACACATCTGCATGCATGATTGCTTTCCCGCTCTACGTGTCTCTCTAAGTGTCTGGTTTTCTTGTTTTCCTTTTGTCAGTTACAGGCCAAGAGTGCGGGTGAGTCAGAGCTGTTTGGCAACATCTCAGGGGAAGCAGGAACTTGATCCACATTGAGTTCAGGGCAACTGCAACTGGAATTCTGGTTAAAATTCAGATTTCATCTGATGACGGATCTATGCCAACATGGCAACTGTAATTCACAATGACTGTGTTTGGTTCATGTAGAAGAACTGTCAGGAATTGTTGCATTTCAAACATAGCAGCCTCTTACGGTCTTTAAACAAAACATCTGGCCATTACAATGGTCTTAAGCTCACAGACGAGTCACAAAATTTCTCTTTTATCATCTTAAACCAAAAATGTTGCCCTATTGATGTTGTTTTTATCATTTTCAAACTGTCCCTGTACCCAACAGTCCTTCATAAATTTTAAGAATCAATCCTGTTAGCCTCTCTCATTACAGACTTTATCAGCTATACAAACACAGAGTTAAACTGTTGGCTGTACATGACAAGTCACTATTTATGATGGTTTTGATATGTAAAAACACAGTGATTATGTTTTTTTGTTCAAAAAGGACTTCAGGCTGGTGAGCTTTCCAACCCCGCATTCTCTAGCCACTAGCCAGCAGTCACATAAAGGGTGAGGAGGAGAAATCACCCAGTGCAGTGGTGTGGTTTGGTTGCGTCTTTTAATAGTTTTTGCATAACAATGGAAGTCTATGGCACGGATGAATTACAGGAAGCACTAAAAGGTTTTAGTCTCTGATTTGTGGAAAATAACAGCAGTGGCCTAAGGGTTAGAGAAGTGAACTGGTGACCAGTCACCAGTTCAATCCCCAGTATCGGCAGGATTAAATCTGGGTGGGACAGGTGACATAAACAGTGCTTACCCCACCCTCATTAACAGCAAGGCTCTTAACCTCTGCAAAGCGGCCACAGGTCAGTCTGTGGCTGTCCTGGGCTGAATCTAGGACGGGAATGTCAATCTTCCTTGAAGAAGTAAAGGTTAAAAAAACAAAACACTAGCCTTTTTTTGTAAGATAGGGCATTTTAGTATTTTAGGGCATGGGAATGGGTTATGTCAGCCTGGACAGAATTAAACTAAACCATTTTATTAAACGTGTTTGAATGCAGACCACCGAACCCTTTAGCTTTGTGGCAATAATTTGCAGTTCAGGTTATGAAGAAAAACGAATCTGATCAATTCACCGCTAATTTGGTGAATCATGCCTCCAACACGTGAGTGCAAGGCCTCAGGGAGTGATGGTATTCACATTAAATAAAACAGGAGAATTTGATTCCAAAGCTGGGAATCCAAGTCCTCTATTTGATTTTCATTTTTCTAAAAGGCTCGCGGTCATTCTAGGTCTTGTGGGAGGTTGGCCGGCTGACAGCTGCACAGACACACACTCTCAGACCGATCACATTCTTTTGTTGAGCCTCAGTGCACAGACAGTCTTTTTTTTGTCCAAGTGGTTGGGTTTACAGAAACTTCCCTTTTCATCCAGCTTGACTACAGCCAGAAGAGCAGAGTGGAAGCAGAACATGTATTAGCCTAGCATGAGTTCCCATTTTTAATCTGTTTGTAATCTGGGCTACTACGTCTTCTCCACATCGTTTTGAAAAGTATCAACCACTGCCTACGTTTATTTGGAATGTGTGCTAAAATATCAGCCTTCAAACATAAACTGCATCTCCTGTAGCAGTTAGCTGACACCACATATTCTCAGTGTTTCACCCACTCGTTCTCTCTACCTCTCGCCCAAGGGTTCTGCATAATGACCTCAACCACCCACAGACGCTATTTGTCGCCAAGCACGCTGCTTACTGCATTTAATTCTCTTCTTTGATTTTTTTACGCTTCACTGCCGCTCGACATCCTGTACGCCCCTGCACTCGAGCCTAAGGTCCCGTCTGAGAAGCGAAACAGAGCAGCAGCATCTCTGAGAAACACTTTCTCAGAGAGAAAGGCTGAGCTGTGCTACATTATAGCCATCGTCACAGTGACTCACAGTGTAAAGCAGTAGTAAACATTTAATATCAAAGGAGGTGGTTTAATGATGCACATCCTTCATTGTAAGCTGCACTAATTACTATTTTAACATTAAGTAAGGATTAAATGACTCCTGTGTGATATTTGTCGAGTGTCTGTGTCTGACATGGGGGATGTGGGGGCGATCACTCTAACAGTGATTAGCTTTCATCCAAGTCATCAAATGCACAAGGAACTCATGCTATCAGTGTCTAATAAAATGCATCAGCTGCTGATGTATGATTCTGTTTAACTCCAAATATTTCTTTTCTCTCTCTCTACATGGCTGTGCAGCTGTCCCTTGCAGATCCTCAGCACTCGTCTGTGACAAACACTGAGCATAACAACTTTCATTCTCATTATTAAGTACTCTGGTGATTTTCTAGAGTCATTGATTGGTCTATAAAATGTCAGAGAACTGTGGGAAAAGCCCAAGATGACGTCTTTAACTCGCCAGTTTTGTCTTACTGACAGTCTAACAGCAAGAAATATTACATTTATTATCTGAGAGCACAAACTAAAGCAGCAAATCAAAACATTTGATTTGATTTGATTTTTTGATTTGATTTATTCTTTCAAGCATGTAAAGACAGTTGATATATCAACACACATAATTTTACACATATCCAACAAATGCTAATCCAATATCAATTTGCTTATACCTAGTACATGCTTGAATGGAGTAGGAAGAAGTCAGACTTATCCAGTCCTACCCCATGACATCATCTTACAAGAAGGATCTAATGGTACTTACTGATCTCTGGTCAGGTTCAGGTGATGAGCCCTTCTCTGCAATTCTTCTCCTGTAAGACAGAGTCCAGAATTATTTCTGAAAAACAGTTGCTATTTTTAAAAACATATCATCATGTTTAATGTTAATATCATAAAGCACAGACCACACAATTCCTCCTGAACTCCACATTTTTAAAACCTAAATTCCTTAGATTTCTCTAGATCTTACAGTGATACTTCTCTGTCAGCAACAAAGTGCATTTAAATTACGATTTTACTACATATCATCTCATAATACTGAGGAATAGTGAGAGTGATGAGTACATGAACTTATTCTTCAGGTGGCACAACAAAATCCATTGCGACCAACATTGGGGTTTGCTAAATCTACTGTATGGCAACTGTGTCAAGTTTCACTTTTCTGTAGTATATGAAACAAGATCTGAAATTCATTCATATGACTCAAGTGCCTATTTTGAGACGTACTGAATCGAAGAGTAATATATGATGTGTCGCTACCTCCTTGCTAACAGGGCACTCATCTCCTCCATGAGCCCTCCTCCTCCAGGCAGAGGGCCGTTGCCTCTGGCTTCAGATTTGGCCCCTCCAGCCCCTGGCATGGCTGCTGCCAGAGCGGCCGCCGCCT
>NW_018127905.1:1945641-1962441 GCF_001952655.1 Monopterus albus | reverse complement strand
TCTTTTAGCCTCCTTACAGCATGTTCATTCATCACCCTCCTATAGAAAAGATTTGTTTTAGGCCTCTCTTTTCTATACTGGCCATCATAAACCATAAATACTGGTAGATGATCACTAATATCATTTATAAGTTATCCACTTGTCATTTTGCTGTCAATAACATTGGTAAATATATTATCTATTAGTGTTGCATGCTGGGTTGTTACTCTACTTGGTTTTGTAATTTGTGGGTATAAACTGCATCTATATATTGTGTTAATAAACTCCTCAGTTCCTGTTATCTAGGTCTAATGCGGAATGTGAGCTGCATTATCAGAGATGTAGGATCCAGTGCTTTTGGAGCTTGACTTCTCTTACGGACAAAACCTCAGCATATCTTTGCCTTTGTTGCAATTTTATTCTATATTCATTTTCTTTTTCAAATAGTATTTTCTATTTCCATCAGAGGTCTGATGGCTAGCTCTTCGGAACATCCCATGTCAAATTTTTGTTTTATCCGTTCATTTTATATGTATATCTTCCAAAACAAAGTAGTGTTTAAAAAAACTAAATACATTAGCTGACAGGAGGGGGGAATCCACTGGGGTCCACTGCTCAGGTTAATCTGGGCTTTTTTATTAAAGTTCAATTTTGATTGCTGTGGTTTTCATTTCTTGGCAAAAGCCTTTTCAACTGCACTACACCTTTTCCTACAAACGGTTTCCTAATTTAGGTTCTTCAGTAGACATCAGTTCAGTGCTAAATGTACAACTGCCTTAGAGGATAAAAGAACCTATAAATAACCGCCAAAACGCCAGAGGAGATGGTACATGTGTAAGCTCACAGTGCTGGGAGCAGGTCAACACGCTGTCACAGATCTGACTGAAGCAAAGACTACATAAGACAAGACCATGCTCTGCAAACAGACAAGACAGTGCGCTCCTCTGTTGAATGCTGATGTAACAGATATCTCTGCAGCAGCATGACCTCGCTGAGCGAACAGCAATGAGGTTTATAATCACCAGAGTTCCTTTATCTTGAGGAGGATGATTTGTTTTGTTCACTTCGATTTATATGTTGTGGTAGTTGAGGCTGCACAGATTATTTCTGATACCAACAATACTTTAATCAATACTCCACTGCAAGGAATAACTGTTTCCTGTTTCTTCATTCACTAACCTAGTACTTAAGAGAGATACAGACAGATCTTTCAGTCAGTACTGTCTATGTCCAGACTCCAGCAAAACAGCATCTCATGGTCTAAGAAAAGAAACAACATTCAAGGAAAACCACTGACATAGCTGCCATCTGCTGATGTAGCTCCTGCTGATCTCTGCACTGTGTCCACACAAAACCAATTTTAACTGTATGTTTCTTTTTCCTCAGCAAACTCATGAACCATTAAAGGACAATTTATTACAACTTCCTATTTTTCTTATTTGTGTAGATTTGTTCAGTGTTTTCATCAGTTTAAGGTCTGTTTTAAGCACAATTGACACAGCTCTCAACATTTTAAAGGAGTGTATTTAATGTGTATGACACAATAGCCAAATATAAAACTCATTTATAGAAAGGCAAAGCCTACGCTTCGATGGAAGTGTGCCAGTTACAGCAGGGTGAGGGCGAACGGGTTTTAATGTCAATATTTCACTCACTGGTCAAGTATGTTGACAGAATTTCATGCCAGTACTCAGTAGTTCTAAATCTACATACACACAAATCAAACAAAGATAACAAACTAAACAGATATAAGCAAAATCAAACTTATAGCTATTAGGCAAGAACTGGACAACAACTACATACAGGGCAGACTATTGATATGCACTCAGTATTTCCCTTGTTTAGTTTTTTTAAGCAGCCGTGCTGTTGAGTGTGCATCTATGAGCAAGCATCATCTGACCCCCCTTTCAAACCTGCCAAGGATTCCAAAAGAAACACGCACATGTCGTCGATCCTTACTCGACCAGAACTAATGTCTGAGGACCGAGAAGCGAGGAACGATCACATAAGAGACTTGAGATGCAGCCATTGATTTTTTGAGTGTGATTCATACACACTTTTGACCCACAATGAAATGCACAAAGGAAATAAAGAAGCTACTCAGAGCTGCAAAGAAAGTCTACCATCTGTAGATGGGAGAACCATCCTCAGTGAAGTTTAACTGTGAGTGATGTTCCAAAGATGCAGTATGATTGACATTTGGCACATAATGTACTGTAGATACACTAACATTCATCTAATGTACAGCACATCTTAGTACAAAACCATGAGCTGTACACTGGTTTCCTGTATACTGAGAGCAAACATTATGAATTAAGCTCATGCTTGTGCACTATTTTGCTTTGGACAGTTGTGTAATGAAGAGGAAATTGTAAAAAAAAAAAAAATTGTGAGTCAACAGATGTTTCACTTTTTTTGTTCGAAAAATTCCAAAGTAGAGCAAAAATGTGTCTGGCAAAGGTTCACTTCTTTTTTTGTCTTGAAAACTGTGGGTGGCTTTGTCCAGCGCCACCCACAGTCTGTTTTAGTTGCCTGCTGTGAGCAGCCCATCCATGTCTACTTTGCACTGCATGACAAATGTGGCTGTCAGTAACACATTTCTGAATCAAGAGGCTTTAGTCTGCATGCCTGCATTTTAAAGAAGACTTCATTTTGTCCTTTGAGGTGAGCCTGAATGTAGTACTCAAAACCACGCAGTGCAAGAATGAACACAGTATATGCATAAACATGACAACTGAGACATAGCTTCAGTGTCTGGTACCTCTACTTCTTTTCTGGGAAAAATCTCTGGTTTTCTCTTTGGCTGCAACAGATACAGGGAACTATATGGTATATTCATAAATATGGGTGCATGTATGATGAAAAGAAAAGCGCCCTCAAAAACCAAACCTCAGCAACACATCACCTGAGGAGAAAGGTGTCTTAGTCTATACTATAAAAGGTCTGACCTTATGCCCCTTCATTTGTACATCATATTTTAGCTCATATAGGTGAAGAGAAATGTGTGCCACTCACTGGCAGTGCACTCTGATCATAGATTGTCAAGGTAATTAAATCACCTACATTATTAAACATGAGAGGAGGATAATTACAGAGACCTTCTTTGAGAAGAGCCTGCACACTGTATTTTACTCCCTCCAGCACTGAACCACAGCAGCCTCACCCACAGGTGCTGGCAAGTGTCCCCATCTGATATTTACTGAGCCCCAGTGCCTTGCTGCCCCACCATCTTACAGGACAAGTAAACACAACATCAGTCCATGAGGTGGGACAGGGAGGCCTACAGATGTGCAACACAAGTAGCATTTTGCAGCAGTGTTGCTCTAGGGGAATTTGTTGGGTTTTTCCTATATAATAATAACAGTAAGGTCTAGACCTTTGGTATATCTCCTGTTGCAGAACGGGTGAAGCTTTTAACTCACAAGGCTGTTGCCTGCATGCAAACGTTCAGCCTAAAGGGTCACTTTTTAAATACACGAGTCCGTTGCATGTGAATAAACGTAGTCAGGTTCTTGAAAGTTAGGAAATCGTACACAATGTCACAGAAGAAGAAACACAAAGTTACAGTCACGCCTCTGATTTGCCCCCTGGTGCCTCAGACGACTGGTTAAAACCAAAGCTAAACTAGTTAACAGCAAAAACTAACGCCACAGCCACTCTTTACCAACCCAGAAGGATATACAGCAGGTTCCACACACCTACACGATTACGCAAGTGCCGTTGTCATTTTGCAACTGCAAACGACGTGCTTTCCGTCGCTATTCGAAAGAAATGAGAGTTGTACAGGGCGTTGTTAAATTGTAAGATGAACAAAGCCTAACACAGATATTCAGGAACAATTCTTTAATTCTGTGAACCTTAGAGATCTCAAACACCACTCAACATGCTCACAACAGGAACAACCAACCACACCAACCTCTGTCCGACGAAAGGCTTATGAAGAACACGGCGCAAACATCGCAACTACAAACTTTTATTTATGAAATATATTTAGTTATAGCTGGTTTATGACAGACGTACGACCTGCAGCCTTTGAACTAAAATGTCTGAGTATTTGGACTGAGGTGCTGTAAATCATGTTATATGACGTAGAACCATGCACGTTTGCTGAAAAGCAAAACAATTGTTTACAATAGTTTAACGTAGTTTGGTAGTGATACCTCCCTGATACTGTGAGCGGCATATCCGAAGTGTCGAGTTCCCATAATGCTAGTGTGGTCGGTAAAAGAAGAGCCGCTAAACATAAACTCAGTAAATGTTTTAGTACTTACCCAGACTGTTTGTAGAGGAATTCATAATCCGAAGTTTAAGTAGTGGACAGCTTCTCTAGAAGTGCAGTCTGCGCCGAGGTGTGTTCTCCATGCTGAGAGCGGTGTGTTCCAAACCACACGCTGTCAAATCGACAGGTTTAGCAACATAAACACAGGAAACGTGCTCGGGTTTCCTGTAAATAAAGCACTATTGTTTGAAAGGAATTTAGACCAAATCCCTAAATCACGCGAAAAGCAAACGATACTGTGAAGTTAGGATAATTACATAAATAACATTCGATAAAATAACGGGTATAAAAAACAGACACATCAATGGTAGATTCCGCTGAAGTGTACCCCGGAAGTCAGGTGGGCCCTCCCTCATTCTGGCCAGCTTGACACTAATCGCGGGAAGGTGCCACGCAGAGATGCGTATGGTAATGAATGTGATTTTAAAACAATTACACCGCATTTGTTTGGAAAGGATTTGTCCCATCAACGGGCTGGGGTCGTGTAGTGCGCCACATCTATGGTCCGCCATCAAGTCTTCGTGTAGTTCAGTTCTGAGGAGGGAGGATCAAGACTGGACTGGACTTCACAGTTGTATACAAATACCAGATTCAAGTCACCACAACATTTAGATTCAGGTCAAATGAACTGTACGTTTGATTAATAAACACCTTTCATCAGGCTTTTCTTTTCATTTGTGGTCATTTCACAGTTTCACCTTTAGGCCTATCATATATAGGATCATCTGTTTTGTTTTGTTTTGTTTCTTTCAGCAAAAAAACAGTTGAAACATCAGTTTCAAAATATCTCTGTGTTAAGGTAAACATTTTGACTCTCTCTCTCTCATATATACATAATGTCATAATATCACTTGTATTGTTTGGCATTCAGGGTGAATGGCAAAGTAAGAATTTCATTGTGTAAGGAAACGTGTTTCCGTACTGTGCATATGATAATAAACACTTTGAATCTTTAAATCTTGAATCTTGAATCTAATGTTCACTTCCTCTGTAGACCTAACCTGCATTAGCCTAAAGCCATGCTTGTAAATAAATGAAGAGACATTGCTATTGTAACTTGGATAGTTATATAATGAATTTACAAACAATATAAATATATGTAGATGACCACAATATCCTAAACAAAAAACTAAATTATAGCACTGGTTTAGGTGCTTTCAGTAGGCTCTATATTTTTCTCCACATCCTCTGGTCACACTGCAGCAGCAGGAAGGAAAACGTATCCACAAAACCGCGTGCAGTCAAAAAATTCCACTTTCACATTGGCACTAGTGGATGTCAGGCAAGCTCACATGAGTGAACTACCTGGAGATTATGACCATTCAAGGCAATCCTTAAACTATTACATGTTAAGTATATGTTTTGTTTGTTTTTGTTGTTTTGTTTTCTGTGTTGTCCAAGGTTCAGCCAGGAGAGGGAGTTATTTCAAAATGCACTTCAAAGTAATGAGATTTAATTTACGAGAGGTATTAAAAAGAGCTCAGGGGTGTAGGATACCGGACTGAGTAAAATAATATAGCATAAATTGAGTATATTATTTTATTATAGTAGTAGTATATGGGGGCCGTACTGATCCACACTCCAATCCAGAAGGTGGCGGTAATGCACCTAAAGTAGTTTGCCAACCACCATTAAACAACAGTAGAAGGCGAAGAAGACGAAGGTCTTTCCAACATGGACGCGCCCACGGGGATTGATTTCTGAAGGAGACTAGTTTCTTCAGTATAAATTGTGAGTATTGAGTACATGATACCTACATATGCTACTGTGTTATACATACACCTGTGTCTGTTAATGTATTTTTTCATCTTGGCAAATATTTGTACGCAGTAGAGGTCGACTGAGTAACGTTTCTGACCACACGCAAATTCATAAAGTTAAACATGATATGGCGTTACTTTTGAAAAAATTGAACTCTTCTTAGCCATTATCAGTTCTCTTTCAAAATAAAGTTGGTGGGCTTTGTCACTGTTGGATTTAGATTTGCCAGAGCGACGTATAAAATGACCTACTTTGAGAATGGGACTGGGAACGTTTGAATACTGACGTTACCTGCTTCTTGTTTGTTTTTCCACTGCAGTTCTGTTTCGTGAAGGTCAGCATGATGGGTCGACCATGAAGTGTGCCCGCTGTCTGCTCCATCTGCGCCGTGTCGGACCTGTGGGCCAGTCAGCCAGGCCTGCTGCCCCGTCAGCCTCCTACAGCCAGAGCAGCGTGGTCCCTAACGTCCACAACCAGGTATGGCATCTAACCTCTGCTCAAACTATTGCACCACATTGGAATGTCCTACCAGGCCGAATAACAAAAGCAGGAAGAGAGAATGTGTGTTGAATAGAATGTAAACCAAAACAATTTCACTTGTAGGTATTGAGGCGTTTCCACGGTAGCCCAGCCTGTGCCAAGAATCGACCTCTACCTGCAGAGTTTGTTAATGAGGACAGCAAGAAGACGGACAAGTCTCTGATCAGCCATGGTGACCTGTTTGAGCAGGTGGCCAAAGAGGCCAAAAGCAAAGCCACCTTTAACAAAGTGGTGGAAGTCTTCATCAAGAGAGACGTAAGACGGCGGGGTCATGTGGAGTTTATCTACGCTGCTCTGAGGAAGATGCCGGAGTTTGGTGTGGAGAGAGACGTTGCTGTCTACAACAAGCTTCTGGATGTTTTTCCCAAAGAAGTGTTTGTGCCCAGAAACTTTATCCAGCGAATGTTCAACCACTATCCCCGACAGCAGGAGTGTGGCGTGCAGGTGCTGGAGCAGATGGAGAATTATGGTGGGTGTCTATTACAACATTCACTCTGCTCATGGAATTCCTGGAATGCTTTGGAATTTAGAGAGGGCTATTTCAAACAGGAAAAGGCAGGGATCTGGATACATTCTCCAGCTAAACCAAAAATGTTTCTATATTTAAACATTAGCAGTGTGTGTCTACCTTCAGTTTAAATCATTGTGTTTCAGGTGTCCTGCCCAACATTGAGACCAAAGTCCTGCTGGTCCAGATATTTGGAGAGAAGAGCCACCCCATAAGGAAGTACCAGCGCATCCTGTACTGGTTCCCTAAGTTTAAGCACATTAACCCCTTCCCCTTCCCTCAGCAGCTGCCAGAAGACCCAGTGGACCTGGCTCGCATCAGCCTGACTCGCATCGCTAATGACCTGGATGCTAAGGTTACCGTCTACCAGGTATAGCCATAGGCTTTGTATTTTACCTGCAGTCTTAACTTTTAACCACATCTCATTCTGCAAAGGGGAAATAAACTTTTATGCTCACACACACATATTATTGAGCAAGGTTTCAGGGATGCGCTCTAGTGTTTTTTGTGTGTGTGAGATCAGGACAAATTAAATCGGTGTGGTTTTGAATGAGCTTATTCGCAGAACATTCTGGTTTCATTTCATCAAGTCATCAGTTCTGAAACCTCCTCACCATAAATAACGTGTCATTTGCTCTTCCCACCAGCTGCCCTGTACAGACATTACAGAGAACGGAGAAGAGGTAACACTTCCACATATCGTAGGTACGCAAACACCTCCTCTCAAGTGTGATGTGTTACATTAGTTAACAAAATTCCCACTACTTATTGAATTTTCAGTTGTGTCCAAGACAGTTTATATTGTGGCAAGTCTGGAATTTGGAGTAAAATGTTGTGTACTGCTACAGAAATACATCAGGTTGTTTTCTTAAACACAGTTGCAGTAGTAGTTAGCCTAGCTGGAAAGGAAACCAGAGAACCAACAGGGAGAAACCAGAAAACTGCGTTTTCTCCATCTTAGTCATGGAAACTAATTTTAAAAATATTATAACAGGACAATGGTGGGGTCGTATCCATATATACCCTAATGTTTGCCCTTTGTGTTTGTTTCTGACACCAGGTATCCAGAGCCCCAGCCAGATGGAGCTGCTGGCCAAGCATAACTCGACCAGGCCGCTGTTTGTAGAGGGTCCCTTCCATCTGTGGCTGAGAAAGACATGCGTGTACTACTACATCCTCAGAGCTGAGCCCATACCACCTCATGAAAAGGTGGAGAGACCATCTGTTATCCATTGTCCGCTTTTTTTTTAAGTTAAGTTGTTTGATTTGAATCAACCCCCTTGATATCTTTTATTTAAATCCAAAGAAATGCACCATTTAATTAAGGTGAATACACATTGATAAGGTAAAAGTGGAATTTTGGCCAGGACACGTCAGAGTACCAAGCTTAACTCGTGTCATCGACTAAATTTTAAGAAGTTTTAATATTTGAGGCCATAAGCTTTATTTTAATGGTAGTGATGACAGTAAAAAGTTAGCAAGTTCCAATCACCAACTGATTTCCAATAAAGGGGGTGCGTGGGTCCATAAAATACTTCTGCGAATGATGCTTTTTTTTATGATTTCCATAATTTTTATTGCAATACAAATAACACATTTACAGGACAAAGGACATAAGATAGAAGATGAGACAACAGACATTAACAAAGGGACAAAGGGATTATTAAATTGAGTTTGTGTGCATGAATGATGCTCTTGAGTATCCTCACTCATGGCTCCTCCAGCACTGGGCAGCTTTGATTTTACATATTTTACATTGACTTTAATGGAAAACACACTTCTAAGTTCTTTCTAAGAATAGAAAGATTGCTCTAACGATTCTTTTTAAAACTACACAATATTTGAAATGTTAAGGGACAATCTAGCTGCTCACTGTTGAATCTTTCCAGACTTCAAAATGGTACAAAATGATGGCTGTTACTCATGGAAACCATCTTTGGTTCGGTCTAAACAGTACAGCTACCCGTGACTCCCCACAGGTGGAGGAGCCATATGATCCAGAGAGGTGTTTTTATTATCCTCTGCAGCTAGACCTGGATTTGGACCTTGACCTCGGAGATGACGAGAGCTTTGACGTGGAAGACTGTAAGACATTTACAGCCTCTCTCATAATAATCTTGCTTAACAGAAATCAGTTTTCAGTGTGTGACGCAAACTCTTTTGTGTCCAGTGGACGAGGGCCCAGTCTACGCCATGTGTATGACCAGCCAGGGAGACCAGACCACCTTAAACCAGTGGATCTCTGGCCTCCAGCAGAACAACTCTATCTTGGGTCAGATCCCCATTCTGTTTCGTCTGGAGGCTGGTCCCCGTGAGCTGCAGGCGGAAGCTGACACAGAGTCAGGCCACCACCACAGGCCTGACCCAGCGACCCAACAAGATCAGTCGCACCCTGAAGAAGAACCTGATGTTAGAGTGGAAGAGGAGCAGAGGAAGAGCCACGGCATGAAACAATGAACAGCTGTAGGACTGACAAAAAAGAAACGCGGCATACTGTATATGTCCATGCTGGGTAGGGCCTCAAGTAATTTCATTTAACTAGCAACACACCACCTCAACAGGACATGAGGAGGGAGGACTCTTAGTAATGTTGGTTAAGTTCCGCAGTCAAATAAAATAAATGAACCTATCGTTGTGTGCTTCCCTATTATATTCTCTGTCAAAGGTGCCACATGAGTGTACATGTTAAATGCCAGTGTTTTCCAACCTGGAGGCCAGAGTAACAGAATAGGAAACATTTCTACCACAGAAATCATGTTCAACCATCAGTTCTGTCATACTTGCCTCTAATATTTGCTTTTTTTTTTCTAGTAAAGTCATTGACCATCTTATTAGTCATATTGTTTCCTTTAAACATTTGTTCAATAAAAGCTTCAGTTGAACTAGTCACAACAGCAGACATGCAAGGGGAAAAGCAAGTAGATGTTGCTTCAGGTTGAGGGATCATGAGTTAAACGTTGGCTCAGGTCATTTCCAAGCAGAAAAAAATGAATCGTGTTCTTAGTTCCTCATGTATTCGTTCAAACACGTGACAGCCATTAGCCATAGCTAGTTACGCCTCCTTTCAGGTATTAATGGCAAAATATAAATTGAGTTATCGAGCCTGCGTGGTGTGACTTTTACAATATTTTTGATACATTACAGACGGGAATGACTGGCCTGACAACTTTTTACATTTATTAAGCAACTGTTTAGAACCCAACATTCTTACCAGCCAGGTTTAGCTTACCACACATACAGTGTATCCGTGTCACTATATAAGACAGCTAATATGTAAAAAGAAATGTCACTGCAGAGATGACCTATGTATGGGGTGAGGACATTGCAGTGTTGGGGAAGCTGCTCCAGGGAGGAATCTAGTTAACTAAAGCCACTTAGGAAAGGCAGTTCAAACTATGAAAGAAATTAACAAGTTGACAACTGTAACAAAATATATATTCACATGCCAGCAAGAACTGATGCTCATGTATCACCTGAGACCTGTCCTAAACCAGCCACATAAGGGATGACAGTGTTATCCCCTCTTGTTTCTGGTTTCTCCCTGTTAGTGTTGGGTCTCTTCCTTGCTTTGGTGAAGGCCCACTTATGTGGCGGGTTTGTCAGAGAAGTTAAAGAGGATCTTTCGCAACCACAATATCCCAGTTAACTTTAAACCAGGCAACACCCTGTGGCAGACTGGTCCACCCAAAGGACAAAACACCCAGACATAAACAGAGTGATGTGGTGTACGCAATTAAATGTAGTCAGGAGTGTAACAACTTGTACATTGGTGAAACTAAGCAGCCGCTTCACAAACACATGGCCCAACACAGGAGGGCCAACTCCAGTGGGTCCACCTCCACCTGAAGGACAAAGGACATTCTTTTGAGGACAGTGAAGTCCAGATCCTCTCCAGAGAACATCGCTGGTTTGAGAGAGGAGTTAAGGAAGCTATTTTTCACCAAGTAGAACACCCCTCTCTAAATAGGGGTGGTGGACTAAGACAAGTTGTCATCCATCTACAATCCTGTTTTGAGATCTCTGCCCAAACATGCCCACCAGGACAACAGGCGTCGGTCCACATGTGAGGGTTCGTTAGAGGACATTGTTGGCCACCAAAGGACTGGAACCCCACATAGGGGATAAATACCTTTTGATGAAGCCCCTAGGATGAGAGGTGAAACATCTTCTACCTAAAACTACGTCCAGATGACTTTGTCTATGTTTTTTCAGCATCCTATGACCTGGATGACTAAGAATGTGCACAGACATTATTCTGTGGGACATACCGTGCCTCTCCCGAAAGAAAAGAAAAGTTACTAAAATCCATTCATTATTTCTGACATTCTGTTAACACATGGTAATAGAAAAAACAAAAAACAACTTTAAAAATGCCACCAGTGTGTTTGGCTGGGTCATGTCACCTTGAGTATAAATCGGTTTTCACAGGAATGTTTGATCTGAGATAGAAATGAGATAAATGTTTTTAAATGATGTCAGAGAACAATCCCAAAGATAGAAAAGGTTTATTACTGAAAAGGCAACATTGCCTTTGAAATTGTAAACAAGTCAGAATTACATTCTCAGAAGGTAAATCAGCTTGGTCACATCCAGCTACTTACGGTACACTGTGCTGTGGTTGTGCAATCAGTTTCTCCAAGCATGACTGACCCCACAGCTTTGTGCTCAAACAGGAAATGATTTCAGCCTTTTACTCTTATTGAAAATCATACAAAAAGTATGAGAATGCATTCCAGAGCTGATCTGTGATATACAAATGTTCTTCTGTTTGCTATTCACACAGGAAAGCCTTTAGCTCCTCAACTACTCACAAATGAGAAACATTTCTAATGGAACTATCTATGGAAAATGCATCATTGATAATCAGTTACATATGAGGAGATTCAATAAATAAATAATGTTGCTCAAAAAAATTGTGAAACAGTACAAGAAAGAAAAAGCTGGCATTTTGTAACCACTTCAGTATTTTCTGTATTTACATTGCACAAGATTTTACGTCACACGGTGGAGTTGATATGAAAAGCAAGACAGCTTTTACAGCATTCAGAAAGGTAAAAAAAAAAGTTTTCTCATACAAAGTTGTCAAAGAGGAGTGTAAGTAAGGTTCAGAGTTTGAACAGCACGGTACAGTACCTCATAGAAAAACACATGGAACATTTCCAGATGCCCATTTACTAACTAAGAAGGGTCTAGAAGAGTCTCAAACCTGAATGTAGACCCGCCAGTAGTGCAGGAAAACATTTATACAAAACTGATAACTACCAGCTTTTACAAATATACTACAGTATAAAGTGTTTAATTCTTGTGCTGTAGGTGTGTGTGTGTATCTAGACACCATTTATATGACTGGCTGAATCTGAAGGGTTTAAATCTAAATTTACTGTGTGATTTATAGTAAATATAGCTCTGATGTGATTCTAACAGCAGCTACTGAAACACATCCTTAACCTGACATTGCACTTTCATTTCTTTTGACCTATTTTATTCATTTTTTAAAAACTGTTTAGTGTATAATAATTCTCCATTTGACATCTGCTACTGTTTATATCCCATTGATTGGCTATCAATGAGTGGCTGCAGAGGCTGCTATACCTGCTAGGACTGTTTATTTTTCTGACTTTAAAGTGAGACTATGCAACTTTTCAAAGGATGAAATAACACAATCGTCCTCTTACAAATGAAATGTCAAATTTCTAAGCAATAAATACAATCCTGCTCGGTTCATTATACTGTTGGGTTTTATTACTACAGTCTCATTTCTACTTGTCATCTACTTTTTTAGTTTGGCCCGTGTTCCATCCACTAACATGGTGGGGATGGGATTTATGACCTATACTGCAACCAACCACCAGGGGGCGTGTGGCAACTTCACTTCTGGCAGCTGTCAGGTCTCCATATTTTATACAGTGAGTGGATCAGACGAGATGATTGGTCGAGGACCTGGCTTCTCCTGTCCTGACTGGTCTTTGCCAATAGTCTGATAGATCTCTTTAGGCTTTCTGTGGAATTATGGGATTGGAAGTTGTCTTTTGGCATCTGAAGAGCCTATTTGCTGTGTTGTCAGTGTGAGGGCAGATTTTCTGTGACTGACTTATTGCCTGGATTTAAGAGACCCTACAACAAAAAGTAACATAAGTAAACACAGTGTGCATCACTGGGACTTGTTGCCTCCTGCTTGTGGTCCCATTCTACTTGCTCTCTGTCATGTCACCAAATATCTTTATATCATATGAGTCAAGAATGCTGGAAAACTCATTAAAATGGCTTCTGGAACTGCTACCCTTGGCCACAGAGGCAGCTGCGTGTTTAAAGGAAGGGTTTTACGGTCCCTTGATGGCCAAAATTCTGCTTCAAAGCAATAGAATTAACCTATGTGGGAAACACTGAATGTTTACAGTTGTCGAGGCCAAATTTGAAAGGCATAATTGAAAGTTTTAGAAGTAGAGAAATAATTAAACAAGATAAAATCATCTATGT
Organism: Monopterus albus; assembly: GCF_001952655.1. Lineage (NCBI taxonomy): Eukaryota > Metazoa > Chordata > Actinopteri > Synbranchiformes > Synbranchidae > Monopterus > Monopterus albus. Next base: position 1,948,897 of record NW_018127905.1, on the reverse strand, counting down.
TTTACAGTATGTCTGTTAAGAGAGATCCTTGATGCATTTAACCTAACTTAGCACAGTGTTTCCCAGAACACTGAACATAAATTGAAATATTGTCTCAAAATCTCAACTGAGGCTACTTCAGTATCAAAACTGTGTATACAATGACATAATAAATACAATCCTTCTTGGAGTGACTCTTCCCTGTACAGCATTTGCTTCTCAGGTAACTTTCTGTGAAGGTAAACAAACCGATAACAAAATACAATAAATAAAAAAAGACAAACTGTGGGTTTTCTCTCCTGGTCTCTGGTCTTCAGTTAACTCCTGCAGCCCCATTCTCTGCTGATTCGTTTCTGTGTGCTTCTGCAAAACAAGCAAGGAATTATCATTCTCTGGTCAAAACTAATGATAAGATGACAACAGTAGACAGTGCTTCAGTATACAGACTGTATTTGTAGGATTTAAACAGTTGACAGACAGAAATTCAGAAACAAAAATAAATGTCATCTGAAATAGTTTAAAGATGCTCTCATCACTGCAGCTCCTAAATAGACGGGTTGGAAGAAGTCAGCAGTCTAAAAAGGCTTGCAATCATTCCATGAGCACGAAGGCCATAAAGCCTTGGACGAGCTCAGCAAATGTCATAACAATCTTACAGGAGATAATAAAATATCTAGTGTGTAAATGTTCTGAAGGTGGAGTGTGTTCTTTACATCATGAGAGGACGATGAAAATCCATTTAATCAGCAAACTGACTCATTATCAGCAGTTCCATAGCAGTAACTATTAGAAATCCTGAACCAAGTGAGGCTAATGGTAAAACCACTGTATATTAAGATGAACAGAGCTGCACTTTTCTCTTTAAATCAACTGAAATCAGCTTTTCATATTATAAGAGGATGACTGTGATACTCCTTTTTCAAAGGGTATGCAGTCTCGCTGTAAAATCCAAATAAAAGTCACGTTAAAGTGACCAGTAGTTGTTGGGGTATTTTCCTCTGACCCAGTATTAGCACAGTAAAACTGTTGGCCCTGGTCCTGGTTACCTTGACTGCTATCTTGCTCCCTCTACACATTGTCTCTCTGAACTCATACTGTACCTGTCAGGGAACAGCTGTGCTGCTGGAGTTGGTTGGTGAAGAAGCGTTCCCGCTGAGACACCTGCTCATTCCAGGTGTCCAGTATTTGCTGTCGCTCCCCAGGTTCTAGCGTCAGGGTGTCTGGGTGGGCCTCGTCAATGTGGGCCTTCACCTCCTCCAGACTGTGAGAGTACTGCAGCTCCCCACAAACCATGCACACCAGCAGCTGGTTGAGCGGGTCGTAGTCCATGAGGTAGTGGTTCCTCCACATGGTGTCTGAGACAGGAACTTCCTCACCATTATTATTCCCATAGTCAGCAAACAGAAGCTCTGACTCATCTGAAGAGACAGCACAAGTACACTTCCATGCTAATTTTGCCATTTTAATGTGTATTTTTTTCAGTTCAAAGTGACAGTTAATACTACCTTCTATTGGTGCTGTGTAATTTGAGTATGGAAAGGACCCTGGTTCTTCTTCCACTGAAAATCTTGGAAAGAACAGTTATATTAACTATTTTGCTACGTAGAGCCTGTAGCAACAATGCCAACAGGAGGCAAATCACATGTCTCACCTTATTAGATGTTCTGACTCCTCAGAGGGGTTCGCCCACTGACCAGTATCCTATAGGGATTAGACAGAAAAAGGTCAGGATCAGAAAGGAAAAAAATAAGATTGTAATAAAGAAACTTGGAACATGTTTATATTATAGATGTCCCAAGCTGATCCTAACGGTCCTACTGATCCAGCCTTGTTTTAAAGGTTGGTATCTTCCAAAATACAGCTGATCAAATGCCAGATATTATGTATATTAATCTTATTTCTTCACTACATTAAAATGCAGTGAAGAAATAAAATCAATTGTTACATTTACAGCTATTTTTTTTACTGTCTCCCCCAGCAAAAAAAATGAATCTGAGGTGTCCGTTCTTCATCAGTAGTATAAACAGAACAATCAGAGCCTGTTAGCCACAAAACAAATGTGTTGTACAGTCAGTACACAGTCAGACCCTTTCAAGTTTTCCACATAGTTATATTTCAGACCCATTAAAATGGATTTAATTAATTTTTTTCCTAATTAATCTTCACACAATAATAACTTGAAAACTGTTTTTTCAGGTGTTAAAAATAAAAGACTGAAATATCCCATTTACATAAGTATTCACATCCTTTAATGTGACACTGCCAATTCAGCTCTGGCGCATCCTGCTCCCATCACTGGTCATTGAGATGCTTCTACAGCTTGATTAGAGTCCACCTGTGCACACACACCTCTCACATACAGCACACACCTGTCTACGTAAGGTCTCATAGCTGATGGTGTAACTGAATCAATTTTAAGATGAAAGGGTCTGAAAACCTCCAGCACTGACTGTATATCTGTGCAGCTCTGACCTGTGTCTGTGGGTCCGGAGCAGGAGCAGGTAGGATGCGTCTCCAGTTTTTTGAGGCTCTCCTTTGAGCGATTCCCTTATCCTGTATGGCCTTCCTGGCTCTCTGTTCCTTCTTTTTTATCCTCCAGTACTCCCGTTTCCTCCTCTGAAAGTCCTCCTCAGACTCCCCAGGTACTGGCTTTGGTAGACCCATGGTGCTTATAGGTGCTAACTTGTTGGGAGGTTGTATCATATGTGTGTGGCTCTGAAGTTGAACACAAGAGACTGTTATTGGACTGAGGGCGGAATTTGGACTTTGACCAGGAGGTTCAATGGGTTGCAGGTTAATGCTAGATAGCGGGTTGTCTGGGGGTTTCAGAGTAGAGAGGGAGGGGCCTGAGTCTACGTCTGTGCTTCCAGACATCCATTGTTGTGAACCTAGCGAGGCCTCTTTCTGACTCTCAGGAGCTCCTAGATAGTCAGACCCGGTCTGTGAAGGCCCAATGTTCATGATGTTCTGCTGACCTCTGGGTGAACAGGAAGCACTGGCGATGGGCAATTTGACCTGGAGACTGGCACGTGGCTGTTCAGCATTATGTGTTGTAGGGCTAGCGACCGACAGCTTGGGTGGGGGGGCTGGTTTGGATGGAGAATTTACACCCTTAACAGTGCTGATAAGACCTGGAGCCTGAAAGACAATACAACATGAAAAAAAGACTAAAAAAGATGTTCCATAACTTTAGCAAATGAGATTCAGACATCGGTCAATAACCTCTCTAAAACATGCACATACTATACACTGTTAACCCCCCCACCCATATTCAACC
>NW_018127905.1:1943901-1945628 GCF_001952655.1 Monopterus albus | reverse complement strand
CCCTTATTAAATCCTGTTTATCCTATCTAGATTTTATTTGTTTTAGTTCAATATTTTTGATTATTTATTATTTTACATGTACTTTTTCTTGTTTTTATTATTCATTTTTTACTAATTTCACAGCTTGTGAAGTCAGATCTTTTAATGAACTCCTTTCGTTTAAGAACTAGATGTAGCTACTGTAGTAAAGGAGGCTGGGCGTCAGCTTTTGCTGCTTCTTCTAAACTTTGCCCTATCCTGACTCCCTCACAGTGCCTCTGTGTAAAACACAATCAATACGGAACATTGTTGTATTCCGTTTTTTCAATATTAGCTATTTGTCACAATATTTGTTACACTGCTGCACAATGTATTAGCATGCAGACTTTGCAGATGGTACAAAGTGACCCATCACTTCACCTGGATGTTTCTTGGGGAAAGCCGGCTCCTGCATTCTCCCTGTGTCTCCTTCTGCCTGGCCTTTAACCTGGCCCTCTGTTGCCTCTTCATTAGCTTCCAGTACTCCCTCTTTCTCTGCAGGCTGCTCAAGCTGCTCTGCACCGAGTTGCTGTTTCTGCATTCTTCTTGTGCCTGACACTGTTGTTCACAGTGCTTTTGCTGTGGATGGAGTTGGTCTATGGGTGGGTGATGTAGCTTTGGTGGCTCGGGAGAGCAGCAGTTTTGTTGGTCCTCTTTTTTGATATGTGGTGAAGATGGATCATCAGAGGCTTCCCTGGAGGGGATTACTGCGAAGTTTGAAGTGGTCTGGGCGGAACGGCCACAGGTGGAATGCAGGGCTACCTCACTGTAGGTAGGAAGGGGTGAATGTGTGTCACAAATCTTTGATGAGTCTTTCAAATGCAGGCTTGATGAACCTGCCTGTACCAAGGCACCAGTATGTGGCTGCCAGCTTTTGATCTGCAGCGTCAGGTCAGCAGCAATAGGAGCCACCTCATCCTTTTCAAAAAAGAGCTGAGGTAAATTGAGCTTTAGCTCTTTCTCTGGGACATCTTCTGTTGTTTCTGTTTTAATCTCAGCCTGCACAGCTTTGCACTCGGCCACTGTGCTAAGTGATTCCTCCAGGAGTTTCTTCATAGAGGCCACGGCCAGCAGAGTGGTAGCTTGGCTATCTGCAGTCAGAGCTGGATCCGACTCTGGCTGGGATGTTGGAGGTGATGGTGGGAAGGTTGGGGGCTTGGTGTCTCGACAGATGGCCTGATCTGGTTGAGAATGTAGGTCAACTGCTGTCTCAAGCTCACTCTCCTTTTTCATCTCATCTGCATGTGGTGTAACAGACACACTGTTGTTGGGCAGGGGTTGTGCGTTTTCTGTGTGGTTAGTAAGACTTCTGCCTACTGGTACAGTAGTTAAAGCGATGTGCTTCTGGGTCTTCATTCTTAAAGCCGCAGTGGCCCTCGCTTGTAAGATGCCCTGCCTCAGTCGAGCTGCACGAGCTGCTCGCTGTTCCCGTTTCTTTATTCTCCAGTACTCCCTCTTTTTTGCCATCTTCTCCTCCTCTGTCAACTCTGGATCCAGAGAAAGTGCTGATAGTGATGGTGTGGTACTTGAGACAACCATTTTCATGACACAGCCGCCAGGGTGCGACCCTGCTGTTGATCCTCCAGAAGGGGCATTCTGAGGGCCTTGAAGATGAGTGAGTGTGAGCTGACCTACAGATTGGACTGCTAATGAGTGTGAGTGAGAATCAGTTGCACTTTCATGTTGAGTCCGTGGTCGAATCAACAGTA
>NW_018127905.1:1932995-1943868 GCF_001952655.1 Monopterus albus | reverse complement strand
CTGGTTGATCCTAATAGGTGAGGTGCCTCGCCATTTTGTATTAGGCTGATGCTGAGGTTGTGTGATGGGGGTGTTATTGGAACCTACATGAAGGTCTGCTTTACTTTTCTGTTGCGCTGTGTGTTGACCTGTTGGAACATTAACGGTCACCGTCCCATCCTCTTTGATGAACCCTCCAATGGTCTCAGAGGCATGGGTGAGGGTGCTTCCTGCGGACTGCGTCAGCAGTCTGGCCTTCCTCATCTCCTCCAGGATTTTCTGGTAACGTTTCACTCTTCGCATCAGAGAGTCTTTCTCCTTCAACCGAGTCTTCACCTCGGTTGACAGCTTAGCTCGCTGCTCGCGTTTTTTAATCCGCCAGTGCTCTCGCCGTTTTGCTATCGCCTGCTCAGGTGTATCACTGGGGTCAATTCTAGAGATATTTCTGGTGCTAAGGACTGAAGCAAGCAACGGGGATTTACATCTTGTGCTTCTTTGATTTATTAGATTCTTCTGGGCTTCAATAAATCTCTGTCTAGGTGTTTTACATCGTGCGATCCCCCGAGTAACATTAGAAAGAGGTACATAACTTGGAAGCTTTCGCGGTGATACCCCAGGTTTTTTCACAGAAATATCTGATGTGATGGCTGTCCGTGTTGTCCTACTTCTGTGTGGAATTTGTACTTTTATCTGATTTATTTGCAGGTTAACTGCAGCTAAACGTGCTGTGTCACTTTGCAGTTTATCATTTTCCCTTTTGGCAGATGTAAATAAAGTTTTAACCTTAACAGGACATTGCTTGTGGCCTGGTCCTCTAAAAAACGAATGAGGAGGATGATGCTGAAGATCACCCACGAGTCTTGTGTTTTGTGCCGTTTGCCTCCGTACGGTCATCTCAGAGCCCGCTGCTTTAGCTATCTGAGCTGCCAGCTTTGCTCTCTGTTCTCGCTTTTTAATCCGCCAGTGTTCTCTGCGCTTGGCTGCTCTCTCCTCCTCGGACTCCTGGGAAAACTGTGAGTTCTCCCTCTGTCTGGTGACCAGGGCACTCTTTATTCCACTTTGAGGTGCTGCGTTTGCTGCTTTGCCCTCTGTTTTCATGGGGCCACATGGAGAAGACACAAGAATCATACCTGTTGACACACTGGTGGGCAACAATTTGGGCTGATTGCGTAATGCAACGTCCACTTTATGTTGCATTTTGGGGACTGATACGTCCTGCATAGACACATACGGCTGAGGTGTTGTTTTAGTGGAGCTGCCGTTGGTAACTAAGGTCACTCTGACTGGAGGAAATGAAGAACTGGTGTTAGGCTGGGTTCCACTAGGTGTGGGTGAGGTAACAGCTCTGTTCACAGCACCCCTTGGTGACAGGCGTTTCACTGTGGCTGGGTTGCCCCCAGCAGCTTTGGCTGACATGGAACATGATGCTGGAAACTGCGGCAAAACCTTGTTGAGTTTCATCGTCTGGAACCACTTCACCTTTTGGCTTTCAGCAACTTCAAATGAATTATCCGCCACTGTAATTCCACTCTGCGACGCAGAAGACACATTGGCTGTTTTATGTGTCTCGGCATTACTCTGCAAAGTGGGAGCAGCTAAGGGGTCAGATAAAGCAGACTGCACCGCTGGTGGGGTATCTAGATGTAGGAGTATTTCCACTTGACTGTCCTCTGTTGGTTTTCCTCTCCGCTCTGACAGTCGGGCCCTCTGCTCACGTTTCTTGGTTCTCCAGTACTCTCTCTTTTGGGCGAGGGTGGCATCATCATACTGTGAGGCAGGCCGGTAGCGGTGGGACGCTGAAACACCTTTAGCTTTTGCAGTTGGCATGCTGTTGCCAGCTTGGACAGCCCACCAGCTCTCATCTAATATTACTGGATGGCTCTTCCCTTGTCACACTGATTCAGTTCATCTCCAGTGTCCAGAATCCTCACTTCCATTAAGTCACATAATGTCCTTCTCTGTGATGCTGCAGTAGGTGTTTGTGCTCTGCTGAGGAGCTGCCAGGTCTCTCAGACATCAAATTGGTATGCAGGTGTCCTGAGGAACAGGAAACAATTCTTAGTTGCACCCTACTTTGGAATAAACCTGGTATGAAAGGCCACCAGTCAACTGAATGAAGGAACAATTTACTTTAAAACAATTCGTCTAATAAAGTGGAGAACCCAGCCTTTGGATTTCCAGTTTAGCTGAAACTAGTAGTGAGGTGTTAATTTAACTATATTTTGTTTAACTGAACTGCAATAAGCTGAGAAGTGACAGTTTTTCCCACCCTCAGTTAGAAACTAGGGAGGCAGCTAATGCTTATTTTTAGTACTTTCAGAAAAAGCCCATATTATTTTTTCACATGTGAACTACACATGGTAAAGGCACCCCCCAAACAGATTTAACATTTAAAATGTAACAAACAGTCTTGTAAACATCAATTTAAGATGTAATATGTGAACAGTATTTCAGATGTGACTAAATCACGTGTGGTGTTAAATTGTGATTTTGGAAAATAAAACATTTTTTCCACGTGTAGTAACTTCACATCATAAAGCCACAAATTTAAGATATTTCACATTTGCATTGTAAGACAAAAACAACAATGGATGATTTGATATAATCTGTAAATCACCTTGCAGATGTGAAGAGTTCACATTTCAGGACTTGTAGTTTATCACGTGAGAAATGTGCAGTGCACTCACATATAGACAACCTGGGACATTTCGCATGTTCATTTGGTAACTTTGTTCTTCATTAGCATACTAATAACTATCATATTTGGAGTGACCATAGCAAATGTTCTCATTTGCACTGGGCAGACGCGTGTTTATAATGAATAAAATGCTAAAGACAGTGCACAGGAACTAAAACACCCAACGCACGACACATAAATTGTGCAATTTCCGCGTGAGACACAGTAGCCTACATCCGATAGCTTTTAAAATCTGCCAGTTCCTTCAGCATCTTTGGTGACTGATATGTCGTGCATGCAAAAAATGTGTGAGCTACAGGAACCAGGAAGGAAGCGGGGTGACACTGTCCCTTTAAACCTGTCCCTTACATACGTCGAGAGCCATTTTTATTCTTTATTCTGTGTGTATTTAATCAGAAATGTGGGACGACTCATCTAAAGCACAATTAACAACACCTACAGAAATTCAGCTAAAAAAACCCCGCGACTGGTAGAACGTAAACTGGGCATAAATGGCTGTCTCTCGGCGACACAATGGACACGATCTTCCTCCTCTTGTCCTCATGGACTGGTTCTGTCTGAGTCTGCTGCCTGTCTAAAAGACGCCAGAAAAGCCGCACATTCAAGCCGCAAAGCAGGTCGCAGGAGAACATGTGGAAGGAAAACATGCATATCCGTTACCTTTTAGTTACACCTAACTTTCCGGGACAGTTTTGTGAACATGTTTTGACAGATATTTTGCCAGGACACTGCAGCTCCTGTCCGTTAGCCTGCCGTGCTCCGGGGCTGCCTTGACAACGCTGTAAAGTACCAGGATGTGAGACCTGGATGTGTGTGTGTGTGTGTGTGTGTGTGTGTGTGTGTGTGTGTACCGTGGACACCAGAGACCGTACAGTACAGCGCCACCTTTTCTCTCCAGTCCCTAATCCATTACTACGCGCATATTTAAACTATATTTCACAAAATTCAGACAATGAGCTCATATGTGTCCATGTGGCTGGCGGCTAAAGGCTCAACCTTACTCGTCATCTCACAGTGAAGCCTGATTTTGGACATGAGACAGACTCAGTAATCGAATAAGAGCATTCTGCAACAAAGCACAGAGATTACACGAAGCTTAGAATAACATAGGTCTAGGTCTATATGCTGTTTCCAGCTTGGAACAGCTGGACAAAGATCCATTGATTTATTGGCTGTTTCTACAGATGACCTCAACTGATGTGAAGCAGAAGCTTCTGGGTTATCCTACAGTTCAGCTTATGGTTTAAATTATATGTTCTATGATCAAATTATTAGGCCGTTTATAATTAGTAGTAGTTTTAGTAGGCCTAGAAATGGATAGCCAGGTTATAGTAGCGCATACAGTGTGTGTGGGGGTATACACACATATATATATATACACACAAAGCAGACAAATTAATGACATTAATAATCTTATTTCTAGATAGACGCTCGTGGAAAGTGGCCAGCTCCCCCCAAAAAATAAGAACAGCTTTATTTGGGTATATATCTACAAATAACAGCATTGCATTTAAATTTACTGATTTTCTTTGTCTTCTATTCTTGGGTTTGACCCTGGTCGAGAGCAATTTGAACATGTTAACTTGGGCTCTTGACCAAATAATTAGTCGTTTAATCAAGCTAGTAATGAATACATCAGTCAGTAATGGAGACTGGCTCCATATATCGCAGCCCTGCGTATAGAAATACAGCTAGGCCTGTTATCTGGGAGCCCATAGATTCACGCTGTGGATATAAACAACAATAAACATAGAATTTGGGGGAAATGCCATATGGGACCTTCAGCAGAGAATATTATGATCTGGAGCTCGAGGGAACCTGATTTGCAACGGACCCGCCTTTAACTGAGGCTTTTCCGCAACAAACGGGTTCTGCCAACGCATGATTTTGGTAGAACGAGTGCATATTAGCGGCTTATCTTTACTAACGCCTGCTGCGCTGCGTGCCCCAACCCCCCGGGGTGGGTGCACTAGTCAACGGTGCTACTGTCTCTTTAAATTTACCCAGGAGCCCCTTAAGGAGCCCCAGGGGCCCCTAGTCCGGCTCCCCACCCTGAAGACAAGCAAGAGCTTTAAAATGCATTACTGAAGGCCTACGCCGAGGCGCTTCCACACAGAGCCAGACGGAGTAGCGGGCCCAGTTCGCCCGCGGAACACATGATTGTGTGATTGGAGGAAAAGTTAAGTTGGCTCCCGTGCGTGGCGCGTGGGGGGACATCGTAGAGCACGGGTTCCTCAGCGATGGGCTCGTTATAGAGCGCCTGCCAGATGCGTGTCGAACGGTGCCAACCGAGGTGAACATGTTACAATTGTGACATGTTGTTCTGAGTGTGACATGTCCCGCTTCAGCGCTACGATACAGTAACGGAAGGAGGAACACTAGCCACTACTGAAGCAGCAGCCAGGCCAGTGATGGAAGCGAAAGAAACGGGGGAGCGCGAGCCTGGGGAGCGCGAGCCTGTGGACCTCCGGTGTGCCGAGCAGGCTGAGCTGCTCTCATTAATAATAAGCGGAGAGGAGGAAGCGCCGCAAGAGGAGAGTGACTTGGGAGGTAAAAACATAAGTATGTATTTATTTATAGCAAAACAAAACAAAAACTAGCGTAATTATTGTTAGTGTTCCCCACCGCAAAGTGGATCTGCGAGGCTGTCAGAGCCACGGCCATTGTCAGGCAGCAGGTAATCCGTGTCAGGGACAATGCCATGGAGCGGCATGGTCCCTCTGTCTCTGTGGCTCCTATAAACAAAGGCTCAACAGCACGCAGGTAGGCGAACTGAGGCACGCGGCCTCCCCCTAGTGGACAACGGCGGCACCGGAACAAACTGATAATATGGGTTATTGGAGGTACACGGTGGGGCATAGTAAGATAAAGTAAGATTAATAAAAAAAATACAGTATAATCATGAGACTTTATTGTTCCACAGTGGGAAATTCACTAGATACCCAGCAGTATTTTTAAATTAAAATTAGCTTTGTCTTTATGAGCTGCAACATTGAATATGATGTACACACTAATTCAAAGGTCAAAGTGTTTATTCGTCATATGTACAGTTAGGAAACGTGTTTCCCTGTACAATGAAATTCAGTACAGGTCGTCAGTACATGACGTATTTCCTGGTAATAAACTCCTCAGCTGTTTAGGAGTCTGATGGCAGAGGGAAATAAAGAGTTTTTCAGTCTAGAGGTCCTACATTTCAGGATTCATCAATAACCATGCTCAAATATTATAATATACATTATTGTGAATTGTGTCATCTTGCATACTGAGTAGTTTTACTTTTTTATTTTTACTTAACATTTTGAGTGAAGGACTTTTAGTGAACTCACATACTGTATGTCTGTGCTTTCTGTACTGCTGTTTCTTGCTTTAACATCTAAGCACCTACCAGCTTTTAACTGTGATACTCTAATATTGGCCAGCTTACCAGTCAGGTTCAGAAATGTCAACAGATGTGTCTTCTCTCTGTGATGCAGGCGACTTCCAATATATTGCCACTTCCTCTACACGCTCTATTGATGCATCTGCTTCATTACCGACCTCAGTCACTGGTCAGATCCACATTAGATGCAGTTTTCTAGACACTATCATTAAATAATGTAGCAAAAATTGTATGGAGCTGTTAAGCACAACAAACCCAAAAAGAATGCTGATGTATGGACATTTCTGTATATAACTGAATGGTTATGTACGCTTACAGCTGCTTGTTAGCACACATCTAGGATAATGACTCTAATCAGGTCTACACGGGAAGGTCTACAGAACTGTACACTGAAAAAGAAAAATAAAGCTCTGCTATTGGTCCAAGTATTGACATTGTTATCAGAAGTACGAGGTAGGCTTGGTCACCTATTCTAATGAGATATTTACGTGTTGTAAGGTTTGTAGTTGCCCTAAACAGATCTGAAGTGATAAAATTACCAGGATTTACCTGTATTCTGTTTGCTCCTGCCAGAAGAAGATGGTCTTATTAATGGCCATGGCGAGGAGGAATCAGGGGCTGGCACGGTCACACCTGTCAGATCTCCAGGCACCAGCTATTGGAGCATCAGTGAAGGCCCTGACCATCCGCTCCTCCTCTCACCGGCCCCTGGGCCCTTAGGACGAAAACCCAGGGTCCAGAGGGCCTCACGTCCAGGCCTCAGCCGGATCCCAGGTCGTGACCACCGCCGCTACTACCATGAGTACTGGCGCAGCGAGTACCTGATGGACTTTGATCCCCAGCGGCACGGAATGATCTGCATGGTGTGCGGCAGCTCACTGGCCACCCTGAAGCTCAGCACCATCAAGAGGCACATCAGGCAGAAGCACCCAGACTCCCTGCTGTGGAGCACTGCTGACAAGGAGGTGATCCGCTCCGGCTGGGAGAGCCACCTGAGCGTGAGCAGAAGTCATGGTTCATACTGTTCTGCTGCTGGACCTTCACCTCAGGGAGTAGAGGAGCAGCTGGACTCAGGCCAAGATGCCATCGGTGGGTAGGAAGCTGGCTGTAAGTTTTCTAGGTCTCACACTTGGTGGCAGTATGAGTTTGTGTTTTAACATAGTGTGTAAGGAGGAGATGATGAAGTAGTGACTCACTCACTGATGTTGGAGAGGGAGGGACTGTACCAGAACATGACTGTTTCAGGGTGGCCTATAAAATCTATATAAAACAACGAAAATGTGTTAATTTTGACAATAATAGTACAACTTACTCGTGTTATGAACACTCTTTTTCATTTGTACAGTGAGCACATGTAACACTCGTATAAGGCAAAGGAAGTAAATACTATCACTTCTGACCCCGTCAATGAGAGTGACTGCTCTAATTGGCTGTTCAGTCTAATGAATCAGTGCATGAGATGAGAAAGTCCTTGAGTCTGTAGCTGTAATTACCATGATTTCACCCATTTAGTGTGGTTTTACCGATTGTACCGGCTGCCTGATTTGTTCTACATATGCACAAGGGTGCAATGTATGCCAGTGTTGTATTGCCACACTCACTCATCTTGCCCTAATCTTAATCATTCAGGAAGTAGCTGCATTTTCACATATGAATCGGGTAGCAACACAGTTTCCTCTTAGACCAAGCTGACAACACCAGTGCCATTTGCAACTTCTTATCAAACATATTCTCAATTAGAAATAGCTATAAACCGTCTGTGGTGAGCGAGAGTGGTGGGAAAATGGTAAGCTGCTTTGTTGACTACCACCACCTGCTGGTATGAAGAGTTATCTCACCTCAGGAAGGTGCAGAGTGTACGTGCAAGTTGGCTGACGCAACAGTCGGCCTTCGTCAGGGCTAGTTCTTTGGTGGTGTGTCTCTGCCGTAACAGAGCCAGTCTTTATGATAAGCTAGACTAACCATGCCCCAACTCCTGCTCTGTACTCAACACACAGACATAAGATTGTCTTCTCATCTCACCCTTACACACTTACATTTTCTTAAGTAACCAAGTTACTTAGAAGAAGACCAGATTTCATGGCTAATCAGAGAATGTGTGACATGCACATATATTTCTACTATAAATATGTTTACAGGCAGCAGTGACTGCAGTTGTTTGTCCCACATGATTAGTAAATTGTAATGCATGGTTGATTTTTCTTGTACTTTTTTTTATTGTTATTGAAATGTAACCACAAACACTCAGATATCATTCAGCAGCTACATCCAAAGTTTGTCCTTACAAACATCATTCCAAATAATTAATATCATTTAAATTATTACAAAATAAATATTAAATAAAAGAAGACAATGAATAAACAAATTATGTTTATGGCACTCACCATAGACAGTTGTTTATAAATCTGTCATGATGTATGCACTTTATTTTTAAGTTGTCTTAAAATGGCACTGTGTAAGTGAACAGTGGCTAAATATTTACTGATACCAGATCAAGGGAGACTGTAGTAGCAGCAAAAAAACCCTAGTGTACTGAAATGATCAATGGTCCATTCATTCACTTCTTTCGTAGTATGTAGGTATGCAAACATGGACCACTGGTTAATGAAAATCTACATCAACCGAAGTGGATCCCTCAGGGTCCTCAAACAGGGGAACGATAACATTACTGAGATGAAGCAGCAGCACAAAGATGTTAAAGGCAAACTGGCTCAGAGTATGAGTGTGGCTTGAACTTAACAATGGTTAAATGAGTTGCTCAATTTGTAAAATGTACGGTGCTGAACGTTCTTACCTGCGGATATTACAAAACTTGAAAGGCAACATTGAAAGTTTGATTTCAGGGCTTGGCCGACACTGAGAACATTTGTTTTAAGTTGATTAAAGTTTTTAAGTTGAGGAGACAGAGAACAGGGGAATAATAGAGCATGGTGATGAGAGAAAAGGGAGCCACCAAAAGAAAGACTAAGGACGCTGATGCAGCTCAAGAGAGGAGAAGGAGAAAGAGATGAATTACAGCAGTGGTGAAAGACAATTTCAGCTAAGAACAGGACTAGGTAAGACCTGCAGTTAAGATCACAGGTATTATCTCCCCATAGGTATGTACATTTCCTCTATGTGAAGCATTTAAGAACCTAAATTCATCCACCAGCTGTTTAGACACCCTGCCAACCAGCTTCTCCAAAATTGTTTTCAGTTGCTTGGAAACAGATGTGCTGAAAATTGTTAATGGCTGACTCCTGTCAGGTATTTTTTCCAAAGTCACTGAAAACTGTGGTTGTTAAGCCCAGTTTAAAGAAATGTAGCCTGGATCCTTCTGTGTTAATTAACTACAGGCCAATCTCTAATTTTCTGTTTTATTGGGAAACTTAGAAAGTTGTTTTGAGTGAACTCTGAACTTTAAAATGCAAGTGGTCTTTTGGACAGATTTCAGTCTGGCCTTAGACAACACTACAGCACTGAGACTGCACTGTTAGAGGTGTTAAATGACATTTGTGTTAATATTGACTCAGGTAAACAACTGTTTAATATCAGTGCAGCTTTTGATATTGTAGACCATTATAATCTTTTTTGACAGACTGGAACAGTGACTGGGATTATTAGGTATAGTCCTCAGTTTTTCCAGTTCATATCTCGAAAACAACGATTATGTTGTTTCCACTGGTGATCAAATACCTGAGTAGATCATCATGACATGCGGAGTCCCCCAGGGTTCGATTCTTAGACCACTGTTATTCAACTTGCACATGCTCCCTCTGGATGACATCACACAATAATGTTGCCTATCACAGCTACATAAACAACACTCATTTATTTGGCTTGTTCACCAAATGACTAATAGCCCTTTAGATTCACTATCAATGATTAAATGATTACATTTCTTTCAGTTAAAAAAAGACAAGGCACAAATTCTTGATGTCTTAATTGGCTCAGATCTGAGCACTGAGAGCACTGAGACTGCACTGTTAGAGGTGTTAAGGGGAGTTCCCCCATTTTGAAAAAATGAATTTCAGGTCCTGTTTTCTAAATATTATTTGTCTCATCTTTCTTGATTCTCAGCAGAATCTGTGGACACTTTGATACCTCAGGAGCAGCCACAGCAACCCCTCACTCTGTCTCCCTGCACTGAGGAAGGCGAAGCCCCCCAGCCACAGGAGGAGGAGGAGGAGAACCTCCCTGGACCTTCAGCTCAAACCTTGGAACGCTACCTGAATGATTCACTGCACGCCTGGTTCCGCCAGGAGTTCCTGATGGAGTATGAGGCAGAGGCTGGTCGGCTGCTGTGCATGGTGTGTGGAGGAGAACTGCCCTCGCTTCACCTGGACCACATCAAGAGCCATGTGCTGGACACCCACCCCAACTCCTTGGTCTACAGCTCCGAGGAGAAGCACTGTATCCTGCAGGCCTGGGCTCACACACATGGTAAGAACAGACAGCATAACACTATGTGCAACCACAAACAATGGTGGCCTAAAGGTTAGAGAAGCAAGCTTGTGACCGGAAGATCACCGGTTTAATTCCTGGACAGGCAGGATTAAATCTGGGTGACAAAGCAGTGCCTGTGCAAAGCAGCACCACTGTGGTGCCATTGAGCAAGGCCCTTAATGCCACAAGTCAGTCTGTGGTTGTACTGTGCAGCTTCCACGTGTAAATGTGAACAGGGTGTTCCTGAAAAAGTAAGGTGGCCTCTCAGTGAACCTACCCTGAATTTAGCTGGAAAAAACTTATAGAAAAAAATCATCTGGACTTGGTTTTAGGTAGAAGACATTTCACCTCTCATCCAAGAGGTTTCATCGGTTCTGTCCGACTGGTGGTCA
>NW_018127905.1:1923411-1932961 GCF_001952655.1 Monopterus albus | reverse complement strand
TTAGCCAATAATGTCCCCTAACGACTGACTCGTTATAGCCCGGTATCAGTGAGAGTCATTACCTGTCTTTGAACCCTCACATGTGGACTGACAGCTATTGTCCTGGTGTGAATTAGGGTGGGAACGTGTGGGCAGAGATTTTAAAACAGAGTTGTAGATGGATGACAAGTTGTGTCTTAGTCCACCACCCCTATTTAGAGAGGGGTCTTCTATTTGGACAAAAATAGCTTCTTTGACTCCTCTCTCCATGTAGCGGAACAAGTGACTGGGAGTGGTACCAGTGAAGGAAGACGGGGCTTTGTCCTCAACTTTAAGCTAGAGAACACCCTGTGGCAGAGACTGGTCCATCAGAAGGACAAAACACCCAGACATAAACAGAGTGATGTGGTGTATGCCATTAAGTGTAGTCAGGAGTGTAACGACTTGTACATTGGTGAAACTAAGCAGCCGCTTCACAAACCCATGGCCCAACACAGGAGGGCCAACTCCAGTGGACCAGAGTCAGCAGTCCACCTCCACCTGAAGGACAAAGGACATTCTTTTGAGGACAGTGAAGTCCAGATTCTCTCCAGAGAACATCGCTGGTTTGAGAGAGGAGTTAAGGAAGCTATTTTTGTAAAAGTAGAACACCCCTCACTAAATAGGGGTGGTGGACTAAGACACAACTTGTCATCCATCTACAATCCTGTTTTGAAATCTCTGCAAACATTTCCACCTTAATTCACACCAGGACAACAGGCATCGGTCCACGTGTGAGGGCTCGTTAGAGGACATTGTTGGCCACCAAAGGACTGGAACCCCACATAGGGGATAAATACCTTTTGATGAAGCCCCTAGGATGAGAGGTGAAACATCTTCTACCTAAAACCAAGTCCAGATAATTTTTTATACATTTTTTCAGCTTACTGTGATCCGGATGACTCAGCATTTGTATGGACATACCCTGAATTAAAAAAAAGGTGTGGTTGGCACTGGGGAAACACTGAGCACATTTTATCCAAAGTGGTTCTCCAGCCTCTTAAAAATAGACAGAGTAAAGAAAAACAGCTCTAAGTACGTGACTGTGGGGCCCTACAGACCCAGATAATGTAAGGTTTGACACAATTACGTTCTCATTTAGTCTCATCAGTCTTTGAAATTGACATCACAAGCACAAATCCACTCGTCCAACACCAACAAGCCTTTTTATTATTGCTTATCTGGATCCATGTTGCCATGGTAACAGGTTGAGCTGAGCACCCTGTACATCCCATCACCCTCTTGAATCTTCCAACACTGCCTCCTGACCACAGTCTGTGGGCTGTTGAGTTTAGGAGCTCCTGAACAGTATCCTCTATAATGGTTCTTTGGTTGGATCATTCAAACAGTCCATGAGCTTCTGACATAGGCACAGTGTAAAAGCCTCATTGGAGCCAAAAAGGCCATCTTTGTTAGGGTTAGTCCCCCTCACCAGGAGGATGAGGGAGAACTGAGGTAGGACTCGAGTGCTGACCCAGGTGCTGGTGAAAGTGGTGGTTTTAATGGTGGGAATCACAAAAAGGAACAGAGTCAATGAATACATACAGCCAGGGCTGGGCAAAGACGGCTGAGGAGACCAGGACAACCAGGGGAGTAGACAGACTAACGGCAGGAACCAGGAGAGTAGGAGGAACAGGATGGATAGGTGAAAAATAAGAGAGTGGTGAACAACAAAAGAGATCCACAGCACAGGAACTGTCAGCGCGGAAATCAAAATGATGTATCATACATACCATCAATACAGGTATTTTGGTGTAAGTTCTGTTAATCCTCCGGCAAAGATGGAGCGTCTGCCAGAGGTATAAATAAGGAGGAAGGTAATCATCGGGATGCACCCCAGCTGTGCACACTGACAACCGAGTCGCTAATTACCGAATGCAACACAGCTGAGGTGCAGATCCCGCAGGTTGAGAGAGCAGGGGAGAGAAAGGTGGAAGAGAGGCAGGTCGCGCCGAGCGGACCTGACAATCTTTAACATCTTTTTAATCTTTTACATGTTATGTTTCCCTGCCCCTTAACAGAGGACTCAGAAAACAAATCAGAGTCCAACACCAAAGAAGGCGGGGTGGATGCCTTTGCTCAGGATGCGGAGGCCATCCAGATGGACACTGACTTATACCCAGAAGGTGATGGCACTTTCACTCAGGATACTTGTCTTATTGGTGAGGACGGAGGCGTCGGAGCTCAACAAGAGGGACCCCAGCCCCTCCGCCAGCCCAGGAAGAAGCGGCTACGTGAGGGTGACCCATGGCGCCTCCGCCTAGACTACCTGGTGGCCTACGGTCCTCAGGGCCGGGGTACGTTCTGTATGGTGTGTTCTCAGGTCCTGTGCGAAACCAAGGTTAGCAGCTTCCGCCGCCACATCCAGGAGTGTCACCCTGAGACCACAACCCTGAGCCGACAAGAAAGGGAAGCCATGGCTGCTGCCTGGACCAAAGATTATTCTAGTGAAGGCTTGCAAATTCAAGATGGTGAGATGACTTTAGCTATTGTTTTTACTACTGGAAAACTGTAAATTCTTAAATTGTCACCTTTATTATATGAGAGAGACCTAGTTTATACTAGAGACAGAGCTTCATTCCTTATTTTACTTAATTTTTCATTCTGATCTGCTGTTTTACTTTTCTATTAATGCAGAATTAACCATTTCTCTGTGTTCTCCCATTGACTTGATAAAATCAGAATAATCTACATTTCCACAGCAATAATTCCATGCCTCTTCTTCTCTATTTAAAAGAAATAGTTTTTAATCCACTTTTATAATTTCTAGTAGCTTCTACATTTCCATTTTGGTGCAGGTGTTAAGCTTGTATCAACAAGACTTCCTGCACAGATATTTCACATTTCATTTAAAGCTTTCAACTTAGATTTATACTTGCATTTATTTGGTAGTTGTTTTTGTCCAAGGCAACTTAAAACAAGTTAATTCTTGAAGCCATGTAATATTGAAAATGCATCCTTCTAAAACAGCCACAAGTGTTTTTATGTTTTAGTTAGTTAGCTAGTTTTTTAAGAAATCAGACTTTGGGTGTCAAGGTTCATGCAGGCTTTTAATATGAAACATCTGCAGGAAGTGTCTGATGGCAATTTAAACATCTGTCAAGTAGAAGTGAGTGGAATAGATGAGTGAATAAAAATTGTATGTCTGTGTAAAACCAAGACTCATATCAGAGTGGTGAGAATGACAGGATCATAGGCGGAGCTAAGGGTGTGGCCAGAGTCAAGATGTGATGTTTGTTAGTTTTAGTGAATGAAAAATGAAAAACAAAGACATATTGTTGCCTTAAATTGCACACAAGTAACATTTCTCTGGGGCTTTATAGTAATTGATATTGGTCAAGTTATTTTTATTTAATATCATGCATGCAGCATGATCTTTACATTTATTTCTCCAATTTTGTTGCTGAGAAAACTTGTTATGAATAGCCTCAGTTAGGGGTGAGGGTTAGCTAAAGAAAGTACTGTGTGTCTCATTTTTACACAAACTTAACAATTAGATTCTTAATCATGTATGCTTATTTATTTCATACAACTAGGGGTTTGATTTACTTTTGACATATGTTTCCTTCTCTGAGTCTGTGCCCCAGCCTGGCCACCCCATGCCAAATTTTCCAGAGCCGCCCCTGGACATGACTGATGTAAATGTACATTACACTGATTTTGTCATACCTGTGAGCTTACTGACCCAGCTATTGCGCATGTACAGTATATGAGAATTTTAATAAAGGCACAATTCCTTGAGAACTTGTAGCTAATAGTGTTTGTAGCTGACAGAATAATTTGATATGAGTGAATAGGATGGCTAAAGTGTGTCCTAGTTGGAGTTAGAATGCAGTTTGTTGTTTCACTTTCAATGATACAACAGAATCCATTTCATACAAATTTTAACATATTGTAAATTAAAGACAGAAAAATATAATACTGTAACTTGCTGTATAAGAAGGGCAGCTTTGTTTGTGGCTGAGGAAATGGACAAGAATATTAAAATGAGGTAGTTTAACTCAAGCTGCATGTTCCTCTCATTTATTTATTCTTTTAGCAGAAATCAGGCGTCGTGAAGCTACTACAGATGGGACGAATGCGGACGTCTTCCCTGATGTTAGAACAGCCAGTAAAATGGTGAAGAAGGAGGAGGGTGTGAGTGGAGGGAAGGGCAAAGCGAGGGACAGCAGCGCCACACTTGCTCGCCACAGCCATTACCCCGGGAAGGACCAGAGGAGGAACTACCAGGTGCGTTGGCGGATGGAGTACCTGATGGACTATGACTGCAGGAGACATGGGCTGATATGCATGGTGTGCGGAGCCACTCTGGCCACGCTGAAGGTCAGCACCATCAAGAGGCACATCCAGCAGGTACACCCCCACTCTCTGTACTACAGTCCGGAGGAGAAGCAGCAGACCCTGCTCAGCTACACCCAGACCACCCTGCATTTCATCCACTCTGATGACTGCTTCTGCCCCCAGGAGCACGGACACACTGAGCTGGCTCCCAGTCCAGCACACTTTGGCACTTAGAAAGGGCTTCCATCTGTTGCTCCTCACATGGCCCCTGTTCAGAAACAGCCCTCCACTTTCTTTCTCTAAGGGAAATTCAGACATTTGTCAAACATGGTCTCTCTTTGCCCTCTTTGGCTTTGTTCTTGTCAGATATCCCTATTCTCTACAAACAGGTGCTGGGTAACTTATAAAACCAGCTTGTAATGGATAGAAATATGAGGGTAAGACCCTAGTTGACAAAGACTGGATTTGCCTTTAAATCTGAACCCAAGAGTTCAAGTATGCTTAAAGTGGCAGGGAGCGACTGCCACAGAGGAAAAGACACAACCTAAAAATGTCATGGCCTAAAAAGTCAAAGTCCAGGCACTCGCTTGAATCTAAAGCCTTATTTTTAAAGGATCAGTATTAGTTGAGGACCTCATGGGATTTAAGAGATTACTACTCACATCTGTGCATGTACATTTGTATGGATGCACAGAACGAGCATTGTGCAGATATACCTACCAAATCCTAACAGCTATCACCAAGTATCTGTACGTACCATTAAAACATAGCATACATGAAACATTCCTGCCCCTGTAGCTAACAAAGCTTGATCATTTTCTAGAGCATACAAAGAAAGCTTCCATGAATTGGAAACCCCACAAGATCCACTTTCACTTTTGCTGTCTTTCCACTGCCACCAGGAACCATCCTGTATTCAAGCCACCTGGCCACCTATTGGCCCAGGTCCCAATACATGGTTGTGTTTCCATTGCACAGCAGGAGCGTTGCTTTTACAGAATATCTCACTGTAGTGTCTTCTGTAGGCAAATAACAGAGAAAACATAGATTCCAGACATAGCTGTTGTATTGGTTTCCTTTTATTTCTTCATAATGCACTGCTTTCCTCTTCTTTCTCTCTCCTTCTTCAGCTGAGACATTTCCTGTTGCTTAATTTTCTCTGCCAATCACAATGGAGTGACATAGACGGCCGGGTTGATGGTGGAACAGCATGCTTTGGGCCCTGCTTCTGGGTAGGGCCAGGTATCCTGCTGTTCAGCACGGTTTCAGCATGGGCACGTTCTGCTTCTAAGACAATGGAAACACATAGACCCCGGTACAGTATGGGTATAGGACGGTTCCTGGGGGCAGAGGAAAGATTGCATTTGTGGCTGCTAGTGCATATTTCTGGCTAGCTCGGTGGCTACAGTAGTTTGTTAGCTAGCTTTTTAAGGAGTCACTTGATGCTTCTAGCATGAGCTATTTTACAAGAACACAACTGAATTGTGCTGAGTCATTTTCTGTTATAAGTGGGGACTAATACCAGAAATGGGGCTTTAGACATTAGAACTCCTTCATGCATTGTTCAGTTCCTTCAACACACAGTGAGTACCTGGACTTGTTGTTTTGAATGGCTCAATGAAATATCTGTAATCATATATTTCTTGTCTACCAGTTATCTTTCCCATCCAGGAAGGGGCCTGGGGCTTGTTTCTGGTTGGGGCTAGAGTCTAATGCTCTCAGGAAGGTAGGAACAGTCTTCGGCGAGGCCGAACTGAATTAGTTTTACGATAATCTATCTGAATACAACGCAGCACTTTGTCCCCAAAAATGTACTTAGCCCCAGCTTTCCTTCTGTACAGCCAATAGAAAGAGACTGTGTTTGATGTTACTGCTAAAGACAATGAATGCCAGCGTGCAGTCAGTGAGGTCAGATTAGTGTATTTAATTCCTTGTTTACAGTGGAGAAGGACGTCCTCCTCTCTAATTCATTATAATGAGATATGTTATCTCTGTCATTCTGCATTGTTGCCACATTCACAACTCATCTTAGCTACAAGCAGCATAAAAAGAAAAGTTAGAATTGTTTTTCCTTTACAAGCACTTTTATGCACACTGGTTTTTACAAAATGTGTTTGTTATTATGTCCATTTTTTTTATTTATTCAAAATTTCTCTTTAACATCATTGGACTTTGCATTCATTTTGAAACGTTTGCTCCAGCTTTCATAATGTTACATTTGATCCTTCATCGTTTATGCAACAAAAGAAGGTGAAGAACAACTTAAGCTGTCTGCAAAAGAAAAGTCACCTTTTCACCTGAAAACTAACTCAGGGATTCTGTTTTCATCAACAACCATTTGATCAGTAAATGTTTAGGAACATGTAAGCTGTTGACATTTGAAGACACTGTATACATGTGTCTGCTTTGGGTTGTTTAGGTGATGCCACAATATTAGGGCCACTCATCAAACACTGATCTAGAAGAAGAACTAAAAGTAAGAAGAGAAAAAGATTATGAGAATAAAGTTCAAATACTTTGAGAATAAAGGCATTATATTGAGAGAATTACATTGTAGTCTTTAAAAAAGGATTCAGCACTTTAAAAAAATCATAATATTAGGTTTAAGTTGTAATTTGGAAACAAATACGTTAGGAGAAAAGGCATATTTTGACAAAAAAGTTGTAAGATTAGAATGAAGTAGTCATGTTGAGAAGAAAAGTCATATCTTGAGAAATATGGACAGTTCTGTAATTTTCATCATAGGTACACCTCAACTGTGAGAGACAGAATCTACAAAAAAAACTCCAGAAAAATCACATTGTTAGATTTTCAAATCATTTATTTCCATTTTATTGCACGAAATAAGTATTACTTATTTGCCCCACTGTATGATGTTTTTTTTACTCTAAGTGTGGTACTTGTAAGATTTCATATAGTAATATTGTCACTTTTTGTTCACATTCAAAATAATTACTTTGTAATGACTTTTTTCTCAGAATTGCAACTTTGTTCTTATAATTGTTGCTTAAAATATTCTGATTTGATTTACAAATGGCCCTATTATTCTGTTAGGTATTAATTCTAAATTGCTAAATTTCTGAAGAATTAACAGAATTTTTTTGATACAAAACTATTGTGGTAGTGAAGGAAAAGTCTGCCCAAACAAAGATTGTCCCGATTCCATCTCACTGGTCCACTCTGGCTCAGAACAAATCTGACATAGCACTTAATTATTTAAAATGAAGTAAAGTCACAGTGAAATGAATGATAAAGCACCGGGGGATGTGGGACGTGATGCATTTGTGTGTGTTTATACTGTGTATGTGAATGATCAGCTTCTCACTTTTCTTCTCTTTGACATTTGCTCACTGTACATGGCCAACAATATGCATTCTCCTCCCAGTGATCTTTGAATAAATGCTCCACACCATGAGGCTGTCTGCTTATTGACACAATATTATAGTGTAGTCAACAGTATGTGGACACTCCTGTCCACACACCATCACAAATGGGTGGAATGTTTGGGTGTCCATGCTTTCGAGTTTTAAGACTTAAGACTTTCTGTGTGTCAGAATTTTAATTTGTAATTTATTTGTAAGGTCTAATCAGTTATTAATCAGTCAGTTAATTTAGAGTGATGATTTAAATGTTTTTTAAATGGGAAGAAACCGGAGTACCCGGAGTAAACCCAAAACACCAGGAAATGCTTTTTCCTAAGACAAACTACTTCCGGAAGTGCTTGCAGATGGACTTGTGCACATTGGAAAAGAACCTGCTGATCTTGTTGCCTTTCTTTGGTGGGTTAGTCATGTGCTTTTTGAGAGTGTGGGCGATGTTACTCTCCAACTGATGTGCCTCTCAGAAACAACTAAAACAACGTGTTTTCGTTGCTGAATTTTTTGCAGAGGTCCTTGTACACACGTTTATCCAGGTGTTTGAATGCTTCTTCATTAAAGTCTAAATGTTCGCGCACCGGAAAGCGCATGTTGTGTTGAACAGTCGCTCCGCATCTATTTGATACCCAGTGATCTTGACATCTGCTTTTTCCTTAATCATTGAATGCTCTGACGGAGCCCGCTAATCTGGTGAATCTCTGTAATCTTAAATCATTAGCGAAGTCATACAGTATAGAACCAAACTGCTTTACGACTGGTGAGGTCTCATCAATTAAATAACCAAGAGGTTCATTCCAGTAAACCAGGGGACCTTGACGTGCTCGGTCCTGCAACAGCGTGTTCTCGCGTACTATATGACATCGCAGTGCACTGGTGTCTGTGCTCACTGATCCTGCACTTGGTTAGGGTCGGTCTCTGCCAATTCACACTCTCTTTTCCAGGCCAGATAACATTACTCCATTGCTTTGCTTTATGATTTAGTTTATTCTGATTGGTATTGTGAAACTGCTCAGTGTGTCTGAGAGGGAGCAGATGGTCTGGTCTGGTTCTTAATAACCTTATCCAGCTTCTTCCTCTCCCTCTCTGTAATGCTGCTGCTCCAACAGACCACACCATGCAGGATGGCTGATGCCAGTTCAAAGTGCACAGATGGCACGGGTACATCCATCAACTATGGATAACAATATGAGAGGTAGAGGAATATCAGGTGTTGGACAAAAAGGACGAGGAAGAGTAAGACCAGGAACAGAATGTGGTCCTTCCACCATACAGCACTGTCCTCAACCCAACAGAAGAGTTTTTCTCTGCATGGCGGTGGAAAGTCTATGACCAAAACCCATATACCAGGGAAAATCTCTTACAGGCAATGGAACTGGCCTGCAGTGACATAGACATGCAGTCTTGTCAAGGCTGGATCCACCACACCAGAGGGTTTTTTGCCCATTGCCTGGCAAGGGACAACATTGCCGGCGACTTAGATGAAGCCCTCTGGCCGGGCCCAGCTCAAAGACGTGATCCTGAGGCAGAATAATCTTTCTGATGTGTTTTCCTTCTTCTTCTATCGTAACATGATTTTTGGTAAATTCACTATACAATAAACTTTTTTTGTTGTAACTACATGTCCTGGATGCTGTGTTCTCCTTTTTTTGATGTAGTGTCTAATGACTGAGCTGCAGTGTGTATATGATTGACTCATTTGTGTATGATCTGAAAGCATTGTTTGATTTTGAGTGCTGGTGAAATGTTTTTGAAGCATTCATTTTCTACCGTTTAGTCCCTTGCGGGGTCACGGGGGCGCAGCCAATCCCGGCCGGCAATCGGGCAAAGGCGGGGTACACCCTGGACAGGTCGCCCATCCATCGCCACTCCATCGC
>NW_018127905.1:1919771-1923208 GCF_001952655.1 Monopterus albus | reverse complement strand
GGTTTTGAAGCAATTGCTTGATTTTGCCAGACGAGTCAGAGGTTTTGTGAATTTAGTTTGAGTATTTGGATTTGTGTTTAAGGTTTTGAGAAAATGAGTGGTGGTTTCAAGAAATGTGTTTTAGCAATTCAGAAAAACTGTAACGTACTGCTGCAGTACGGTGCCAAGCCCAACGCTATCACTGTGGTATGTACTGTAAACACACACAAACAAAGTGCACACACATAGACACACACACATCTCATTAGTTTTTTCTCCTTGTCCAGAATGGTAACACTGCTCTGGGTATTGCTCGGAGGCTGGGCTACATCTCTGTGGTGGATACTCTCAGGGTCCTCACAGAGGAGATCATCACCACCACAACAGTAAGTCACACCCACCCACTGTGTGTAGCCAACCTCATATTATAGAAATCAGGAAACCAGTTCTTCATTGGCGGGATCACTGGTTATGACTGCTCCTGGATCTGATCTGTCTGCCAGCTTTATAATAGTCAAAGTGAAGAGTTACTGTATGGTTCAGTTACCTTTGGCACATTCATGTCATGAGAGATGTAACGTATTGACAAGACGGCTGTAGGATGGCGGGGTTGGCTGTGTGTGTATTAAAATACTTCACATTGGCAATATAGCACTGTATCCATACATTTCGGGTATAATTACCTTTAAATGTATACTTTGTCTGACATTAGTTGTTCATATTTGTTTGCTTTCTGATGCACTTGTGTGTTATTAAGCACCAAGTCAGATGGGCTGTTTTGTAATTACAACATGGATTTTGCCATAAACATGTAATAACAATAATGTCAGTGAAGTAATTACTTTAGAAAGAAGCTACCTCCTCACTTTCTGGTAATGATGCTCCATCACAGGACAAACGCTGTAAACCACTTTTCAGAGAGTATTCTTTGAACTGCAGTCATTTGAGGAAGATAATCTATGTACGGTGTGAACGATAGTTAATGGGATCCATTAACTCCCTTGCTGCCAGACGGTGACAAAGAAACACAAGCTTAATGCTCCAGGGACTGTGATTGAATTGCTGGATGTCTCTGATGAAGAGGGTGAGTCACGTTATCAAGTCATTCCTTTCTTTTAATGATTTTGAGATTGCAATTCATGCTTTTATCACTTCTAGACTTGATTATTGCAATACTCTGTACTATGGTTTTAACCAGTCTCCCCTCACTCGTCTCCAAATGGTACAAAATGCTGCTGCTCGTCTTCTGACAAGTACTAGGAAATTTGAGCATATAACCCCAGTTCTGGCTTCTCTCCACTGGCTTCCAGTCTGTTTTAGAATTGATTTTAAGTTGTTGATTTTTGTTTTTAAGGCTCTTAATGGTTTGGCAACATCTTACCTCACTGAATTAGTGCATTGGCACAAACCTACAAGGGCCCTCAGATCTTCAAGCCAGTTTCTTTTAGAGGTTCCTAGGGCCAGATATAAACGCTGGGGTGATGGTGCTTTTACTGCTGCAGCCCCTAAATTGTGGAATAGTCTACCTTTTAATCTTAGATCAGCTACTGACTGTGTTTCAGTCTCCCATTTATACGCCCCTTTTCTGTTTGCTCCCTGATGGTTCATTGCTGTCTCATTGTTGATTATCACGTACCTGTGTTTCTGGCTCAACACTTACCTGATCGCCTTTCCTCCTGTGCTGATATCCTAAGCTCCGAGCTGGTGCGACTCCACGTTGCTAGCCTGTATTCATCCCCAGCCTCATGCTGCCAGCTCGCCTTTGTCCCCATCTTCACATGGTCTACCTGCCCTCGTTCCCCAACTCCACGCTTCCTACCTGTCTTTGTCTCCAGCTTCCCACTCCCTGCCTGCTTCATCCCCAGCACCCTGCTGCCTGCCTGTCCAATCCAGAACCTGCTCTTCCTCGGTTCTCCTTTCTCCTCCACCTGGTACCTGTTCCATATTTCATTAATAAACTCTCTCTTGTTCCACTCCCATACCTGTGTCTGAATATTGGGTCCACCAGTTACCTGCCTACTGTAACAGAAGCAACTGCAACCATATCAGATTTTAACAGACCTACATATCTACTAGAAATAGACCAGTGCTGGTCCTCAAATAAATAAGCAAAACTTCAGTCTGAGATGAATATTTATATGTCTGAATGAAAATGATGAGCATGTTTTCCCTGTGCCTGCGTGGGTTCACTTCGGGTTCCCTGGTTTCCTCCCACAGTTTAAAGACATGCAGATTAAGTTGACTGGTGACTCTAAATTGCCCGTAGGAGTGTGTGTGGTAGTTTGTCTACATGTCAGTCCTGTGATAGACTGGCGCCCTGTGATAGACTGGTGACCTGTCCAAACCCTGAAAAACAGCCCCATACCATTATCCCTCCTGCACCAAACTTCACAGTTGGCACATTGCAGGCAGGCAGGTAACGTTCTCCCCAGATCCACCAAACACAGACTCACCCATCTGACTGTAACTTGTTGCTCTACAGAACATGTTTCCACTGTTCCACAGTCCAGTGGCGGTGCATTTTACACCACTCCATCTGACACTTGGCGATGTGTGCATACAGCTGCTCGGCCATGGAAACCCATCCAATGAAGCTCCTGGTTTTGTGCTTACATTAATGCCAGAAGCTTGGAGTGTGCTTACATTAATGCCAGTGGAAGCTTGGAACTCTTTGTTGTCATCGTTGGTGACTTTCAAGCAGTTGTTGACCCCACTTTGTGACCTTACATGGTCTTCTGCTCTGTGGCTGATTTGTTGTGGTGTCCTATCACAGTACCACGCTTGAAGTCACTGAGCTCTTCAGAACAACCCATTTTGTTTCACAAATGTTTGTAGATGGAGACTGCATGGCTAGGTGCTTGATTTTATACACCTATGGCAAGTAAGCTAAATTAAGCTAAGCTAGGATCATGTTAGCCTGCATCTTAAAAATAAATAATGTTTTACTGTCTTCTAGTTGACCACTGACATCATTGAGGAGACTCCATGGTGTTTCTAGTTTTGCTGAACCAACCTCCCATTTTTTTCTCTTTACGGCAGGAGTAATTACCCCCCATATTTTATGGATAATGATACACAGGTCAACAGATTTGAGGATGTAGTTGAGAAGTTTAATAGGTTTTTTGTGAATGTGGGTCCTAGCTTAGCAAGTAGCATCTGTACAGACGTCAATATAAATAACAATACAATTGAAAGAAATATGTGTTCTATGTTTCTTAAGCCAATTGCTGAAAAGGAAATTATAGATATAGTGAATAAATGTGGTAATAAATCATCCAGTGATAGTGATGGTATCAGTATGACAATGGTTAAATGGGCAATCGAGGGGATATGCAAACCATTAACCCATGTTTTTAACATGTCGTTTCGACTTGGTCAGTTCCCCAATAATATGAAAATAGCAAAGGTTATTCCATTGTATAAATCTGGGGATAAGCACAACTTCACAAATTATAGAC
>NW_018127905.1:1900651-1918389 GCF_001952655.1 Monopterus albus | reverse complement strand
ACTGGATAAGTCTGACTTCTTCCTACTCCATTCAAGCATGTATTAGGTATAAGCAAATTGTTATTGGATTGTGTGTAAAAATGTGTGTTGTTATATCAACTGTTTTATATGCTTGAAAGAATAAATCAAATCAAATCAAAATCAAATCCAGGCTTATGTGATCCTAGCTAGCTAAACTGACCCCTTTCTCAGCTATCCTGGCTCTACAGAATTGACTTCATGTCTCAACATATAGTCATTTTTGATTTACTCTGACAATTTCAAATTTTCCACAGCCTAAAAATCCAGGTTTATGTTAAAAGTGCCAAAAATCTAACCTAACAGGTCCTGGTGTGAAGAGCAGAGCCCAGTGTTCCACCCACCCTGGTATCCAGAATGTACCCTATAACACAGCAGCTAACTTTATGACACTTCAGTATTTACAGCTGTGGCTGTGATTCTATTTCGCTCTACGTAGACTTAAACAGGGCAAGTGACTACTACTACTTTATGGTTTTACTATACTGGATCAATCTAAAATTAGAGACTATAATCCTCTCTTCACCCAAACACCATAAAGGACAGCAGCCTCTCCAGTCAAATCTTATTTTAGATATTTCATCTGGATACATTTCTAAACCACTACCCTCCCCCACTGCAGGCCTGCTGGGAAAATGTTTTCCTCAAGGTCTTCACAAGCCCTTGACACAGAGACATGAACAGAATGACCGAACCATGGTCCTTTGATGTTTTTATTAATTTCACTTTCACATCAGTACAGAGACCACATAGTTTTTCTTTTTTCTGCAATATCTTTCCCAAAGCTTTAAAAATTGGAACCAAGTTATAGCTAATACAAAACAGAACTGATTTTAGTGAACAACCTCTAGATACCAGTGAACAGCCAAAAGCAAAACAAGACTCGTCAGAGACAAGTGAGGCCAAACACACTCCTGTCACACACTCCCATAACCAGTGAACATACAGAGGGACAATCAGGAAAAGGAGAAAAGCAACATGCTGTGAGAGAGCAGGTTCAGATGGATTGGACTTTTATTCACATTATATATTAAACTCTAAAGAAATAAACAGACAACAAGTCTTAGTACTGATCTATTTAGCCTTGGCAGCACAATAACATGGCCTTTCCTGAACTGAAGTTTCACTTAAAGGTGCAGTGCATATGAAAAGCTAACCAGCGTTTGCAGGGTGAAGTCCGACCGACAGCATGGGTCAGCTTACATGTAACTGGTTGAACATTAAAGGGTCAGCACAACACAAATACAAAACCTACCTCAAGTTGCATCTAGTCTATTTTTTCTATTTTATTCTTCCAGGATTCAAATGCACAGCTACATTTGCACCCTTTGTCTTATTTGCCTCAATAGATGTTAATGGAATTTAGTTTGTGCAGCTCACTGTGAAAAGTTTCCCTACTACTACTTTCTACCGAAGAAACCGTCTAAAAACTGTTGAATGTTTATCCGGGAAAAACAAGGACACTTTCAACTGTGGAGGTGGAAGCAAACATATTTGAAGACCTGGGCAAATAAAATGGTTACAAATGCAACTATGACGCTTTTAAGTAAGTCCGGTTGACTGGTGTGTGCCGGTGGCAGACACTGTTTTTTGTATTTGGGTTAAGTGATCCTTTGAATAAACAATTTATGGAAACCAAAAATCTATTAAAAATGCACTCTGGTGGTTCTCATGAAATGCAGCCTTTTGAAGCTACAATATGCAGCTTCTTCACGCTCAAATAAATAAACAGGATGCATAATAAGATTATCAGTCTGCTCTCAGGCCCAAGTCCCCCTTTACACTTGCTGTCAGGACTGCAGCCTGCCCAACTGCGGGGTTAGCAGGGGAACAGCTAGCATCTCCCACAGCTATGTTGCATATTTTGGCTTTAACACCCAGTCTGAACAGGACACTGTGCACGAAGAGTCAACCAAGACATCTATGGGGCAATCACAGTGAGATGACACACAGTGGAGGGCATGCATGAGGAGGAATGTTCCACCAGAGAAGACATTCAGCACACAGGCAAATGTCCGACTAGTAGCAGAAGCAGTCAAAGGATGACCTGCCACTGTTGGCCAAACAAGTTCAGGATTCAGGAGACACGTACTCCGTGCAAACGTATGTTAGGGTGCAATGAAATGGACAGTAACATACTTTTTAATTTCTATGTATTCATCC
Source organism: Monopterus albus (assembly GCF_001952655.1). Taxonomy (NCBI): domain Eukaryota; kingdom Metazoa; phylum Chordata; class Actinopteri; order Synbranchiformes; family Synbranchidae; genus Monopterus; species Monopterus albus. The sequence continues at coordinate 1,916,208 of NW_018127905.1, read as the reverse complement.
TTTAAAAAAAATATGGAGACATCGTGCTAATATATGACTATGGTTTTACTGAGCTCAGAAACACCACTGAAACAATCACAAGTAATAATCATACTAAAAAAAAAAAAAAATTCAGGGTCAAGAATATGATACAGCCTATGTGAAGGGTGAGAATCAGTTTCCAGCTTACACAACATGTCATGGGCTTCGTAGCAGTCAAAGAACAAAGTGATAAAGCTCTTTAATTAATAACCACTGTGAAAACTGCTTTTTTTTTATTCCCCAGCTACAGTCTTTATGCAAAATGGCACCCCCTAATTTTGTTATATCAACCCCTAATATCTGACATACCTCTCAGGTTGCTGCTGAGCTGTGTACGGGGTCTAAAATGTGCCAAAAGAAGTTATTCTACTGTATTAAATAGGAATAAATATACTGATACATGTAAAAACAAATTGCACTGAGCTTTAAACATGAAGTTTAAAATGTCCTAGTTTTAAAATCACTAGTTAACAAATTTTAAATGTAGTTATTCAATTTACTTGTGTGTCTGTTATATTCCAACATAATTCATGCCTTGCGTTCATTTACATTTTCAATTTGACTTGACCTCTTTAATCTAGATATGTGTAAGATGTGTGCCAGCTAACAAACCGGTTACTAGCTTTATTCTGAACTCTAAAGCTCTGGAAAAAAGATAAGTGCACCTCGTGTCTTCTGTTACTATTCTCTTTGTGTTTGTTTTAGAGTAAAATGTCTTAGCACAATTCTAGACTCCACAGTTAAAAAAACAAAAAAACAACAGCAAGCTGGGAAGACACATTGGGATTTGGGGGTGTGACAACACATCAGGGGGGATATTTCTTCACCCCTCAAACGATTAGGAATCCATTTCTCAGAAGGTCTCTTAAAGACCCAATTTAAAATCATGAGGTTCAATGACACTTAACTCCTACAATGCTGTTGTCAAGCTAATAGGGAGTCAAAGCAGCCATCCTATAATTAATATCAATAATAGTAAGTAGTGATAAGGAGAATCAAAATTTACAGGTGAATGTGAGATGTCAACACTTTGTGGCTTGAACAGGTGACAGGACTAGTGTAAATGAGGGAACCTTCTGTTGATACAAAAAGCGAGGTTAATGTGTTCCATACAGCAGTTGTCTTAATGTGTATATACATACAGAGTACTGATCCAAACATGCCTCTGATCAAAAGAGGGTGAACTAGACCAAATTATCACGTCTGGCTCAGCGTTCCAATCCTTTTATTTCAACCTGGTCATGGATTTAAAAAAATAAAAGTTCAGTGCATTGCAGAAACATACAAACAGAAATGCCTGTAACGTGAATGGAAGCAAACTCAATAACAGGCCAATCAGTAACAGCCAACCCATGACCAGCTTCTAAAAATTAACTCATATCTATCCATACAGTGGCTGTAGAGCAAGAGAGCAGGATAAGACTAGCCACAGTAACACCCACAATGTTGGTTTGTTCCTTTATTTTTATTTTTTTTAAATATCTTTTGTGTTTTTTTTTTTTTTTTCTTTTTACGTTTCCAGCTTAGATTAGCCATTTACCTTCAAGGAAATGTGTAGTTTAAAGTACAGACATTAGCTCTTTTGTGACAAACAGCCATCATCCACCTCCTGCTTGCTGTACACAACAAACCAGGTCATAGATTCAGTCTAGTTCACTCGACCCTGCCTCCATTCCCTGTGGTACACCCACGGACGGGTGGGGTCCACCGCAGCATTACATCACTTCCTCGCTAGTGACACACTTCCTGTTTGCACAGGCACATTTCTCTTCTAATGCTTGAAAGTTAAGCTGCGCAGTAGTTTTACATTGAATATTGAGTAGCTCAAAGATTTTCTACCTAGCAAGGTTCAGTGTAGTAGGGTGGAGATGGTAGATGGAGTACGGAGGAGGAGTTAGACTGGGGTGGGGATTAAGTAGAGAGGACTGGGAGAAGGTAAGGGGGTCTTAAGGTGGTAATGGAGATGAGGATGATGGTGATGTGAAGGTTTCCACTGGAGGAGGTTGCTCATTCAGTTTTGCTGCGCTTCATAGCTCCGGGAAGTTTCTCTTGCAACCTGGGAGAGAAAAACACAACAAGGGTGAAATACAATAATCTGTAAAAAGATGATTGTGTCAAAGACCCTTTCACTGAAGATTAGATTCACTTACTTGGCGATTGTACTGTTGACCTGAGTACGTGCCAGGTTGATGTAGTGATCAATCTGGGTCTGGAAGGAAAAAAAACATGAGAAGGATGAATATCATTTAGAAAAATAAACAAAAAACAATTCACTTATCAAGTAGTGAGACCCATGAGCAACTATTATGAGCCATGTAGTCCATGAGAAACCACAGTGACGGTTGTGTTAACATTCTTGGAGGAAAGTCATCCAGTGGGGATTAGACAAAGGTGTTTAATGCAAATTCTATTCTCACACACACATACACAAAAATCTGAGGACTGGAGAGTGGGGTGACCTCAGGATCTCATATTGTGATTCTGCTGGCTTTATCAACCTGTGTGCACACTGGGGAGGCTTGCTGCTGAGTTTGGAGGAGAGTGAGCACCTCTGAGTATTACATGATGGTATGTTCACCCTTTGAGAGTTGAAAACCAGTTGAGGGAGTTCTTCAAATGTCTCAAGATCTTGGCCATGAAAGAGGGTGAGGTAGAGAATAAGAACATGATTCAGATTGATGCAGTTCTCAGTTTACCTGTTGATCTAGGTTCCCTCACTGTGGTAAGGCCTCCTGGAAGCCTTACTGTGTAGGTACTGTGGGCATGTCCAAATGGGAGGACACTCAGGCATGTCAGAACAAATTTAGTAAAAAAAAAAAAAAAAAGTTTTAATGACTTCAACCTCAGCGTATGTAAACTTCTGACTTCAACTGTAAATGTGCTAAAGAAAGGGTGAGCATTCCTTTGGAAGCTCAGTATTCAAATTAAGTGCTGTTTACCCACTATCTGGCCCCAAAAAGGGGGCGTCAGGCCATGGGTCATAAATCTTCAGAGCCCCATAATAAGTCACAACACTTTCCAATCCTAACCTAAAATGTACATACAATCATTTCATAGACCCCTTTATCTGAGACACTATTCTCCAACCCTAGCCTATCGTACCATACATAATCTGCATTATATTTGGTCAAGTTATACAGTGGCTGGCCCAACTGGCTTGGCAGACAAACACCTGAGGGCCATGCAGCCACCGGAACTGTTCTACCAAGACTGTCATTCAAACGAAAACGACCAGGTCGTTTCCTGGTCGGCCAAGACACCAAGTAATAATAATAACAATAATGATATTAAGCTCTAGACCTTACTTTGTAAAGTGTCTTGAGATGACTTTTGTTGTGATTTGGTGCTATACAAAAAAATTAAATTGAATTGAAGTAACAACCCCTCTGAATCTATTCAAATTCTGTGTGGGTGTAAGAGTGAAGGCAGATCTACAAAGTCATCAGGTGGGCTCCCTCTCACTAAGCTCAGTGTGTTCCAGTGCCCCAGGACCACCCCCTCTTTGCCTGCAGCCACCCATCCCAACACAACCCTTTACTATCATCTACTCTCTTAACAGCTCAGGCTGACTATCGCCAACACCAACAAACCCTAGAAAACTTTTCAAATACCGTCCTGACTAAACATAGATAGAATACAGCTGTGCATCATAAACCTTTACCAGCTACATCATGTCGAGCTGCAGTTTGACGTGCCATATTTTTACCTGCTTGACAGTACAGAAGCGGCCCAAATTCCCACCCATTTCACTGTTGGGAGTAATGTTTGAATCTCAGCATGGGACAACTGAGCATTAAAACCAAAACAACCACTGTGAGTGCATTAGTCTGAGCTTTAGTTCTGTGCCAGGACTCGCTGACAAATCTTTTTAAGTAACCATAAACCAATGACAGTCCCAGTAAACTGCATCAAACTGTTAATGAGTGTAATGCCCCACACTTGTAACATGATGTGCATCACTGTGACGCTGACGGCCATGTTGTTGGACCCAATAGTGCAATGACTTCATGTCCTCAGCAACTGGACACTGGACAACAACAACAAAGATGCAGAAAGCCTTCAGTGTCTAGACTAGTCATCCAGTGAGCTCACTGCTGATTGCAGTGTTAGGTAGCCACTGTTGTCACTGCCGCTCTTTGGGGGTGGGGGACTCTGGGACAGAGGGTCACGCACTCACCTTGTTCTTCTCGTAGATCGGAGGCACGGCAAAGAGCAGGATGTCAGCTGGGTGGCACAGAGAAACAAAGACGTGTGAGGATGCTAGATTCACACATTAATGGCTAAATCTGCAGTTTCATATACTGTAAGGCACAAAACACCTCCTCCAGTGCTGTGACAAAGGTCAAACATCTAATGTGCCACGTTGGACTCAGGACTTGCAGTAAGTCACCATTGTAAATCTTGCTGAACCATTCAGAAAAATCTTAAAGCACAATCCAGATTTCATGAAGACTTAAGCCCAGCTGGTCCAGTCGCATGGTGCTCTGACTGTTAAAACATGTGCAGCACAGTTTATTTCCTCAGCCTGAATCGATTTTTTCGATGTTATCAACAGTTTATTTCCTCAGCCTGAATCGATGTTATTGTTTTACTGTCCTTTTGAAAGATCCACTGCATCTAGCTTGGTGCTATGCATGGCAGTCTTATTAGGACTTTCAGTCCAAAACTAACTTAATAACCAGGTATGTCCTGTGTGCATGAGACTGACTTAGTGTTTGTAATATTTTGTCAACTCCCACTGAAGTACAGAGCAGCTCAATGTAACATCAACTCTGCCTACTGTCTCCAGAATGACCACAGGAGTTGACCAATGCACCCCAGCGAACCGATCAATCGGTCTATCACAATCTGTCTAAAACTCTTACATACTGCACCTCTAACAGCATTACTGTGTATCCTTCTGTACGAAACTGTCTTAAACCATAATCTGAATCTGTGGACAGTTGGTTGACCACGTTTTCATTACTGCAGGAGTTAGTCAGTGAACCAGCAGCAAAGACAAAGTGGTTGGTTCACTTTAAACTCAGATGTCCATTTCAATGGGTAAAACAGGAGCAGTCACACTTTGAGACATGATGAATGCGGCATGTTCCTTGGTTGCCGCGGTGCTTACCCAGGATGAGAATGGTGATTCCATTGAAGACAGCTCCTACGTAGGTCAACAGCCACATGACCACAGCCAGCTGGGGAGAGAACAGACAACAGAGGCACACAGGGCTCAGACAGGTGAAGCATCTCACAGGTTGAAGTCTTATCAGAGATCGCAAATCACTTTCAACAATGCAAACTAGTGAAGGTCAGAAAATCTTGTTGATGGGGGATGAATTACTATGTAGGAAGAAGCATGTGAAGCCCACAGCTTATGACATCAACAAAAGCTAAGTAGCGCTAGGAGTTAAATCAACGAAAGCATCATGGAGGTGTGTATTAAAGCTACTTTAGGACGCTAAGCTACTTTGGAAATTGTTTCGTGAGGCGATTTAGATCCCCGTGCGATCTGTCTAATGTGACAATGATTCTGCCCTGTTTGCATTAGCAGGCAGATCCTTGCATCAAACTAAACTCTCCCTTTTCCTCGCTAAGCTGTGTTAACCAATAACCGCAACTGTCTCAACTGCTATTCGGCGCTAGGTGTACAGGGCAGGCAACGTTTGAAAAGTAGTTGCAGGATGACAGAATATCTTTCACCATGTCAAATATGTTGGATTTGTTTTTGAATCAGTTTCTCTTCCTGTCTGCAGCTCGTCACGTGATGGAACACTTCTGCTAGTGGTTAACGTAGTCTAGTGAGTCTGTAGCCTGTTTAATCATTCACTTTAATCTACAGGCCACACCTTTTCACTACTGAAAACGTTTATATAAGAGAAACAAAGCAGCCTTAAACCTTTGTGAACAAGCTGGTTCCAAAGCTGCAACTCGGTGCTCTCCACACCCATGATCCACCCAAACGGGTGTTCTCATTGATCCAACCTCTTCTCAGAGCCGTGACAGTGTGTACAGAATGAACCTGACTGTCAGGCTGCCTGTCTGTCCTGTACCTCTGTTGCACTAGGGAGGGGTGACTTCTACCAGTATTCTCACTGGATAATTTGGTGCCAAGTTCTGGCAGATCCCTGTCCGCCTTACACCTTAGAGGTTTCTCCAGTCTAGATAACTAAAGAGCTCTGTGGCTGTGAGCTGATTTTTTTTAAAGTCTATTTAACAACCTTTCACTGGGGCCTTTTCAGAACCTGAATTTTGGTAAGATGCTCTTCCTTGTGGTTCCACTTTATTGCACAGACTGAGACATTTGCATCTATGTCATTAGATGCAAATGGCCACAGTGGGGCTGTCCTCGTTTTTGTGTTTGTAGGAAAGTGAAGTAATCTTCTGTGGGACATTCAACAACAGAAGACACGGTGCTGCTACAGTTCATTTCTTTCATGTTAACATGAGCTGAGCTACAAGTTTAAGTGCCAGCAGTGCATCCATAGCAGGGCTAAGCTGGAACAAGCTGCTCGGTGGCCCAAAATAGCATCCAAGGCCTTGAAGCACTTTGCAGTTTTTCAGTCTACGCCACTACACACATTTGTCTATATTTCTGTTTATTCTTTGAAATGGATTCCCTGCTGTGATTCGTATCTGAATTTCTGGCAAGCACCAGGCTCTGCGTTTGTTGAAGTTATGCTTTTGTGATGTGAAGACATTTTCTTGACCAACTATGACTTGATTTGAAGTCTGTTTACTCATCAGGATGTGTCATCCCTTAATATCTTAAGCTGAACCCAGTTTTAACAGGGATGGAAACATACTTTGGTACAACATGGTACCTGAGATTTGCAAAACACAGACAGCAGAATGTCAGGACCATGGATTTTAAGTGACAGAATCACAGTGAGACAGACGTGTGTTTCATGACAGCTGGATAAACAGCGTGATCGGATAGAAAGTCAGGATCCTTAGTCGTGTTCCAATATAATCAGAACTATGGGGATTTATTCTGATGGCATGTTGAGTTACTACTGTTACTTTTTATAGCTGTAATCAGCTATAAAAAGGCTACACCCAGGAGAGGGTGTCTTCAAAAGTTTTCAGTTCTAAGTTCTAAGTTCAGTTCTAAATGATAATGACTCAGGACAGCGGTGGCCAGTGAGGGCTGTAGCTGCTCACCTTCAGGGAGTCCACGAGGTCCTCGACCAGGAAGAGGTGGCTCATCTGCTTCAGGGCTCGGTTGATGTAGGTCAGACTGGCGTCCACGTGCTTGCGGAAGGTCTCTGGGGGGATGCTGACATCCTTATCTATCAGCGTTCTGCAGAGAAGGATGAGAAAGGGAGGGTGAGCACAAAATGAGGCTAAGTGTTCAGGCTCAGTGTGCTCCAATCCACAACCAAGTATTTAAGGAAGAAACCACAACCCGGGGCTTTCATTTCACTTTCACTGCTTTCACATTCAAATAAGAAACATGCTTTGGTACCACACGGCACACACTAACTACAATAATGTTTATCGGGTTGTTAATTAAGATGAATGGCTCAGCTTTTAGCTTTGACATAAAGAGATTTCCTGCTTTCAATTCACACCGGACGCTTTCACCGTATTCAGTTGTTGTCTCTTCTTTAACTGTAACCGTTTTCATTCACTAGTTATTTCCAGTTGCTGCTTCTTTGCCATGTTCAATGCACATATATTTCATATCAAAAGCTTTCAACTGCTCCAAGGGCAAGGTGCTTTAGGTTGACATGGAAGCAGGAAGTGTCATGTTTCGCTGACAGTAGCTTAATAGTGAAAACATGGCAAATCCCAGGAAGGCAGTGTATTTTTACAGTACACCAGAGCCTTACATGAGCCTACAAAGCATAAATAATAGAACATGTTGGCTACAGAGAGCAACAAATAACAAAAATTAGTGACAGTTTACAAGCATAGAAAAGGTTATGACTTATGTAGGATTCAATCCTAAACTGAAGTGGTGTGTATATACAGTCGCCTCATGCTTTCACTTCATTCAGGAGGCAAAAACAGTTTTGAAAATGTTAAGCTCTTAAAATTAATGTGTTTAAAGTTGTCGCTTTTTAGCGATGCCAAATCTATATGGCAGATGTTACTGGTAAAACACACTGGAAGCTAGACGCAAGTGTTGTGTAAGCACTACTGAAGTGAAATGTCACTCAGTCCACACTTGAAGTGAGACATGAGTGTTTCAAGTCATCAGAACAGTAGTACTGACTTTGTTCCATTTGGTCTTACTTGAAGGGGTGCCCCTCGTTAGACTTCTGCACGGCCTGGACCACAGACTTGTAGATGCGGAAGGTGATGGTGACACACAGCAGTGCCAGCAGCAGGTAGGAGACCACGCTGATGACGCTGAAGGCTGCCAGCGACAGCAGCAGCAGCAAGGACAGACCGAACACCAAGCCCGACTTCTTGGGATCTCGCCAGTGGATCAGATCCTTCACTGCAGAGGGATGGAAGGAAAGGAGTGAGATGTTAGTTTGCTTAGACTGGTTTACAATGAATTATCATGAATCCTATCATTTTTTTCCATTTAAAAACAAGGTAAAACTTCAGCACATCCATGAGTTTACCATGTAATGTGGTGTTAAGGGGAGCATTTCATGATTACACTGCTAAAACAATATGAAACAGTTCAATGGAAATGCTTTAAGTTCTGCTTTAGAGGACTTTTTAATCTTGTCACAAATTTTAAAAGAGCTCAAAACAGTCAATTCTAAAATTAAATCAAGCTGATCTCAGACAACAGCCAGCAGGAACAAACAAAGCAGTTTGCTGAAAGGCACTGAATACAGCACAAATTATTACAGAAGTCGTTACTTTAATGGGAAAATATTTGTATTTGCCCTGCCCTGTATCTCTGTATGTCAACCCAAGCCATAAATCTCTGGCATCTGCAGCCAAGGTTAACAGAGGCCGTCGATGCCTGTTCCATATTTGTGTTCATGTCCTGTGAGCAGTCATGCACGCAGAAATGATAGTTTCCTATACGTGGTGGTTATCTAATGCTGAAATGGGCTGGCACTCTCACACTGCCACTCCTTCCTCTTGTGTAAAAATGGTGGAGAAGCCACATGGGCTGATGCTTCAGGGATGGCCCAGACCTCAGTGCTCTAACTAGTTTAACGGGGGCACAGGCTTCACACATCACACAAAAATGAAAACTGATTGTTTTGTCACAAGGGCAACTGCCTTTCCACAGCTAGAGTTGAGCCCTCAGCTAAAACCTCGTAACATCTTTTGCACTACATAAAACAAAGACTTCTGTTGTCTTGGGGAATTTCAGTCACATTTTAGGTCAAGTGAGCCACTACCAGCTCTATTTTGGCTCTAATTAGCCCCTTTGTCCACATGGAATGCAGAGGGAATTTAAATTCCTGTAGCTGTTTCCATTTCCCTGACTGACCTGGGATTTAAAGCAGTGAGAAGTGTACTGTGTAAGACATCTCATCTACAGTAGGAGCATGAGCCTCAAAACTGACCACTCAGAAGAACAGAGCTGAAATGTACAGCCGTACAAGGTGTCATTAAAAACATAACATGGGCTTCATAACTGTATGATCTGTACTGAACTACATTAAATATCAGCTGTAATCAGGGAACTGCTAATACAGTATTATAGGCTACAGCAGGTTGGAGGCCAGTGATTATATTATTGATGCCTGTGCATACAATCTGGTAACCATGACAACTGTATTTTTAGTGCATCTTTAATACAAAATTTTGTAGACAGATGTATCAGTCACTTTATACTGAAAGCAATCAGGCTGGCAGGTGGTTCTAGTCTGTCCTAACACGACTGACCACTAATGTGGCTGAGTGCTAAAGAACAAGCAAGAGGGCACAATCATAACCTATTTGTGGTGTTTGCACCACCCGTGCTCCTACAACCATGCTCCGTCAGAGAATGAACTACTCCACAAAAGGTTTACATTCATTGATCAGTCTTGACGGTACAAATATTTGTCTTCGACCAAATGTCTGGTACTTTGGAGTGCTATCGTGGACTGGTTTTCAACATAGCTTCTTCTGCGATGAATAAATAAGCTTTACTACTCCACTCTCTGCTGTGACGAGGCCTCTACTCACTATAGCTCATCTGTACCCACTTTGTTGACACACAATATATAGGCATTAACTCATACATTCAAATATTAGCTGTGACCAATGTCACATTTAGTGCAGCCACACAGTAAATGCAGGCAAATGTTATTTTGACAACACTGTCACACATCCTTTGTTGTAGTTTTGCATTTAATCTGACATGTGTGTTTCTCTTATATTTTGCAGCTATCTGCTCATTTTGCACATACTGTTTATTAACAGGTTAAGTAATAATTCTCATCAAAGCTAGAGCTGAACCGGTTTACAAGAATGAGAAAAGCAGCAGCAGAAACAGAGCTCTACTGATTCTGTTGAGTGTACAGTCGGACTGCGTGAAAACCTTGTTTTCACCTACCATCTTGGTGAGTCGACAATATTCAGGGAGAAACTGGTTTAAAGCACTTTTAATGACTGATTTTAAAAACTGCACAGTGGTGATGTAATGTAATGTTTTCATCTGACAGCAACAATGAGTGGGGTTTCCTCACCCTGCACCGCAGGGGTGTGTGTGCGTCCTCCCAGCATGCTTTGCTGCCAGTACCCACAGGGAGGCAGCTGGAGCTTGACAACCCTGCTTCATTATCTATCTGTCACCCTAGCTCTGCTGTGCTCAGGTCCCAGTGGCTGCTGAGGCACAGTGGCCTGTTTTCACCGTGGCTGTGTGCTGCTCTTAAAGCTACACACACACACAGCCTGAGAGGAAACAGGCTGCAGTGGGCTGACAGCGTAGGCCTCTAGAACTACAGAGGACAACCACATGTACACTTTGTATGCAATTACATGTGATAAGTCTAACTCATCATGTTCCAATACCGAATTTAGATTTATAGTCGATGCAGAAGGTTAATGAGCCTCACTGTACACTAACTACTTGTGAAATAGGTTTCGAGTTATATCGGCAAGTCACATTTCACCTATCTCGTTGTAGCCCCCCCAGTATGCTCCATTTTTTGAAGTGGCGCATGTCAGTTAGCAGCATAGCCTGTGGTTGTTAGTTGACCTACAAACCACAGGCCTAAACTAATTAGTGTATGTAACCAAAAGAATCATGAATAAGAAAAAAATAAATGATTAACAGCAATGAGATCCTGTTTCAGCAGAATGATCAGCTGTAAGGCTATTCTAAGTAACAAGCCTATTTTTCATTTGACCCCATTACAAATTTTGGCACAAGTTATTGCTTCTGACAAAATGATAACACACAAAAGAAAGAGAGAGAAATAAAACGATCCACATTAGCTTAATGAGCAGCCAAATGGCAAACACTAATACAAGTTCAGTTTGATTCCAGTATTCACATGTGCCTTTCCTCCACATTAACAATCTTCACACAGAGGATTAACACAAATCTGCGAACAAATGTACACTAGAATTAAACTAATCTTTGAAGCCCTGACAACAAGTCTGGTAGTGGAACTGGTCCATAAAGAAAAGCAGAGAAATGCTTTTGCTACCGAGTTGTGGAGCGGTGCTGCAAAGGAGCACCAAAATAGCAAAAGCTCATGGCCAGGGAGGAAGGATTCAACAACACAAGCTCTTCTATAGATGACGACATAAAACAGAGCTTCGTTTTCAGCAGTCATTAATATCCCATTTTGGAAACACGCTTCATAGGGCAATGTACGTAACTGCTTTACAGTGAAGTCAAACTGACATTTATGCTTCTTCTGCACACTTTCCCTTAGTTTCTGGTTGCTACAGCACTACACTCGGTTCTCTGGTGTGTACTCGGCACGTGCAGATGTACCACTGAATGTGTGAGGATTACTGGTTGCATACCAACATTTGTACATGAGGAAAAGGTGAGGGTACTTCAGAACTGGCTTCTGTAACTCAATATGCTTCAGTACTTTGGCCTTACTCTGGTCAACTTTGAATGAACATTAAATAAGTGGTGATGTGTGCAAACAGGTTGGTTTAAAACAGCTCTCATATTCAGGAGACGAGAGGATTGAACAAGCAAAGGCTGACCAGACAGAATACCAAGTTCCCATGGCATCTTGCCTGAAACCTGAGTACATGCCATTGCACCCAACTAACTTGCATACACAAGTGGCCTTTTAATGTACAATTGTGCATCACTTATTATTATTATTTTTTTTAACATGCCTCATTATTATGTTATGGCTTTCATTACGTGCGCTATGGAAAGTCGCATGAAGATAGAAACCTGACACTGGGGACTGACTGTGCTGCGTGACTTCCAAGGTTCTTGCAAGCCAGAACTTAGCCACCATAGTTAAACCCCCACTCTATCTGTGGACCACTGCCGAGCTTTAAAGGACAGAGGGCAGGAGAGGGTTATAAGCTCAAATGGAGTGGTGATCACTAGACCATATGCAGTCCATATAGTGCACTACACAGTGGTTTGGCTGCTATACTCTGACAACCTCTGTTAATACACTGCCAGTAAAATGCCTGACTGTATGTAAATATACTGTATACCTGCCACAATATCCTAAAACCTGGACCAGGGGTAAGCAATATCATATCCAATTATATAATTATTATTATATAATTATCTGAAGTGACATTTAGCATTACATGCAAGCCCAAAGGTGGTTCTCTCCAAAGAGAACAGTCTGTGCCATTTTCATGGTGATCAAGCATTTAGACATTCTGACACGAGAACACCTGCTCGAATTACCCAACCGCTTTTTGACATTTGAGGCTGCACGTGTGATCATGCTCTAATAATCTTTACTATGGGTCACGCTAGTGCATGTCAGATGATAATGAAATGTGCTCATGACAGATTGAATCAACAAAACTGAGTTTTCCAGCAACAATGAGTGATGCGTAAACAGCAAACTCTGGTTCTTCAACCTAAACATTCCAACTAATTATTTATTTTTGGCATTTTAATGATACAACAGATTTTGCATTTGGGAAATGAAATAGGCTTCACACAGCCAACACAACCTGTCGAGAGGCGGGGTCCACCCCAGACAGGTCGCCAGTCTATCACAGGGCTGACATGTAGACAAACAACCACACACACTCACTCCTACAGGCAATTTAGAGTCACCAATCAACCTAAGCTGCATGTCTTTGGACTGTGAGAGGAAGCTGGAGAGAACCCACGCAGGTACAGGGAGAACATGCAGACTCTGCACAGAAATGACCCAGGTCCAATACATTTATAGCCCATGTTATGCAATAGTAGCTTATATTTAATTTAATACATTTAAAAAAAAATCCACTGATTATATCAAAAGTTGTGTATACAGTATGAGAGTAATCCTGAACAATATCTGTAGCAAGTACACACAGCTAAGGTTATCGTAATCCAAGGGTAAACAAAAGCCATGGGTTAACAAGCTAAGGATAACAGCTAATTGCACTAGATCTACTCTGTTACGAAGGGGTCGAGCCCCATGTCCCATGCACAGCTGCTCCCTAGCTCTGCACAACATATAAAAAAGGAAAACCAAGGAGCCAGAAGTGAAATGGTGCCAGTAAGAAAGGGCCTTTGCTGAGGTGACTGCATGAGGTTAGAAGGCCTACTGCCCAAAAGGAAGAGGGGTTACCTGATAAGTGAGTTAGTATTGCTGTCAAGACATGCTCAGCAAGATGATAGGCTTCAGTCACCCATTCGTCAGTGGCTTCTACCTCATTGGAATATGTGCTGTCAAATTTACGGCTGCTTTGGGAACATAGAGGGTTAGGAACTGAGGTAAAGGAAGACTGTGGTACAGATGTAGCCTCATCATGGTCAGGAACCTTCTGATGGAGAGATGCCACCACCTCCTCTTGCTCCTCTAGACTGCTGCCCAGCTCTTTGAGAGCACTGAGAGTAAGCTGTTCTTGTTCAAGATCCATCACCATGGTAGGGGAGGACTGGGAAGGCAGAAAATCAGTTTTACTAAGCTTCGTCTTGGAGGGAACACTTTGGTGCACATCGTCAGGTTCTTTATCCTGCCTTGATTTCAGGCACTCTCGCATGAACTCCACAAAGCTATCTGTAGGCTCAGAAACTGAACCGTCAGGGTCAATGCTTTCTGGGTTGCTTGCTGTGTTATGTGCATGGTGACCTTCTTTAGCGTTCTGCTGGATCTCTGATTCAATTTTTTTTGCTGGGAGCGAGTTTCCATTTCCCATATTATCTGAAACAATATCCATGGTCATTTTCTCTTGCTCACTGATGCTACTTGGTGTCTCGCTCTGGAAATAAGAATACTGTTCTTGAGGATATTCTCTCACAGACGGCTGACCAAATGGCTTGGGGATGGCTTCGTCACAATTCAGGGTAGTGAAGTCATCCAGACTTTGACTGTCCTCTGGAACATTATTTTGTGCAGTGCTTGCATCCAGTGTTTCAATATGGATTTCAGAAGGATCAGAATGAAACTGGTCCTTAGCATTGTTTAGCCCTTTGTTACCAACATCATCCAAGGGGGAGGATACATCATAATCATAATCAAATGACTGTCCATCATATAAGTCACGTTGCATGAAGCTGGTTTGAGAAACAGATGTCTCCATGTAAGCCACTGTCACAGCACTGTTGCTCTTTTCAACCACTGTTGAATGGGTGTGACAAGCTGGTTCTTTGAATACAAGATCAGTCTTGCAAGGCTTGACTAGAACACTTTGTGCTTCATCAGACCACTTGTCATCATTGTCTGGGAAGTCCACCTCTTCATTTTTGACTGTGAAAGAGTATGGTTCATCACTGACTTTACTGAAAGTAGTCTGTGCTTTTTCAGATTGTTGTTGGGAAAAGGTTGAAGCTGAGTCCTTTGAAACTGTTGAACTGTGTAGGACCTCAGGTTTTGCTGTAGCTTCCTGAAGGACCGTCTCTGGAAGAGATTTGAATAGATTATGTTTGGGAGCATATTCATCATCAGAGTCCACAGGGGATGATGGAGGAGAGTAGCCTTCCATGAATTCAATTTCTAAGGGGCGTGTCTTGGATGGTTCATTTTTACTGTCCTCTGGCTCTGGGATATTTGGAGCCTCTCCACACAACTCTTTTACAATCTCATATTCATCTTCTTCCTCTGCTTCAAGCGCCATCTCCTCATCACTGTAATTTGGCTCATCTGTCTCAATAACATTGATTGTTGGAACCTGCATTAGCTTCCTCTCAGACTTTGGCGGAGGGGTCTCCTTTTCCTCAGTGGGAGGAATGGGAGCTGCTGAGGCAGCAGCAGACTCATTTGAAAATGCTGGATCAGAAGATGGAGGGGGAACAGATGCAGGAACTGTGACACCATCTTCAATAACAGTATCGTCTGATTCTCCTGAACTCTCTGCTTCACTTGCCTCTAGATCTCCAGTCCACATGGTCTTCTTGTCATCTAAAACATTTTCTTTAGCATCCGTGTTAAATTGTGGGGAGCCAGGGGGAAAGGAGGAGTCGAATCCTGCAGGAGGTGCAGGTGAGGCTGGAAGCTCTGAATCAAGATTTGCTTGAGCCTGGACATCAGATTTTTCCT
>NW_018127905.1:1894522-1900630 GCF_001952655.1 Monopterus albus | reverse complement strand
CAAAAAACTGAGGTCAAACTCTGTGTCTGCCCGAACACTTGGCTGTTTCTGTGGATCGCTGAACACATCCTTTAGTTTTGGAGCTTCAAGAGGCGAATCCATGAAAGCATCAGGGACACCAGCACAGGCAGAAAGATCATCAGGTGCAGAAATGTCTGTCTCCTTCTCCTCCTTTGATGTAACAATATCTGAAGTCAGGGTGCCTTTAATTAAATCTACACCATCAAAATCTGGCACAGGAGGTAAATGAGCCTTCATCCATTCTTCAGTTTCTTCAAATTCATTCACTTGTCTTAAATCTCCAAGAACTTCAAAGGGGGATTCTGGTGACTCCTGATCAACAGAACCTCCTTTTTTTTGGACAGTCGGTGGAATTTTCTCAGTGGAAGATTTTTGGGTATCAGGGGGAGATTTCTCAGAGTGCCTATCTCTAAAATGAGAGAAACCATCTCTTCTAAAATCAGATTCCTTCTTTTTGGAAGCCAGAGCTTCCAGTGCCTTTATTCGCTCTGAAACAGGGGAGGTCTTTATTGGTGAATCTGGTTGTCCATCTGGCGGCCCGACTTCACTCCCATAATGATCAGGTGTGAATGAACCTGGTTGAGAAGGAAAGCGAAGTGATGTTGCTACACCTTCACAGGGCTTGTCAGAGCCCCAGATGACTCTTTTGTCTGCACCAACAAGCGTGAAGAACGACAGCGAAGAGAGAAAAGGGAAGGTCATATAAATACGACATTTAACTCCCATGCACTTCTAATAGTATTCAGCGAGGCCTTAATGTTGCAGCCCAAGCATTCATGCACTGCATCATGGAAATGTAAGGGTGACTCATATAATGGATGGGACTTTCACTTTTTACATGCTGCTCTGAACTATGCCACAGAAGTTGCCATTAACTAGTGCTCAGTATGGCAACTTAAATTATCTGAATGCCTAATGAAGTAGCAAAAGAAATAAAACCTCAATGGATAATAAATCACCATATGTGGCTATGGTGACTACACGTTGCAAGTTGTATAGCAAATGTATATGACTTGTTATAAACTTGCAGGCTTAAAAGTAGTTTCTTTTTGATAGCGTTTGGTATGATTATTAAATTAAATTATTCAGTCATTATTACATCTGAAAAGGTTTTGATCCTGCAAAATAAATGTGATAGCATTTGACTGTTTGACGTGTGGCACAATTGTACGGTCCTCTTTTGGTTACATGTGTGGTATGCAAGTCCCTTTTTCAGTTTTCTGAGGAAATTAAGCTAGTTGTGTCTCCATAAAAAAGTGGCAGTCCCTGGCAATAATACAGGTATAAAACATATATAAATAAAAAACAAAACAAAATAACTAAATAACTTCTGACACCTAATTGTCTAAATTCATATGACTATGTATGATAACTATGACTATGTAAGGTAACTTCAACAAAGAATACCATGGGATGATACAAATCTTATGTAAAAAAGGGATGGGCAATTAAAAAAAGACAAAAAGGTCAGAAAGATAATTGCCTGCACTTACTCTGAAAGGCCTTTTTGTATTGTGGAAAATGATGCATCATAACCCATTTAAAATATGCTCTGTAAAATAAAGGTTGATTGAAAATCAATTGTGCACAATGTTCCTGATCAGTCAAAATCGCAATTTACGCCCCCAGTTTATGATTTTAAAGTATTCTAGATTATTTATATTCACTGCTTACGAAAGATGTTGAGTTCAGCTGGACTATTTCTCAAATTGCAAAGTACTGCAGCAACAATTCCAAGCTTTCTAATTTAGCAGAATTTTGATTTCAAACAACATACTTAAAAAATATCCACTTCCCCAAAACTCAAGTGTTGCATTTACTGTTGTGGTCAGTTACTTGCTACATAATTAGTGTGGGTAACTGCCTATTATAACATCAGGAAAATTAGAGTTCTTAACCAACAATCACATGATCACTTGAATATCCAGCACCCCCCCAAAAAAACAACTGTCATTACCAACCTCCACCTCCGCAATCGTTCTCAAAATGGTATATATAAATTGACTAACTGTGTCTAGTTAATGCAAGGTTGAGATCCCCCGCCCACTTCAAGCAAACCTTTGTGTTGTCAGCATAATCCCATGACCTCGACCCTGTCGCGCATCTGTTTAGTCCCAGAATTTTGCAATGGCGCCTACCTAACTATCCACTTTGTCTTGGATAGCACTGCCACCACCCCTGTGCCACAATACAATGCCTTGTTCAAACTAGGCCACATGAATGGACTTTCCATCTTCCCAGCAGTGTTGTAATCTTGAACTCTGTACTTGTAAACAAATTCCAAAGTAGCCAGTGCACTGAGAATGCATCCACAGATGTTTGACCCATGGCTACTTGAGTAGAACCTAGACTACTTTAAACAAGATTATAATTCAAGTAGTGGCTTTTGGAGCATTGTTTATATATAGCAGTCAACAGGTTTGGCTATAATAGGTCACTAGATATGCGCCGTCTGCCAAATTAGGCCTTGGTGTCCTTCGATATCTGATTTATAAAATTAATGTGCTTTCTGTAGAAACTGAAGCTGTTGAATTATGTATGGTCCAGGTAACAAAAATATTGAAATGAACTTAGTGCCTATATCATAGGCACAGCTGCTGTTATTAGCCTGTATTCTGATTCATTTTATCAGAAAATATAGTGACCATAAAAAAAAGACCATCTGCAGTAACAGCTTGGTTCTGTGTATAGATTACTCCCTTCTTCCTTCTGTTGGTTGTGTGTCATTGTTTCTCCCTCTATAATTACAGGCAAGAAAACTAGTTATTCAGTGGGCAACTGAAGTGTCAGTAGTTACAAGTATTTAATGTATATACAAGTGAATTTTAGGTTTCAGCTGAAATGTGAACCATCCTGGCAGATGTAGAGTCAGCACTCAGAGATAGCAAAACTGAGAAAAGAACTGTGAGCAGATTCAGCTAGGCTAATTAAGAGTTCTTGCATGATTGCTCAAGAACACGAGCTGTGAAGGTATTACCTTAATATCTTCAATTAATAATCCCTTTGCCTCTTTTGTTAGTCTGTTGTCTCACGTACTATGTTATGTCCTTTGTCCTGTAAATGTGTTATTTTGTGTTGCAATAAAAAAAAAAAAACAAAAAATGCTGGATCACCATGGAACTAGTTCAATTTGTTTTTCCACAGAATTATTTATATATATACACTAAGCCTCATCAACGAAGGCATTTTTGTAATCTCAAACACCGACTTATGATTAAACCCTGTAACACGTAAGCCAAGTCCAATATTTCTGCTCAGATTCATGAGTCATAAGAGTTCAAATTCCACAGGGTGCAGTCAAGCACCCTCATTTCTCAGAGCGAATATGTTGGATGTTTGTGACATAAATGTGTGATAATAATGTGTAATTAAGAATACGTTATGGTTCATGTTATCTAACCTAACCTACATCTATCCTAATCTAACATGTGTATATCTATCCACACTTCTAACACTGATAAATGCCACAGCTCAAAAAGAATCTTAAAAAAAAAGCTAACCAAAGAAAACCTATGTATTTATACTTAAGCAAGGATGTGAGACATGCACAAAGCCATAAGCAGAGAGTGGGGTGTGGAGCGAGCAAGCAGCCACAGGCAATGGCAGGGCCAGGCCATCGGGCTGTGGATGGTCTCTCCAGTGCCACTCATCCTATGGGGCCCCGGTTGCTACTAGGGCTGATGGTGGCTCAGATACTAGGGCAGGAGGAAGGTAGGACCACCCCCCTGGGAAACCAACCTGATCCATTTTTAGGCTTCTGCTCTTGTGCGCACAATGTGAACTTCAACTTCTCTACTTTCTTAAAATAAGGTGGCAATCTTGGGATTATCTTGAACCTACAGTGTGTGCTGCTGACCTAAATAATACTTGCCAGTAGATGGTACAAACTGAAGTGGATCAGATTGCTAGCAGCTGTAGAGACAAGGTTTTACAGGTCTAATTCTTGGGGTATGTAAAGAAGATTCTGAAGATTGTTAAAAACAAGCAGCAGTGAGTTCTGAAATGGGACTGATTTTGATTTGTGATACTGGCTGCTGGCTACTGATTCAAACTGAAAAATCACCTGCAAAGGCAACTGAAGCAAATTACTGAAAATGTTCCGTGTGTAAATACCTGTATAAACTCTATATGTTGAGGATGTACTGCACAGACTATGGCTATGAATAGACTAATTTTCTGCAGCCCTAACACAAAGTTAAGGTTGGCTCTTTATGGCATGAGCTAGAAAGGTTTCATTTCAAGTTACAGTCAGGGGTTGGCAGCTGTCAAGAAAATTACCACATGTCATATGTCACTGAAAACAGGAGCTGTGCTGCACTGCTAACTCACAATTAGTGCAGTGACTGAGGGTCAGGAGTGTTGGAAATGGATGGGAAAGCATGAGAACATTTGTAGGAAGAAGGGCGGTTACAGGCCAGTGGAGCTAGGGAAGGGCTGGAGTTCATTATGCTAGTGGTTTGTTCTATTTTTACTGGACTGTTAAAGGCAGGAGAGGGGCACTAGAAAAAGAGGGATGAGGGAGAGCAGTACAGCAGCAGGCCAGCGTGAGAGTACAGGACAGAGGGAGCGAGCAGGCGAGCAGCGTAAGAGAACCATACACTTGCCTTGAGGAGACTGAATGAGAGATACAGGCGAAGAGGAAAGAAAGGAATCTGAAAAAGTAAAAAGGACAGAAGAATGGTCATCCTAGAAGAACTCCTATCTGCTGCATCCATTCAAATAAAGGTATACAAACCCAAAGTTAACTTATCCAGCTTTAAAAACTCTACATACTATAAAGTCAGAGATGCCACATGCATATACCGTTATGGTAGATCTACAATAAGAAACACATCAACTTATATTTGCTATACAGACGAGACCAAGACATCTAAGAAGCAGACAAAAGCATTTCTTACTTTGTTAAGAGCACCCAAACAAACATTCTTCTAATAAATTAGCTACAACTGAAAGACTATCCTTTCTTCTTTACTCCTTCTCCCATGTTTTAGGTTATTATACCAAGAACTAGCAGGACAAAGATTTCATGTACGCTATCTGGCCAAAGGTAAATGAGCGGTCTTGTCCACCACCCCTGTCTACATACTTGTGGTCTGGAGTAGGACCACTTAGTCCCAGTTTCAGGAAATACTATTGCTTTAACATGTAATGATAAGTGTTCTTTGAACAGTTTTTGTTTGTCCTTTTCCCGTTTCAACACGGAAGTGCCCTTGTGCACAAAGAAACTGGTGTGGATGAACCTGACTGGCCTGCATACAGCTCTGACCTCAGTCCAAACCAGCACCTTTGGAATGAAGTGGAATGCCAACTGTGAGCCAGGCCTTACCAAACAACATCAGTGCTAGGTTCACTGTTCTTGTGGCCAAATGGAGGGATTCAGTTCCCAGCATCTGATGGAAAGTCTATGTGCTACAAAGCCTATTAGAGATTAAATCACCAATCCAGAAAACAACCTCCACTGACGTCATTACGAGTTCACAGCTCATTCTTCTTGCTCATCAAATGGGCTGGGACTGCCAAGAGAAATAACTTGAGTCATGAGTAAGGACTGGAGGTGTCTCGGGTTTACGCTGGAATTCATACAGGCTGAGCTGGTTGGGGTTGGTGTGCTCTTCTGGTGCAGCATTCCTCTCAGATTCAAACGGCTGATAGTCTCTTAAAGCACCACACCTTCACTGCAGGATCACAATACAAGCTGTAAATTTGACTTTTTCTTTTTTTTTTTTTTGGTATGTACAACTCTGTACATACACAAGTTCTGTTCTGAGGCTTTACAGGTATAAAACCTCCATGGATTAAAAATTCATAATACAGAGTGATAATTGACTTAGTTTGCAGTTCATGGCACTGTGTACTGCAAGTGGAGTGGCCACTGGCAAAAATTGTTTGAACTACTGCGCTGTGTCCAGCTCTCATGATACTGTGTTTGCTGTGTTTTACATTTGCCCTTTTTTCTCTGTGCACACTTTATCACGTGGCAAAACGCAGTCCTGTCATTGGTTTCAATATAAAAGCTTGGTTTGATGCAGCAGATCTCCCTGCTAAGACAAATATGACAATCTTCATGTAAGAATGAGACTGCATATG
>NW_018127905.1:1890394-1894466 GCF_001952655.1 Monopterus albus | reverse complement strand
ACATTCAGTCACAGTCTACACCTGAAACAACAGCGTTCAGTGTTACATCAGTCAGCTTTGCCACTTTGACCTCTGGCTTCTTAGCATGAGCCAAGGTTTTGTGTTAAGTGAATGAGTGGTGCATCAGTCAAGTTTATACTACTTTTCTCACATACATACAACTGTGTTTTTATCACGTACCAGGTGCCTACATAGACTTAAATTTCCAGGAGACTTCCCCCTAACTTCAACCATAACTGCTACTTGCCTAACCCAAACCCTGACTTTAAACAAAGTGGACACTTGATCCAACTTTACACCACATCGTTTTCATAAATACTGATGAACTAAGTCATGAAGACCAACCTCCGGTCCCTGTGAAGGTCGCGTGCTCCTGGTTTTTCCATCTTCACAAGTATAGAAAAACAAATACACACTTTAAATGGTTTCTGATTGTGAGATTACACACAGTATAGCAATACAAAGCTGGATTCCATGGCTAATGTCCCCTGAAAATCAGATGCAATGTGATCTAAGAAATGAGGTCCCCATCTTGAAGTGTTCCACTTCCTTAGTGACTAGTGTCATTCATCAGTGTGCAAGTCGAGTGACATGGGCTTGACAGAAATAAACCACAAAGGCAGACCACATGGCATCTGTGACATTCAGAATCAAAGCAATCCATACTAGGTTTATCTAAGAAAAAATATTGTTACAATAAGGGCTAGATGATACCGACATACATGCATGTACATGCCATGATGACTTTGACAGAATAAAACCATGTCAGTAACGTAGCAATGTTTTAGGGATACTGTAAATGTACAAACATGACCAGCATACAAATGATCAGTAAGAACAAATTAGCTCACTTGCTCTCCTCCAACTGCTCACATGATAAATTCAGCAGAAGGTACTTTTCCACACTACCGATTGATCAGTATAACACAGTCATGTCACTTCTTTCACTCTGCTGCTTTGATTTTCAAGCACAGTTACTGTTTTCAACTTCATGACTTTGCTGTTTTTATGGCTAC
This sequence comes from Monopterus albus, assembly GCF_001952655.1. NCBI lineage: Eukaryota > Metazoa > Chordata > Actinopteri > Synbranchiformes > Synbranchidae > Monopterus > Monopterus albus. The sequence continues at coordinate 1,893,450 of NW_018127905.1, read as the reverse complement.
AGGTTTCAGTGAGAAACATCTGTTCAAGCTGTGTTGAGTTGTACTGATGGTAGATTAATATAGGTGGAACAGTTACTCAATGAAACATTTCTTTTGTGTTGTTCTAATGGTATTAGTGCTGTGGAAAAATACAATTTGGTGAATTTATCAAGCAAATTTGCACAGGGGCGGATCAGAAAACTGGGTGACATTTTATGCAAATGTGTTTGGGGAAAAATACACATCCTGCATATGTCCATTTCATAGCCTGCTTCTCTCAACTGATAGTAAATACAGCAAACACGTCAAGGAATAATGTGGAACACCATCAAAAATTGTTGATTAATACAAATAAAACCAAAGACCTGTTTCATATGAAAACATTTTTTGGTTTAATCTGAAATAAGTCTATAAACCCTTACACTAAAGTACAAATATTTCTTTTGTATTAAAGTTGAAAACCATCCACAGTTATGCAAACTGGTGGGTGTCCAAAAAGGTGATGATATTTTTCTTGTCCAACAAGAAACAAACTATGCTGTGCACGCCACCCTGGCTCCTGAAAACTATTGTTAAACACTAACATAGCTTAAAACTGATGTGAGATCAACTGATAGTTTTACTAGAGACGACTAGACGTCTCACTCCGTTTGAGTTGTTAGAACTACAGAAACACCCAGCCTGCTCTGAGTTGCGCTTATTTGATCTCATATACAATCTTTAGCAGAGTGATGACACGACTGTTGCATTGTCTGTTTCCCAGTGGCCCAGAACGAGCACACAAACCTGACACTGGTGAGTTAGAAAAGGTGACATCCCTGATTCAATGCCAACCTGTAAGATTAAAACTATTTCCAAGAAGGAAGAACATATCTTACAAACACCATCTTTACATGTGATGTGAAAGAATAGTTGGGCTTAAAATTTGAATCTTCTGCCCCAATTGTGAGCAGTGTTGAAACTTATCAGTTGTGATGACATAGCCAGGGCTGAGCGACATAGCCAAAAAATAAAATCTATATTTTTTCTTTTCAATTTAATAATCAGTTCTTTCTGTCTACATGGATTCAAGATAAAACATGATTTTAAAAAATCTGCTTTATTAAAAATATGCTACTTCCCAATAACTAGGGTCATATGTGCATTATCAAAAGAAAAACATCACTAGCAAGCATAATGTAAAAAAACAACACTGGGAGAGGCTGTGCAACAATGACAAAAAGCAGCACTGCAAGGGTCTGAACCATGTACTTGTTAAAAAATTAAAACAAATCACCAATGGCTGGAGAAACGTATCTGGAACAGATTGAACAGAGTATCCGCAAAAGTCATGGAGTTAAATCCAGTACCTTTTAAGACCTTGTCAAGTTGTAACAGGTTACCTCAGCACCACGCTGTTAGCTTTTATTTACTATACACTGATTTTGAGATCACAAAAGTAAACAGTCTTAGTTTGTAATAACGTCTATTGAGTGACTAACCCAAAGGTGAGGTTTATCAAAAGTAATAATAGTAAGGTGTTTCACGGTATACCACTGTATGAAAAATGGCGGTTATCATAGAATGCACATTTGCTTATTACCAGTATTGAAGAAAAAAATGCGTGCACACCTTTCTTCCCTGACTGCCTGTCAGACTCCGCAGCAGGCGCCACACGCACACATGAAGCAGACAAATGGCTGAGAGAAGGAGGCTGATTTCACCAAAAGTCCATCCACCAAAAAAAGAAATAAAATCAGCAGCGCAGAATTACTTTGGATATCTCTGAAACAAGCACCTTCAAGGTCATCTTCCCTCTCTACAGGTCAATCTGTCCCCTTTGTTACTTTAATCCATAAACAAAGCGTGAACGTATAAACAGTCATAAAATGCACTATTGAAATAAATTTTTCATGTTGTCCGTTTGCTTGCTAACTTATGACTTATAAAAGAACATGCACTGATTTGACCCCAGAACCACACAAACTTTCCTGTCTCAAATAGATGAATGTGTGTGTGTGTGTGTGTGTGTGTGTGTGTGTGTGTTATATATATATGTACAGACAGGTCTGGCTGCACTCTTGTTCACCTACAATAAATTAACCATCTTGATAGTCGTTTTGAACATTGTGAAATCTCACTACTGTCAAGTTTTACAAACCATTCAATCGATTAATGGAGAAAATAATCAGCAGATTAATCCATAATGAAAAAAATCAATAGATACAAAACAGTTCAGCAGCGCTCCACCTCAACCAACTAGAGCAGTTAAATCCTGCTTTTACATCAGTGCATGAGTGACAGGCTGTTAATGTAATACAATAGACTATAGAGTAAAACATTTTTCTGCATTGAGTAGCCTCCCTATAACTTTAATACTTTAGGTACATTTTTGTATTGACACCTACTTTTACTTATTATTAATGCAGGACCTTTCCAACAGTAGGCTACTTTTAGTGTGATATTAGCAATTTTACTTAAGGATGTGGATACTATTGGTGCTAACTAATATACCTTAGTTATACAACATGTTATACAGTGGCAAAAAGAAGTATGTGAACCTTCTAAAATGTCATGGTTTTCTGCATTAATTTGTCATAAAATGTGATCTGATCTTCATCCAAGTCAGGAGAACAGATTAATATAATGTGCCTAAAATAATAACACAAAAAAATTCAGATCTTTCATGTCTTTATTAAGAACAACCATAAAAACCTCATAGTGGTAGTGGAAACCGTATGTGAACCCTTGAGTTAATGACCTCAAAAAAGCTAACTGGAGTCAGATGCTAACATACCTGGAGTCTTGTTAAGAAAATTAGTTTGGAGGTGTAGACTAGAGCTATTTTGATAAAAACTGCTCAAACCTTTTGAGTTTGCTCCACAAGAAGAATAGGCTTATGTGAGCCATGCCTCACCAAAAAGAGCTTTCAAAGGATCTACGATCAACAATTGTTGATCTACATAAAACTGGAAAGGGTTACAAAGTGATTTTAAAGACTTTAGAAGTTCACCAGTCTACAGTTAGGCAAACGGCCTACAAATGGAGACAATTTGGGACTGTGGCTAATCTACCAAGAAGAGGGTGCCCCCGCAAAA
>NW_018127905.1:1877731-1889864 GCF_001952655.1 Monopterus albus | reverse complement strand
TGCGGCCCAGGTTCGAATCAGGGTTGCGTCAGGAAGGGCATCTGGCGTAAAACACGTGCCAAATGTCAACATGCGAGTTGTCAGTGTGACGACGGGAAAAGCCAAAAGTGACTTTCTAAATTTGTCAGTACTCTCGACTTAGATGAAGATCAGATCACATTATATGACAAATTAATGCAGAAAACCATGAAATTCTATAAGGTTCACATACTTCTTCTTGCCACTGTATTTCTAAGCAGTTTTTTAAAAACCATCTTTATAACCGTTTATTCATTAGGGTCAATCTAGTGCTGCAATCCTGTTCAATCAAGTGGCACAGTCACTTGCAATAAAAAAAAAAAAGACCCTTTTTCCCATTCTTCTGAGGGTCGCTGAAGCTGATAACACTAACTGTGCAATACTGTATACCATAATACTGTAAAACCATGATATTTTCTGAGACTGTTATCATCCCGTGAAAATCTCATGCCTTTGTAGCCCTAGTACCAGAACGTCTGCGTGCACAGCAAAGGTTGAAGTAGGACCGCATGTGCAACCCTCATCCACATAAGAGTATGCATAAAGCATGAATTGGCTTTTACTTAGCTAAATGAAAACAGCTGTACTAAAGCTAAGCTAGTTGCCTCTGTCTACGTTTGAAAATGACCACTACTTTGTTGGAAAACTTAAAAACAATCCCACTGTTCTGAAATAGCAGGTTTCGCTCCTTCTTATTCATCATACCTACAGGTGCTGGTCATATAATTAGAATATCATCAAAAAGTTGATTTATTTCACTAATTTCATTCAAAAAGTGAAACTTGTATATTATATTCATTCATTACACACAGACTGATATATTTCAAAAGTTTATTTCTTTTAATTGTGATGATTATAACTGACAACTAATGAAAACCCCAAATTCGGTATCTCAGAAAATTAGAATATTGTGAAAAGGTTCAATATTGAAGACACCTGGTGACACACTGTAATCAGCTATTTGACTCAAAACACCTGCAAAGGCCTTTAAATGGTCTCTCAGTCTAGTTCTGTAGGCTACACAATCATGAGTCATTTGCAATAAAAAAAAAAAAGACCCTTTTTCCCATTCTTCTGAGGGTCGCTGAAGCTGATAACACTAACTGTGCAATACTGTATACCATAATACTGTAAAACCATGATATTTTCTGAGACTGTTATCATCTCGTGAAAATCTCATGCCTTTGTAGCCCTAGTACCAGAACGTCTGCGTGCACAGCAAAGGTTGAAGTAGGACCGCATGTGCAACCCTCATCCACATAAGAGTATGCATAAAGCATGAATTGGCTTTTACTTAGCTAAATGAAAACAGCTGTACTAAAGCTAAGCTAGTTGCCTCTGTCTACGTTTGAAAATGACCACTACTTTGTTGGAAAACTTAAAAACAATCCCACTGTTCTGAAATAGCAGGTTTCGCTCCTTCTTATTCATCATACCTACAGGTGCTGGTCATATAATTAGAATATCATCAAAAAGTTGATTTATTTCACTAATTTCATTCAAAAAGTGAAACTTGTATATTATATTCATTCATTACACACAGACTGATATATTTCAAAAGTTTATTTCTTTTAATTGTGATGATTATAACTGACAACTAATGAAAACCCCAAATTCGGTATCTCAGAAAATTAGAATATTGTGAAAGGGAAGGAAAAGATGTGGTAGAAAAAAGTGTACAAGCAAAAGGGATAACCGCACCCTGGAGAGGATTGTGAAACAAAACTGATTCAAAAATGTGGGGGAGATTCACAAAGAGTGGACTGCAGCTGGAGTCAGTGCTTCCAGAACCACTACGCACAGAAAGACATGGGTTTCAGCTGTCGCATTCCTTGTGTCAAGCCACTCTTGAACAACAGACAGCGTCAGAAGCGTCTCACCTGGGCTAAAGACAAAAAGGACTGGACTGCTGGTGAGTGGTCCAAAGTCATGTTCTCTGATGAAAGTAAATTTTGCATTACCTTTGGAAATCAGGGTCCCAGAGTCTGGAGGAAGAGAGGAGAGGCACAGAATCCACATTGCTTGAGGTCCAGTGTGAAGTTTCCACAGTCAGTGATGGTTTGGGGTGCCATGTCATCTGCTGGTGTTGGTCCACTGTGTTTTCTGAGGTCCAAGGTCAATGCAGCTGTATACCAGGAAGTTTTAGAGCACTTCATGCTTCCTGCTGCTGACCAACTTTATGGAGATGCAGATTTCATTTTCCAACAGGACTTGGCACCTGCACACAGTGCCAAAGCTACCAGTACCTGGTTTAAGGACCATGGTATCCCTGTTCTTAATTGGCCAGCAAACTCGCCTGACCTTAACCCCATAGAAAATCTATGGGGTATTGTGAAGAGGAAGATGCGATATGCCAGACCCAACAATGCAGAAGAGCTGAAGGCCACTATCAGAGCAACCTGGGCTCTCATAACACCTGAGCAGTGCCACAGACTGATCGACTCCATGCCATGCCGCATTGCTGCAGTAATTCAGGCAAAAGGAGCCCCAACTAAGTATTGAGTGCTGTACATGCTCATACTTTTCAGTTGGCCAAGATTTCTAAAAATCCTTTCTTTGTATTGGTATTCAGTAATATTCTAATTTTCTGAGATACCGAATTTGGGGTTTTCGTTAGTTGTCAGTTATAATCATCATAATTAAAAGAAATAAACATTTGAAATATATCAGTCTGTGTGTAATGAATGAATATAATATACAAGATTCACAGTTTGAATGGAATTAGTGAAATAAATCAACTTTTTGATGAAATTCTAATTATATGACCAGCACCTGTATATGTCTTGTGTTTCCAGGTGCAGCCATTAGGTAAGGTAAAGATGGACCACAAGAGCACTTTCATTATTCACCAGATGTCATTCTGTTTGGCTGGGGGTGAAGATGAGTCATCACCTTCATCCAATCGGAGTAGGTGCTGAAAAATAATGTACACTGTGTTTATAACTTCTGAAATGCCTGCTAGAGAAAAGAGGGGACTCTGGGTTGTTTGTAAAGATGAATTTATAGAAATCTAAACCAGTTTGGGTGAATAAAGAATGTACACTGTGTTTATAACTTCTGAAGTGCCTGCTAGAGAAGAGAGGGGACTCTGGGTTGTTTATAAAGATGAATTTATAGAAAACTAAACCAGTCTGGGTGAATAAAATGTTACTCAATATTCATAAAAATGGGTCAAAAGGACCATAATACCAACAGTTAAATAAAAGATCATTCTGACTTTAGTCTGGGCTGCTGAAACACTATTTCCACAAGCATGTTTTCTGCCATAAGAAAAGGTCTGAGACAAAAACAAGGCCTAACAGGAAAGGCTGTTTGCATATCTTATAACACAGCTGTGAAATTTTAATGGGGCATACTGTATGTTTAATGGATAAACTAAACTATACAAAACTCCATGCATCAAATATTATTAAAAACCAAAATTTGTCTGCTAATTGGTTAAAAAATGGAACCACCCATAATTATTGACTAATAGACTAGATTGTAATTATAACAGATGACAATTTGATTATTGTCATCATACATTTTTAATCATATGGTACATCACATGATTATAAGCATGGAAAGAATAAACAGTGTAAATGTATGCGTTTACTTCTGCATGGCAGTATATTTCTAGTTACATTGCAAAATGCAATCATCAATGCATCCTTTGTGATGAAAACTTCAAGACCAACATGAAACTCAATGAGACACCATGTGCCACACCCTGTCACATCTGCCCACATCTGCTAAAAATAGTTAAAGCCCACAATTCTTTTTATTAACAGAACATGGCTTTGAGGGTTTTGAAATGGCTCTCATGCAGTGGCTGACTGATCCATGGTGTTCAAATCAGACACAGTAACACACACATAAACAAGCATACACTAACAGATGGTGAAGCGGCCACTCCCTGATACACAACCTGTCAGGGAGGCCCTGAGAGCCAACACTGTTCCTTTGTTTAAATTGGGCTCTTTAAATATGGCTCTCTCAGTGTGCAATTTGAAATGCTACAAAGACAACAACAAAGAATGTGATGGGAAGATAGAAAACAGTAACTGTTGTGAAGATCTTTTTGCCAAATGTTTTGTCCTGAGAGTTGATACCATTATCTAGACGACACAAAAAGAGAAATGCGCCTTTAAGAGGTCCTTCCTTCATTGGCAGTTGCTCAGTAACAATGCATCTGCAGTGCAGAGAGCATCGCAATATTTAGCACCAATAACGCATTGTCACCGTAGACATTACAGTAAAACTGGCATGTGGTTTTTCTTTACTTGTCAAAAAAAATCCTCCGTATGGGGGGAAAAAAATGACGTAATTCTATATAAACAGTCCTTAGAACACATGTTTTAGTTCGGCTAACATTAAAAGGCATAAACACTGCGTTTTGATTTTTCATTTCAAACTAGGCCCGCTTCCAAAATAACGACGCCACTCAGAGACAAGCAGTATATTCCCAGCTGAATATACTGTATTGTAAAACGTCTTACATCATGCTTTAGCACAGTGGCTACTGACTACTCATTAGCAAGGCAACATAAAACTGACACATTCAGTTTTGCGTGGCGCTATTGCAATGACAAAGCGTCTATAAAGCTCCATGGTTAGTATTCATGTACCTGGATATGTTTACTACCACAGGTGTTTCTCATAAAGGCTTAAACAAGCTTTAGCAACCACGCACACAACAAACAAATGAAAGAGGGTTTCTACATTAGTTACAATGGCTAACATTACTGTTCGAAGTTGAATTGCAACGTTATGGACTCGATGGTAACCTTTGAAATCAATCATACCTGTATACGACAACAAAGCACATATGGTTTAGCTGTAGTTAATGTTAAAACTGCATTAAGATTTAACTAGCTAGCTAACTTAACGTTCAGCTATTCCTTACCAGAAAATTTTGATTCTTTGGCAGCAGAATTGTGCCCATCGGCAAACCCTTGCGACGATGATATCTGGGCGGACTGAGTCGTTGGATCCATTTTAGTGTAGTTTCAAAACAACTGCACAAAGGCGGTAAAATCTCTGTTGTCACGGTTTAAAATGGCTTATATTGTCCTTTGAAAATATATGTGCCGTCTGACTTTCCTCAATTTTCCCGAGATCGGGACTTGGTTCCTCACCTTAACGCAACGTTCGAGCACTGACAGAGAAACGGAGATGGAGGGAAACAAGGCGGACCATGGAGGAGGGGGTGGGAAACATGTCGGGGTGGGAAACGTTCAATGTCTTCACTTCCAACTTGAAATTCAGGACTTACCTCTGCATTCAAGTACAATAAAACAATACAATTATTATAATTGTTATCACTTCTTAATTTTCCTTCAATGTTTCTTGCCTTTAGAAAATGTATTCAAGCAATTTCTGTATCAAAAACCAAACTGTACTAGATGGTAGGTGTTATTTTGTTGCGAAGTTTAAAAGAGCTAGAAATATTCTACGGCCAGTGAAGGCAGCAAGACGAATATTCCTGAAGCAAAGCACCATGTTTTTTCGCCCCTGAATAAAAGTGGGGCTTTGTATTTCGGCCATTGGCTGGTATAGAGTATCACTGCAAGACTGCAATGTATGAATTTTGAATAAATGTCACCAAAATATCTCTAGTAAATAATTTGGTAACTATGGATTGAACACATAAACGGAATTTTGTTTGAACTGTTTATAACAAAGCCAGCCAGCCATATTGACAAAAATAGTTTTTAACACTAATGGCGATGCAGTGACTTCACGGTTGCGGTACAGTTGTTGTTTTTATTTTACAATTATAACTGTGTAGGTTTTTGTTGCCCGTTTGCTATTATGTAATAACGTAGTTCAATTTTCAAGAAACTGACTGCATTAAATAAAGGCATACTGCTACCCTCTACTGGAGGTGTTTATTAATATTATATTATGAACTACATTTCCCAGCATGCATGAAAGGCAATCGTATAAGATCTATAACCATAGGGATGGGCCTGTCTGCATCCATCTGCGCTTGACACCGACCCATGTATCGTTATGAGATCTGATCTGTTACGCAAACGTAGTGACTGGAAATACACTGGTGACACACTGCAAGTGAGTTTCGGGTAGACTGAGCTGCGCGGCAAAAGAAGGGGTACACAAACAAAAACATGTGGCTGAGGCTATGAGGAAACGGGTAAGTAATTTCTTACGGACTGCTCGAATTTTGAGCTAATAAGAGTTTAGAGTTAGTCTGTGTTGCGATGTATTGTGGTGATCTGTTTCGAGAAGAATGACGGGGATAAGCGTTGTTGTCCAGAAGTGGTGAGTTTAGCTAACCAGAGGTTAGTTAGCATGTTAGCTGTTTCTGACAACAGTCATTCAGTAGCCGCTCCCAAGCTGTTAGGTCACAGTGTGGGCTCACTTTTTTGGTTCAGGTAAACTCTCTTCTCTGTCTCACTGATTAAAAAAAACCTAATGTTCATTCAGCAAACTAACATTGATAGTAGTCCTACGTGGATAGCTAATGTTAACTTAATAAAGTTAGCTAGTTAGCTTATGTCAGCCAACCAGGCTAGTGAGTAAATACATCTAGCGTTAAAGGAATATGTACGGAAAGTCTCTAAGCATTTGTGTTGTGGCGGAGATATTTTGACTTATCAACATAGCTAAACCACCAACCTCGAAGAGCTTTTTGTAGTTTTGCATTGAATATAGGTAGCAGTGGGAGTGCCCCGCCCACCAGAGCGCCATGTAGTCCGTGTTAGTGGCATCGTTGTATCCAACATTATGCAACGAGTCAAGCTGCTCGGTAGTTGAGCAGTGTCTGGGTCTTTGTTTATTTGTTTAGCGTTTGGTACTTATAATAGCATGGACGAAATGATAACTATTGAGTAATATAGTTAATGGGATGTTTATTAATCCGCACACGTTTCCTTACTAGGGACAGACTGTATATGATATTGCTAGACATCAGAAACATTACATAGCCATTACAATATGTTGATTTTCGGAAACGGACAAATGTCACATAAGCAACCCGTACGTAATTGATAAATCACAAATTGATAACGTGTAAATAAATAACAAATATTATTGTGTAGTATATTTTCTATCTAAAAGGGCAGTTTTGTTTCAACCAGGTTGTCTTCTTGAATGATTAGCCCTATATGGTAAAATCTTTTCAACATTTTGGTATTCACATAATATTACCAAAACAGTGTTTTACTGGGTAATTTATAGGGCAAATCACATATTTAAAGGGTAACTCTGATGATGTTCTCTTTTTACTTGTAAACAAATTTAATGTACCATCCCAAACCAGTACTCTGCTACTATTGTGTGTGTATCCAAAGCCTAATATCTCATTCATCTGTGCCACTGTTGTCCAAAAACTATTAGTGAGCCACACTGTTGTATTGGGTGATGTTTCTTTATTGTCATGAACAGGCACTGTAGTTTATTATGGTTCAGTCCCACCTACACCATCCTGCTTCCCCACAAACAGCCTAAGGACCAAATGTGTATTAATCCACCACTGAAAATTGTCCCCAAGTAATGCACTATTTCTTCCTGTTTGAGTAACATTTGCTTAGAAACTACAGCGACCAGCAGTTTTTGGAAATTACTTTAAAAAAAAGAAAAGAAAAAAAAGTATAATTATGAGCTGCTTTTAAGGTTTTCATTTTCACTAGTGGCCAAAGGACTTGGAGATGAGAGCCACAGACAAGACAGGGAAATCAGTAGCAGGAGTATAGATTCATATAAAAGTAGAATCACGGCTTCCTTTACAGGGAGGCCTTTCATGGCCTCTCTGTGACTTTATCTATTTTCATCTTTCAGTTTTGCAGGTGAGGAGAACAACTGACTTGTGAGTGACAGCAGACACCATGGGATTGCATTCAGCCCAGAAGAAGCACTTTCCCCTTCGGGGGATTGATGGTGTGGTTCAGCTGTTTGATGCTGAACTCCGCAAGTCTGAGCCAGACCTAGCCCTTCTTTCCTTGGTCCTGGGTTTTGTCGAGCACTTCCTGGCTGTGAACAGAGTCATTCCCATAAATGTTCCAGGAGTACAGTTTGAACCACTGGAGCCAGACTGTCCCAACTCCTGCTTCCCCACAGTGGAACTGGGCATGATCTCTGCACTGTACGAGCGCTTCACGGCCCAGATCCGTGGTGCGGTGGACTTGTCCCAGTACCGGAGAACTGCTGCAGGGTCCAGCAGGGAACTAGTGAAGAAAGTGTCAGATGTGATCTGGAACAGTCTCAGCCGCTCCTATTTTAAGGACCGTGCACACATTCAGTCCCTCTTCAGTCTCATCACTGGTATAACATTGCACTTATTATAATGAAATGAGTTCTTATGAGTATATTTGACTAAGCTGGAGTTAGAGTTGTCAAATTGATGAAAATAATTGTTTATTAAATTTGAACCAGGTACCAAACTGGACAGCTCTGGGGTGGCATTTGCGGTGGTGGCAGCCTGCCAGGTTCTGGGTCTGAAGGATGTCCACCTGGCACTGTCTGAGGATCACGCCTGGGTGATTTTTGGCAAAAACAGCGAAGAGACAGCAGAAGTCACCTGGCATGGAAAGGGTAACGAGGACCGACGAGGACAAACAGTCACAGCAGGAGTCAGTGAGAAAGTAAAGTCTACCTTCATCTTCCTCAAATTGTGATGAATACTCTCTCAGCACCTAAAGAAGCTCCCAAACATTGGGCCTCATTCACCAGAATCTTCCAAATCCAAAGTTTTTCTTTCATCTGTTCTTAAGAAATCTCCTACGTCTGATTCATGAACATGTTCTTAAGATGCAGAGTTGTTCACACCTGTGTTCTTACAATGAAGAATGCCATTGTCTTTAGAAGCTGAAAGCATGTGCCAGGTGTTTCTATTTAAGAATGCCTATAAAAGAGCACAAGACTGCGGGGCCATATGTGCACACACAGGAGTCTTGCACAGGAATTGAAAAGAAAAGAAAATCAGGAGAGTTAAAATGAACATCTGAAGACAGTGGAGCATACATGGCTCTCTCAGGTGGGTCATCAGCTGACCAGACCTCCAAGCACCCAGGTCCATTTCAGCTGTCTCATGTGCGGTGCTGGACAACAAAACCCTTCAACACTGGAGTTTAATAACGCAGTGGACCATTTTACCTATGTAAAACAGATTTTTAAAAATGGCATAAAATGTATATTAGTAAAAGAGTTTAATTTAGGTTAAAATTGTGTAACCTACGCATAGCCATACTCGGTGACTCACTTCCTGTGGCTGCCTCTCATAAAAAATTTCAAACCACTTCTTTGCTGGAGGGGTTTGAATGTAGAACACCTGCATCTTCTGAGTTTGCATACATACACTCACCTGCTGTCTGACAGCAGCTGTTTGCTCTGGTTGTTCTTCAGCAGGGTTCTGTCCCTCTTGGGAAGCCTTGTCCTTCATTTGTCTCAAGTTCTCTAAAGACATGAAACCGGCTCAGCTTAGATTTAGATTTAAACTGCAGAGCAGTGATGTGAGCAAAACATCCCAGCATTATCCACTTAAGTGTGATGTATCGTTCCATTTCCAGGTCCAAACTCCCCCAGACCCAAATGGTAGAGCCTGTCACCCTCTACACAATAATGTGTTTGTTTTTCTGTAGCGAGGCGTCGTTGAGAGTTGACTACATTCTTCAAATAGAGTAGTCAGTGTTGCCGTTCCACCTGGTGGCATAATAACCTACTTTTATTACACGGCCTAACGTTCGTGAATTTATTTCATTTATACTGTTTACTGTTACTTTCATCAGCTTAAAATGTGTCAATTACATTACAAGGCAGCAAAACAGCACACTTTTAGAAGCTTCATTTTTTATTAATTTAAGAATACTGTGACTTATCTAATCAATTGTAGCCATTTATTTTTCTCCTTCTCATCGCAAGGAAAGAGGTAAAATGACAGCTTACCCATAGTTTTTGATTATGATCTACTGAAACATTGGGGAACACAACACTGTGACATATGGAGAGGAGGAGAACGAAGCAAAGTTTGGGCCTAGAAAGTAAACTTTATGTAACCACTTAACAAGCAGATAGGAAAAAGGTTGTAGTTACTTCTTGTGATTTTAATATTTACATAGCTGTCATCCTATCCTGTGTGTGTGTGTTCTAGAGCTGGCTGTACCTGAAGGGCTCCTACATGAAATGTGACAGAAACATGGAGGTGGCCTTCATGGTTTGTGCCATCAACCCCTCACTGGACCTGCATACTGACAGCTCAGAGCTCCTGCAGCTACAACAGGTGACCGCTCCCACTTGTGTACACTAGGTTGTTATTTACTGTGTCTGTTTGTTTTTCTTCTCCAACAACACACTGACATAACTGTTTATACATTTCCATTATCTAGGGCTGCCCCCTAATAGTCCAACAGTCAAGTCATTAGTCACGAGTCCTGTCAGTCGACTGAGACTATTGTAGTTGAGCCTTTGTTTTTGTTTTATTATACTTTATTTTTTGATAGTCATTGTGCAGTACAATAGAAGGCAGCCCCAGCTGGTAGTTTGTTGTCTTCTTCTCCTCATATTTTTGTGCCAAGCAGCAATTTGCCCAATGATTTTAAATGCTCAGAAATATGTTCCTATCACTCTTTTGTATTTAAACACTGACGTTAATGTGGTCAAAATCATCACTGAAATTCGTGCCATTTGATTTTCTGACAGTCTAGGCTATGTAACCCCAAATCGGAAAAAGTTGGGACAGTCAAATCCAAATTAAGACTGAAAATAGTGATGTGTAAATCATCTGTGCCCTGTATTACATGGAAAACAATGGAGCAGCACATTATTTGATGAGATACCTCATCAACTTTATTGTTTGTTTAAAAGAAACACTTTAATTCTGATGCTGCAACACATTCCAATAAAAGTTGGGACGGTGGTATTTCAGGGCAGCAATGAGGTAAAACAATGAAATGATGATTCCATTAGAAACAGGTGATGTCAACAGGTGACTGCATCATGACTTGGTATAAAGTGGCTTCCAGGAAAGGCCGAGTCCTTTAGGAGCAAAGATGGGCCGAGGACCACCAGTTTGCCAACATATGTGTGAGAAAAGTATTGAAATATTTAAAAACAATGTTCCTCAAAGAAAGATAGGAAGGGATTTGGACATGTCACTCTCTACGTTGCAGAATATCATTAAAAGATTCAAGTTATCTGGAGGGATTTGGGCTAAGATGGATGACCGTGCTCTCTGATCCCTCAGACGACACTGCATCAAGAATCGTCACTCTTCTACAAGCGATATAACCACATGGGCTCAGGATTACTCTGGCACACCTGTGTCAGACACTACAATATGTAGTTACATCCATAAACGCTGCCTAAAACTATACTGTACCAAAAGGAAGCCCTATGTCACCATTGTCCAGAAGCTCAGCCGACTGCTCTGAGCTCCAAGGCATCGGGAATGGACCATCACACAGTGGGAACGTGTTCTGTGGTCAGACGAATCAGTGTTTCAGGTCTTTTTTGGTAGGAATGGATGCTGTGTGGTCCAGACCAAAGACGAAAAGGACCATCCAAATGGTTACCAGCAACAAGTCCAAAAGCCAGGGTCTGTCATGGTCTGGGGTTGTGTCAGTGCCCTTGGCAAAGGTCACTTACACTTCTGTGATGGCTCCATTAATGCTGAAAAATACACAGAGATATTGGAGCAACATACACTGCCTTCAGATTTAGTTTAGATTTTAGATACTGTCCCAACATTTTCTGGTTTGAGGTTCAAAGTTCAAAGTGTTTATTTGTCACATGCACAGTTAGGAAACGTGTTTCCCTGTACAATGAAATTCTTACTTTGCTGTCCACATGAATGCCACAAAATACAAATGAAATAAAAAGTAGATAAATAAATAACACAAAATCTAAGGCACTTTAAGCAGCGGAGATGCAGCAATATAGTAAAAAAAATATACAAGAATATAACAGAATGTATGGTGCATGGGAGCAACATGTGCAGCAGAGTCGTGCAATTATGCATGTAACACAAAATCTAGGGCACTTTAGGCGGTAACAAATACAACAATAGAATAAAAGAATATAATAGAGAATGTATGCTGCATGGGGGCAGCATGTGCAGCAGTCAACAGTCATTGTGCAATTATGCATGTGCAAACTGAGAATGTAAACAGTACATCAC
>NW_018127905.1:1852365-1877588 GCF_001952655.1 Monopterus albus | reverse complement strand
TGCCCCGGCCATACCAGACAGTGATGCAGCTGTTCAAGATGCTCTCAATGAGGCAGCTGTAGAAGTTGCAAAGGACGTTGTGTGTATATATATATATATATATATATTAAGAAAGAAAAAGAACGAATAGTCGCGCTGAAGAGCCAGCTGACATACGACTGACAAAATGCTTAGTTGGCTACAGCCCTAGCGTTATCCTTCTGATTTGTCATGCAGTATATCGGACAGAAATGTACTGTCCTCGTACTTACTCGGGCTGAATTAATTTTGTACCTGTGTTTCACAACAAAGACATTTACATTTTTCTTCCAACACAAACATCACCACGACTTAATGTGTGGCAGTGATAAAATTTATCTGGGAGGGGTAACATTAAAAAAAAAAAAAAAAAATTCACTTTCAACTCTGTGTGAAATGTATTTTATATTGAAGAATGATTGAAAAATTTGTCAGAATAATGAAAGGAAATCTCTAATCAGAATTTAGACATTTTATAGAGAAATATCAGAAGCACCGTTTTTAAATGTTTTTCCAGGACTGTCCAAGCTGCCATAATTTGATATGATATTGCTGGTGGAAGTTTAATGTTTGTTTGTTTGTTTGTTTTTCTTCCAAACCTGATTACTGCACAGACTAGCAAGTATATTAGCATCGTTGGAAACGGCCGGTCATGCTGTTTATTTTGACATGTGATCCATGACAAGGCAATGAGTCGTGTTACTTCCAGAGATATGGAACCAAGAGTAAGGGGAGTGAATTTCCAGTGAATCTGGACAAATTGCATCTGAGGGGTTATTAGGGTTAAATGGTAAAATCTATCAACCGTCATCTCTCTCCTTCTTTTTCCTCTTCTTTCTGTCTCCCTTTTGACTCAGCTGGGTATCATTACGTGTTTCCACTTCCTGCATCTGTAGTTTCAGATTAAGAGCCCTGTGCAGAGGGGTGTGACTGCAATGTCATATCTCATAAAATTTTGAAGCAGCATATATACAGTGTGTGTGTGTGTGTATAGCAGAAACACCGCTAGAAGTTGATGTGTAATATACATTTTCATCAGTACAACTAGAGTCATGTCATGTTCACCTCCCTGTTGTCTCTTTTGACCCAACAATTCTTTTCAATCATTTCTGCTTTGCATTCTTATTAATCACTAAAACTCGAGTGTCTGCAGATGTTTCACATTAAAATCCTACCAGAAAACCAGCCAACTGATGCCTTTAATTATGAAACATCTCTGCTGGAAGTGATTCATTGGACAGTAGCTTAAAAGCAGTAAAAGCCCAGCAAAGTAGAGGGAACTGACAGCAGTATTTGTTTTAGAGAATAAAAGATGCGGTTAATACAACATGACTCTGGTGTACTGTTCAAATTAATGCTGTGGAAATCAAGAAAACAGGTAAACATGGAGGAAGTGTTATGTTTCCATTAACAACAAACAGAATTAATGGCAAGTGAAATATGCTAAAATAATGCTAGAACAACTGGTGGACCTGGTTCTCTGCTGTCATGGTAAATTAAGTTCATGGCCACAATTTGAGAATTTATGATAATTGTGAGGTTTCAGAGCTTTGACCTTCACTACCAAATTCTCAGATCTACCTTACATCTTTCTATTTTTTCCTGCTTACAGAAGCTCCTGTGGCTGCTATATGAACGAGGCGACCTGGACAGGTGAGAATTGGCTGGCAAGTTTTGTAAGGAATCAAATATCTAGACTCTTACAGTCTCTACATTGCTTGTCCACTGCAAATAGTACACCTGTTTACTTTCTGAAGTCTATATCCTGCGTTGTATACAAGGTATCCGATGGCCATGGGCACTCTGGCAGACCTTGAGGATCAGGATCCAATCCCAGGCAAGGAGAGCCCCTTGAAAATCCATCTTAAAGTAAGTATATAGAGAAGTTCCCCACATCACACAGCAGTAAGATTCTTTAAGATAGCACTGTACATTTCTGTTGCTAACTGGAGTCAAATGTGGCATCATCTACTGTGAAAATTATGACAATTGTGACTGGAAGATTTAATAAAGAAATCATGTTTCTCTCTCTCTCTCAGGCTGTAAATTCTGCTCAGAAGCACTACAACAACGAGCACATCTACCCTTACATGTACCTGGCCGGTTTCCACTATAGACACAGGGATGTGCGGGAGGCTCTGGGGGCCTGGGCCGAGGCAGCTCAGGTCATGCAGGAGTGAGTCCACACACCACAGGGCACGGGGAGCTTCGAGCGGCATTGATTTCTCTATTTGCACTTGCAGGCAGAACCCCAGTAATGAAAAGTTTAGCCAGATAGAAAATGATTATATTTACTTGTTGATTGTGGCATGAGTCAGCAGAGTACAGCAAGTTAACACCTAAGCTATTTTAGCTCTTATTGTTGATCGCTTTTTTAAAATATCAGGTTAATTCTTTGGAGTGAAGTGCATACAGTAAGAGCTAATGTCTGTGATTAATGTATTTATTCTGCCTTCAAATGGAACTCATGAGGTCATATGTTCTAACTGGGAAGAAGAGTACAAAATATTCTCAGTTTTCAAAGGGTTTTAACTCAGAATGGTGCTACTTGAATGCTAACAGCAAAAACATACATGTACATCACAACATAGGGTGGCAAGAAAAAGTGTGTGAACCCTTTGGAATGACATGGTTTTCAGCAGTAGTTGATTACAGTGTGATCTGATCTTCATCTGGCTCATGAATATAAACAGACATAGCAGGGTTAAGCTAACTGCACACAAACGATTATAATCTTTCGTGTCCTTTTTAAACACACCCATTAAAGTATCACAGTGCTGGTGGAAAGACTAAGCAGACCCTTAGATTTAATAACTGGTTGAACGCCCTTTGACAGCAGTAACTTCAGATCAGAGCTGCACAACATTCACAAGGAACCATTATTACTCACAGAGCTGTTAGGATGTTTGTGTGTGTGAATGTGTCTGTGAGTTCATTCCATATGATGTGTACTGGGCCTGGGCTCTGACCGGCCACTCCAAAGGGTGACTTTTCTCTGTATGATGTCATTCTGTGCTAGGTTTACTGTAGTGTTTAGGGTCATTGTCAGTGTATGGAACCTTACAGGTGGCAAACAACCACCCATACACTCTCCTGTAGGATTCCTTGATAAATTTTGCGGTTTATTTAACCCCTTCTTATTGGCAGCAAACCAGGCCTAGAGACAGCAAAGCAGCCCCAAGTCATGATGCTCCCTCCACTTTACTTCACTGTTGGGATGATGTTTTCATGTTGGTGTGCAGTGCCCTTTTAACACCACACAGTGCTGCATGTTGTTCCCAAACAGTGTTTCACCCAACATTCCTGTTGTGGTGTCAGTAAAAGCCCCCAGAGTCTAAATTTACTTCATCTGGGCATCCTGTACTATGTCATATTTTCTTAGCCTGCAGATTCTGTGTTCTCCAAATGAACACAAGATGGCAGTAAGTACACAACTGTCTGTCCCCACTTCTTTTGAGACTATATCAAAAACAATGTTGAGGTAGACAAAACATATTTTACACAAAATAAGTATGGAACCGGCGTGATGTGACAATAGAGTTTGAGCTCTGGTTGAGACATGATGGTTTTGTTCTGACATATCCACACAGTGAAGCCCAGTCCCAGTTAGACGGATGGGGTGTGGTGGTTGAGCCAGGAAGTGTCCAGCTCAGCATCCTCATGCCCTGTCCTCCCCCTTAAACACATGGTTCATGAGCTGCAGCTAAAAATACCAGCACCACATCACACATTCCCTCCCCATCCATCAGCTTCCTTTTCCTGCTCCCCATTGTTCTTCAAGTTGACATGCTTTTCCCTCTGTACCATCTACAAGTGGGAAATGTGTGTGTGCACATTCATAGTCATAGCAGTGTATTCTTTGTAGGTAGTGCAGCACAGTTAACTTGTCATGTCCGGTTTGATGTAATTACTGCATCATGTCACAGCTCCACATTTACAGGTTTTCCTCTGATCACCAAAATCTATCAATCTGAACCTCATTGTGATGTCTTATCCAGAGATGTATAAAAATCTGACTTTTCTGGTGTGTCTTGTAGATTATCTGCTGATTTCCTTATTAAAAGTCTTTCTTTTCATTGCCTGCAGCTATAACTATTTCCGTGAGGATGAGGAGATCTACAAAGAGTTCTTTGACATTGCAAATGATGTTATCCCCACTTTGCTAAAGGAGACCTCTGCTGCTGCAGAGAGTCCTGGGGAGGGAGGGGAGGGAGGAGAAGGACCTGACAAGGTGAGTATTCCCAGACAAAAGCAGAAAACTTACTATAGCTACATAGACTTGAAGCTAAAATAGGCTTTATGTTGCCTTTAAAGGCAAGCGATATCCCAACCCACATGCAGGCAGTATAGACCGCTGGACTGATTAATATAGCAGCTTATCCACTGCGTGATGCGCCTCTCAAAAATGCGACCGAGTCCGTTCAAATACCGGACTGTAGTTTTACATGTACATCGGAATTGGGTCAGCTTTTTTCTGGCTGACACCATCACCACCAACATCATGAAAAATGCCTGGATCTGCGCCAATACTTACATAGTATCAGATCGGGATGTCTCTAGTTATAAGACTTAATCCAGAAATGTTACATACAGTAACTTAAAAAAAGTTTAAGTAAGGCTGCATATTCAGTTGGTTTCCTCTAAGGTACAAGCTGCGAAATAGATTTCTCCATGTATACAGATGCACAGTAAATAAACTTGAATGACTGACATGAGTAATTTGGCAGCTATTTTTAATTAAATAATTGCTGGAGTCACTTATAAAGCAAACATGCCAAGCATCTTCTGGTTCTAGTTTCCCAAATATGAAGACTTTATCAAGCCTTCTCTACTGTAGGAACGTACCGAACCGTAGCAGAACTTGTAGCCATGTCCTGGGTTCTGCTTTAAGTTCCACTGCTCTTCTCCCACTTGGGAAATGACTTCCAGGAGCTTAGTTTTGGCCCCCATCAGGAGGTAGTACTAAATCAAGTTTCAGGAACACAAGGGGGGAGCTGGAGGTTGGTGCTTGCAGGGCTTTCACGCCTGATGGAGGTTGGTGCTTGCAGGGCTTTCACACCTGATTAGTTAAACAGTAGTGCGCTCACATCTCAAATATAGCATTACATGACCAGTGTGTAAAAATGCACTCACTGGTTTAGATGTAAAACGGGGACTTGATGCTGCGTTTCCACCATCAGAACCTAACGAGTGGTACTCCCCACGCTTCCCTTAACCGTCACCTGGCATATCCTCACAGGTTGATGTGGACCTCTGTTTTAGAGGAGGGAGGGGCTGTGCTCCTCACACCCACACACACACACACACACACACACACACACACACACACACACACAGCTGAGCAGAGGGTGTGACGGATCACTCCATAGCATAACAATCAGCCAATATCAGAGACTGTATGAGTAGTTTATTGAACAGCTGTTGAACACAAGCCTGCAGAAATGTGATGTCCTCACCGCTTTGCCTGCGGTCCACTCATTGAAGACCCTGTTTTACCTCTAAGCCAACGATTGTTGGTCCTTGATCCCTTTACCTCTAAACCACAAGTGTGTTTACACACTGTGCTTGTAATGCTAGTAGTTGAAGTGTAAAGACATGAACATTTGACCGATCACGGGCGACCGACCCCCTCCCCTCTTGCCTTTCTGGAACCTGAGAGGTGCCAAAATCTCCTGGAACACACGTCCAATGTGGGCCAAGGGCAGTGGGAGACAAACACAGAACCTGTGGTGAGTGTTACTTTGCTCAACATATTTTGGTAGGTTCCTATAATTGGAAAAACCCCATGAGCA
Source organism: Monopterus albus (assembly GCF_001952655.1). Classification (NCBI taxonomy): domain Eukaryota; kingdom Metazoa; phylum Chordata; class Actinopteri; order Synbranchiformes; family Synbranchidae; genus Monopterus; species Monopterus albus. The sequence continues at coordinate 1,871,778 of NW_018127905.1, read as the reverse complement.
AGTTGACCGAGGGCTGTGTTCTGCTTGTTCAACAGCTGTTCGATAGACTGCTCATACAGCAGATGTTGTTGTACATGTGATTAAGGAGCATTGTTATTGTTGACTAGACACTCTCCGCTCACCCTCATACAAACAGTGACTGATTTAGTTAATTGCTTGTTCAGTGCTGATTAGGTAGGCGGACCTTGCAGAGATGAAATGATGCTGCTACACTGGCTATTCTTTGTTTGAGCTTTTTGACAGTCAACTTGAATTGAATTTATTAATTTTTTTCTTTAGCTTGTGATTTATTGTGATCTGTTAGTTGGCACATAGTCATATAAAATCATAAAGAATTAATGTAAAAAGAAAGAAAGAAATTAGGTACCTAAATATTTGCCGATGTAATTTTCACCATGCTGACATCTGGTCCTATTATATGAGAGCACACTTGCACTGAGGGTTTCTGTAATCTAGAAAAGTTGTGTATAATATATAGATCACATGTAAACACCCGGTGGAAATGTGGTTTCAGTTTGGTTTTAATTCGTTTTTTATGAAAAGACACCATTTTTAAACATTTAATGTTGATGCAGAACCAACATTAGTGCAATTTATACCAGTGTACTAAATTTCATTTTCATTTTTTCAACTCATTTCAAGCTTTCCTGCCTTCCCTTTGCTCTTCTGTGTTTCTTTACCCTCTCCACACCACCCCACACCACCTCTCCTCTCTTCCAGGAGCACCCCAAACAGGCAGCAGCCTTCTCAGCACTCCAGGACCCAGAATGCTTTGCCCACCTGCTCCGTTTTTATGATGGCATCTGCAAATGGGAGGAGGGCAGTCCCACACCGGTCCTTCATGTGGGCTGGGCCACCTACCTGGTTCAGTCTCTGAGCCGCTTTGATGCTCAGGTGACAAACCCAGGATAGTACTGCCTTTGAACATCAAAGAGACTACATACATGTGTGCAGGAATCAGAGCTGATGTTGTTTTCATGCATGACTGTGCTTTATAGCTAAAAACAGGTTTGTGTTCTGATTCCAAAGGTGCGTCAGAGGGTGTCGATCATCACCAAAGACTCAGAGACCCAGGATGATGATGACCAGTCTAGCGATGACCCCCGGGAGGGCCGCAGACGAGGACCCAGGAGAGAATCTAAGCTGGAGGAACAGAACTCTCCTCCTCCTGCTGCTCCTACTTCCCCATCCACCCAGCCAGCAGCAGCATCTCAGCCCAAGAAGGTGGGAGAGGGAGGGGGCCGCCGCCGCTCCTCCCAGGGCCTGCGGGGAGATGCTGAGGGAAAACCTCAGTCCCCTAGCCTGGACTCTGCATCCTCACCTTCATCCCAGCAGCAGGTGTCCCCTTCCCCGCCCGGACCAGTCGTCATCTTTCAGAGTGAGAAGATGAAGGGGATGAAGGAGCTGCTGTGTGCAGCCAAGGTGAACTCCAGTGCTATCAAGCTGCAGCTCACCGCCCAGTCACAGGTCCAGATGAAGAGACAGAAGAGCACACCAGCCGGGGATTACTCCATGTCCTTCATGAAGCGGCAGCGCAAGTCGCTCTAGACACGTTGATTGTTGTGGAGGAGTTTGGAGATCTGTATGACATACTGTGAACAGCAACACGAACCCTCGATTAACCTTGCTTTTGTTTGTGAGACTTTATATCAGTGTTTTCAGCCAGAGGTCTTTTTAAGTCAATATTGTCATAGTTCCTAGCAATATATTCAACTTTCACAGATAATCTTGAGTTTAACGTCACATATCAGGTTTGAACTGAAGAAAGTTTCATTCTGTTTTTAAAAAAATTCCTGCTTTCATAGATTGTAACCTTCACTCATCATTAATTTGTTTTCATTGGCAGCCGATTGCACAGTATGACTTACATGTGGATGTTTCAGGCCAAAGTAATGAGGATGACCAGAATTTAATATACAAATGTATAAATATCGACTTGTACCATTAGGAACTTGTTCATGACTGAAGCCTTGGAAGTAATTAATTTAGGATAGTTACTGTGTAACAGTGTCCACTTCTTCTCTAACGACAGCTTCTTTTTTGCTAGCTCTATGTTGCCTTATTTTGCCTTTGTTCGTTTTTAAAGTAGGCGGCCTTTAATTTTGAGAATAGCTGAGCTAGGCCTATTTCGGATGGTTAGAGAAGACCAGGAAGACCATGCACTGTTGAGATGGAGCCACATTAGGTGGCCCTGATGTGTTTTATTTGATGACTTGTGGTTTTGTTCTTGTTTTGTATCTGCAAGTAATAAAGAACTGATGAACACAGAATGTGGCGAGGTCTGATGTGTTTTATATCGGAGCACAGGTTCGCAGGTGACTGAGTTGAACAGTGTACATACTGCACACTTTAAAAGCAAACGAAACAAAAAAACAGTGACAACAGTTTTGTGTGAATCAGTCCAATGTGAATGGAATATGTATGCTGCAGAATTTGGTTTGTCATGGATCAGTATGGGCATAACACAAAGCAAAACATAACCAAGATAAAACAAATTCAAAAGAACATGGGACATGAATGTGAAATGATGAAACAGAAACATGGACCCCATTCTCACCACAAGGCAAAAAAAATAAAGGATATGAACTTCAAAAATGTTAATTTGTTTTATTTGTATAGCGCCGATTGACAAAAATCATCTCAAGACACTTTACAAAGTAAGGTCTAGATTGTACTATTATTATTATAGAGGAAAAAACCCAACAAATCCCCCTTGAGCAACACTTGGCAACAGTGGGGAGGAAAAACTCCCTTTAATGGAAGAAACCTCCGACAGACCCCGGCTCTTGGTAGGCGGCCTTCTGCCTTGACCGGTTGGGGTGAGTGGATAGAGGAGAGACAAAAGAAGAAAAGCAACAAGACACAACAAACAATCAAACACTGGTCAGGTTGATGTGGATACCTGCAGAAAGGTACAGGGAGAGAGAGGAGACTCAGTTAGTGACACATAGTGGTGAAATATAGATGCATGGAGAGAGAAGAGGAACTCAGAGCATCATGGGGCCCCCCAGCAGTCTGGGCCTATAGCAGCATAACTAAGGGAAGGCTCAGAGTCACCTGATCCAACCCTAACTATAAGATTTATCAAAAAGGAACGTCTTAAGCCTTCAAGCTTTACATTTTAGATCATAGTTTAGATGATAAGTAGCAAGTCACTATCTTTAAATTAATTACTCTAAATTCACTTCAATTCAAAATTGTGACTTTTAAAATAAAAACAGATTGTACGTAAAATTATTCAATAAGCCACAAATGTGCCTTTCTCAGACGAGTATTGAGTGTTTTGTGAGATATTAGTATGAGGTGACAGGTTTATCTATTAAAATCAACTTTAAGTAAAAATGTAGTCACAGTACTACCTCATAAACTTGATAGGTTAATTTGGACTCAGTATTTAGCTGTTTTTGCTTTGTGCCACACAGACAGCCCACACTTCGACAGATTTTTTTGTGTGTCTTCGCTCATGCGTGATTTGACTCCAGCGCTGCTCGTCACTATTTGCACTCAGACGCCTGTCGTGTGTCCGTGAGCGCGGAGTTGTGTGGATCTGTTAGTCCCGTCAGCGACCAGCGCGTCCACGTCTCTGGTCGACACGCCAGAAATTAGTCAGCTCCAATTAGTTTCCATTAACGAGGCGGTCAGAGGGGGGTCGTTTGCTGCTGGCGCTTTCTCCTCCGACTACAACCGCTGGGATGCGTGAGTAGAAAGCCCGCCAGGCTCACTGACAGCACCCAAAGGTGTCTCCAGACATGGAGAGGATAGGGGTATCTTTCCTGGACCCTTTGCAGGATTACGAATTAATTCACCGGATTGGGTGCGGCACCTATGGAGATGTGTTCAAGGTGAGTGTGAACATTTCCTTGTGCTTTGACTGCGGCGGTGACACACGCACCAAAACTCCAGCAGGACGTGTTAGTTGAAGAACAGAGATTCAACACAGGCTGCTTCACTTCCTGTTATCAAGGTGAAACTCTTTCTGGTGAAGGGTCTGTTACAAGCTCAGTGCGAGATGGTCTCTGTCAGGGCTAAGAAGCAGATCCACATCCACCAAGGACACGAAGTCAAAATGATGTTCATGTTTTAAAAAAAATCAAGTGAGGGAAGCTCAGGGGTGTCTAGGAAACATAGTCTTTATGAAGGAGATGAATGTGTGTGAGTGCCAGCTTGCCATTGTCACTACAATAAAGCCATTCAACCCATTATGAAACCCAGTATCCTTTATTATTAGGCAGGTATTTTACAGATTTCTTTGTCAGGCTGTTGTATCAGTGGTGCCACAGGTTTATATTATTTACATAAGGGTTACGCAGAATTTTTGTACTACACCATTTATATATATCATGACAAAGTTTCAGAAAAATACGCAGTTTATAGATAAAACAACAAATACGAGAGTTTGTTCTTGGCTAGCAGCAGAACCAAAATATCAAGGCACTTAATGTTACTGGGACAGGTATCCCAGTAGAGACAGTATGGGAGCACTGGACAAATTCATACCGACTCATGGGAGCGTGTTGAGCATAAGAAAGTGCCACACATCCTTTCTTCATTTGACGATTTGGGTGGCAGGATGTTCCCCCTGTCTTGTGTTGATTCTGCAGGATGCACAAGAATTTGTATTGTTTCTTTTTTTAAACCCCACACAACATAGCCAGAATAAAGCATTTGGAGGTCATGGGGCCATAAAAGAGCTTTGGGCCCCCATACCACCAGATTTTTTTCTACCCTGTAGATTTTATAAAATAAACTAAACATCTTGAAGTACGCACCATGTGAGTGAGGTATAAACTTTTGTTTGGTGACTATAAACAAATTTCTTAAAAATAACGTGTTCGTCCAGCTTCAACTTTCATGGCCTGTCTGTGGCACATAAGCCAGGCAGAGCCAAAGAGAGAATTATTCCTTCTGGGTTCTGTTTCAGAAGTAAGAAAAACTCAACGCAACACTGACATTTGAAATCTAACCCCGTCTCCTAGAAATTACTTTCTTCTTCTAGGCTTATTTTCTTAATTCTTTAACAGCAGCAGAGTCAACAGGAGCTGCTTAGGGTAAATAACGGAGCCAACATCCCTGAGCACTTCTGTTATCGTGTGAGTTTTACCTGTTTGCATGTTTTCTGGTATTTGTTACTTTTCTAGATTTTGGATTTCCATTCATGTTTGTACTTTCACTTTTGTTTGTGTTGTGTGTGCTTTGTCTTTAACTGGCTACTGCAAGATCTGATACTCTGGGGGAAAAACAAATGTTTTCTGAACGTTTTACTGATACATTCAAGGTGCCTGTATTTATGCCCTGCCAAATAACCAGCATATTCCCATTACATGAATAGAAACGGTAATGTGGATGTGATTAGGCGACATTTCTTTTCTTATTACAAATGAGCTGTATATGAATGTAATTTATAGGAGCAGAGGTTGTTGTAGTAATCTCACTAAAGACCAAAAGCCTTGAGACATAACCTTGTTCAACAGTGTGTCATGCAATTAATTTCATTTTTCTTGATAGTGATGTTCAGGGATGTTTAGTCCAGTTCTAACAGTAGCGGGTCAGAGAGGACAGAGCAGAGTAGATGTTTTTAGACCACAGATATTAAGAGTTGGAAATACGACAGAGAGAGTATCATGGATCAGAGAGAAAGGTTCCAGTGCTGTGCTGGCCAATCTTCATGCAGTGTCTTTCTTTTCAGTGCTTACAGATTATTGTCATTTAACACTTAAAATCATGAAGGGTTCAAATTCTAATAGCAATTGCTCTAGTAGATAATCATTTATTTGAACAGATAGCAAGCTCCAGGGATATGTTTAAGTTTTTCCAGAAAAAAAGAGAGAAAGAAACCCTCCATGAGAGCTAGCATTGAATAAATAAATAAAAGCAGCTAGCCCAGAGTGGCATCAGGACTTCTGCGTTCTTTTTGTTTGTGCTGAAGGACCCATCATAATGGGTCAGAGTTATAAACTTTAAGAAGTAACGGCTCAGTAATTTCCTACAACACCAGGAGGAAAGAGTCCATTTGTTGGGGACTGCCTATTTTGCTGTTTGAGCACCTCCTAGTCAGAGTGTTAACATTCACAAAAGTACACATGCAGCAGCTATGCAACTGTCTCCCATATGTGCAGCAGTGGCGTAACATACAGTAAGTGTAATGGGCCCCAGTGCTAATTTATTTTCTGTGTCCTACCCCCATCACAAATGCGCATGCATGTTCCTGGACACGTGCATGCACAAACACACAACCACTCCAGACAATTGCATGGAGAGGCTTACTATGCAAAACTGGCCTTTGATCAGTGCCACAGACAGCAGCTAATCTAGGCTACAGCCTACCTTGGACCCTAACCACCACAGCCTAATTTCTCCAACTATCAAACATCTGAAGTATTCAGCCAGTCTACAGTAACAGTTCAGCTCAATGTAGTTTACGCTGTGTGTCGATAAGCATAGAACAAAGTCATCAAGAAAAGCACAGCAACTCTTATATCTCCACAGTATGATAATAGAATTCAACATACATAATGGCACTAGCCAAAATGTTATCACCGACACAGATTACGGTAGGTGCGCATTTTCCAACATACTGTAGATTTAAATCCCTGATCCCACCTCATAACAGAGAGAAGCCTGTACTTACCCATTAGAAGTTCATTATACGGGCTTTGTGCTCATCAACAACAAAAAAACACCACATAAAAATAGGCTATGATTCAAAACCATGAGTGTTGTTTATATATAGCTATCACATTAAGTGTCATAACTTGGCATTTGGCTGTCAATGAAGCATCAGCTTGAACACTGCATGATATAATTAGTAGTCATGGAGGGTCTCCTGCAATAGGCAACATCAAAACATGGGCCACTGAGACCTGCTGGCTGCACCGTCGATAGTTAAACCACCGATGTGCAAGGATGCAGAAGTATAAATCTGGCTAACGATGGAAGGAGAGAAGAAAAAATCTTTAGAGACCTGGTTTTTAAGCATCATAAAAGCAAAGGATGCTCTCATGTGTCCTCACTCATGGCTCCTCAGAGTGGAAGTAAGAGCTTTGGGACGTCCTTCAAGATGGCAGACCAGAATGACCTGCAGGTCGATTGAGTAGCAAGGAATGATAAAATAGAGTAACTGGGATTTACCTTCTAAAAATGTTTTCTTGATTCCTCTCATCTTGCATCTTTTTCCTGCATTCTACATGGGCAAGACTAAGAAACAAGGAGAAAACACAAGTAAGAGAAAAGTGAATGCATACGAGAGACTGGTATCTCTGGTTGTGCTGCAGCAATTTGAATGCTGTTTTTAAGATGTCAGTCTGATGAGTCCTACAGTGTTACAGACTGCACTGATGTATTGGTGATAGTACTCTTGACAATCTGCATTAACAGGTTTTTTTGGCCCCTTGGGGGCATTGAAATGAACTGCAAACACAACTTTGATTGCCTTATGAAAATGCCAACAGTTGTTTATTTACACATCCAGCAGACACAGGAGCAGTGCTTACATTAATGTGGCATGTCATCCTGATGAATTCAGGTCCAGCATTCACTATCCTGAGGGTAAAAATAAATATATTACGGCTGTCAGAATTGGGACTATTAGCCCGCTCCGTAGTTTGGGAAATCGGGAAGTGATGAAGCAGCAGAAATGGATAAAGAAAAGGGTCTTTTGAATGGCCTGTTTGGCTTCAAAGCCCTGCCAGAAGACCAGAGTTATTTGCATTTACTGTTGATGTGAATTGAGTTACTGCGGAGCCCCCGAGGGGTCATGTGGCAGAAGAACTTTAGATGAAAATCCGTGCGCAGGGATTGATAAACTGGATTTGGTGTGGCCTATTAACTTATGTCATGAATTTAAAATGGTTTTATTTTGATCTTGGACTGAGATATGTGGATATCAAAGCTGACGTTGGCATTGTTGTTCTGTACCACATTTGTGTAATATTTGGACGTATTGTAGCCTGTGTGACTGCTGTGAATGGGAGCAGTACTACATACAGGAACGGACAATAGCACGTTATTGCCTCCCACTTCTGCTGTTAGTGGGTTTGGTAGAGCTGCAACAGCAGTAGTCAAGGGTGAAAACTCTGGACATGTGACTGTGTGGGCTTTCACTGGACTCTCATTACACTGCTATTATTCAGAGGAAACTTAGCTCAGAGCTCGTGTGTCATCCTCTTCTTAATCATCATTCATACCCTTCTGTGTCTTTGACTTGTAGCTTTTTACTGATTAAAAGGTTTGGCAGGGTCACCCCAAAGTCTATGGTAGGCCCCACTAAGAAGCCCCATTCAGTCAACAGTGCCTGTAGACTGGCAGAAGAATATATCACCCTTCTGCCAAGATTTCTCACCTTTATAATAATGTGATTTTGACACAGAACTGTAGCTAATTGACAGTGGTATATTTTCATATTCATTAGATTATGTGCTAGGAGTACAGCTATTCCTCTTAAAGTAATGATGAGCCTGTATATTTAAGCCTAGATTAGATTCAACTTTATTGTCATTACACATGTACAAGTACATAGCAGTGAAATACCGTAAACATTTAAGCATCTTCTCTTGATGTTTAACATCTTCTAGTGGTTACAGGGGTGTGTTTGAGCCTCCACACTGCATGACTGATTAAACCAATTATTGGAGCTTTAGTTTTTATTTACATATTTAATCTTTTTTCACTTCTTCTAAATTTATTACATGGATCTCTTCCCAGCATACAACCCTACACTGGCCTGAGTTTTACTGTAAATGTCAAGTGTAAGTGGTGAGGTCAGCGCTGCCTCCTTTATAACTGATCTCTTCCTGTATAACTTTGGAATGTTAGTAACAATAAGAGGCTCCTGAGAGAAACCTTTGTTCTGTGATTTTGATGAAATGATACTGAAAGAAGCAGCTTAACACACACTGAAGATAGACTTGAGCCTTGAATCGAACTGCTAATCTTCCAACTAGGAGATGACCCGCTCTATCTCCTGAGCCACAGCCACCCCGAGAGAACTGGCAAAAGGACTCCCCGTTGGGGAATCAAACCCCAGCCTTCTGTAGGACTGGCAGAGATACTGACCACTATACTAACGAGGACCGAAACGATCATCTTTACACCTATCAGCCTGCTTTGTACTGCTTTGTTGGTGGCACCCTAAACAATTTATTATACATTTAGATTCTTCATTGGGATTTTAGCTGAGATGGATCTTGGAGGCTGAAAAGAGGCTGATGATTTTTAAATAAAACTGAGAGAAAGCAAAGGGCTAGGAGCTGGATGTGAAGATGTAACAGTAGCTGAAGCTGCAAACCTTTACTGAAACCCAGATTAAGTACTAGGCCATAAATTTGCACTTCTGCTGAGACATATTTTACATGTTTAACAGTGTTGCAATCTTGAAGGACGTGAACTGGAGATGAATTCAGGAAACAACATTGCTACTACGTTGCCATATTAGATTGCTGTCAAATTTGGTAGGAATACTTTGGTAATCCCCAGATTTTCCCTCTAGTGTCATCATGATGTTTACATTCCTATGTTAGTGAAATGTCTTGGCATCTACTGGATGGAATGCCATGAAATTTGTTACAGAAGTTCTTGTTTCCCATAGGATGACTTGTAATAATACCTGCAAAACTGACATTCTCATCATCCTCAGCTGTTTCTTTGTTCATTCATTCATTTTCTACCGCTTAGTCCCTGAACGGGGGGGCCGGAGCCAATCCCGGCCGACAATCGGGCAAAGGCGGGGTACACCCTGGACAGGTCGCCAATCCATAAATGAACAACCACACACACACACGGGCAATTTAGAGTCACCAATCAACCTAAGCTGCATGTCTTGGGACTGTGGGAGGAAGCCGGAGTACCCGGAGAAAACCCACACAAGCACAGGGAGAACATGCAAACTCCACACAGAAAGGTCCCAGGTGGGGCCCGACCCCGGAACCTTCTTGCTGTGAGGCAACGGCGCTAACCACTGTGCCACCGTGCTGTTTTTTTGTGTTTAGTGCTAATTTTGAAATGTTAGCATGTTAACCCAATGAACGTGGCAAACTGTACCTGCTAAATGTCAGTTTGTTGGCATTGTCATTATGCCTATGTTACGGCTGTATGTCTTTGTTCATTTTATAAAAAGAATCATTAGCTTCTTTTTTTTAAAGTAACATATTCTTGCTTTAATAATAAGAAAGTCACTTTCGGCTTTTCCCATTTTAAGGGTCGCCACAGCAAATCGTCACACTGACGGCACGCATGTTGACATTTGGCACTTGTTTTACACCGGATGCCCTTCCTGACGCAACCCTGACTCGAACCCGGGCCGCAGCAGCTCAGATCATAAACTACTCTCATATTGGGCTACTCTTTGACAAACTGTACAATACAAGAGCCAGCCTCCAGTCCAAAGCTAGCATTAGCTGGTTGACAAGTCAAAGTCATTCCAGTATAACACTGCCAATACTGCTAGTGTATCATAAAGCATTAACGCCACACAGGCCATGAACTATTCCCTTAATAGTTAAATACATAGGTAAAATCATGACCATGCTAGGTCACCATTGTTATCAAAAGAAACACGCTAGCTTTAGATGCTAACACATCCAGAAGGAAGAACACCACATCTGAATCAAATCTGAGTCCTTTGGCTGCTTTTAACCCTCAAAAATCTCAACAAGCCAAACCCCGGTTTTTGCTCTTTCTCCATTCCGCTCTCTCTGTGTAAAAAGAACATGACCTCTTCAGTCTGGCAGCCGCTGTTTTGGACTTGTAGCTGCCAAGAGGTCCTCCATGGCTGCTGTTTGAGTTGACTACTCACGGTTTGAAAAACACTCCTTATAACCTTGGCTAGGTGGCAGGTGGGACTAATTTACAGGCTGTATTTTGACAACACAGGGTAGAGAAGCTGGAATAACAACAGAAGGGCTGTAGGCAGAATTTTACTTGATTTATCAGATGGTGTGTATTGCACCTTTAAAGAGTGCACAATAACAAGCTAACTAGTCACACGGCCACTAGTCACCTTGCATCAACAACCAGTGTTGTTGAGTTTCTTCAGAGGTCAGTCATGCCCCATACTCTACAACTGCATTCAATAGGAATGGTGTGGTCTCATTATGAAAACATTACAGTTTGGCCAAAGATCGTTTATTTTTTCTGCCTCAGACAACATTTGGGTGCCTGATCAAAGTGCTGTGAAGTTTCTGCTCCCTCCCACCCATTCGTATATAAGTGTAAGCGACTGTTATTTCAGGCTTGGCTATGTAAAAACCATTTCACAAACGTTACTATCATTGTAGTCACAGGAAGCCCTGTGGTAGAACAGGAAAGAAAACAGGAAGTGAACGCAGCTGAGCAGCAGGTTGTGCTGAGGTGAATGCTTATCCCATTGGTTGCCACCTCGTTTGTGGATGGCCAAAGTGAAAAGCAGTCGATCTGACATCCGTGACTGGGATGACTGATGTTCCCAGAAATAACTGTTTTCATTTGCTTAAAAACTTCATCTGTTTAGGGAAATTACATAGCATGTTTTAAATGAGCTGTTCTCGAAGTTTTACATCACTAGCAGGAAACACTGGGCTGGGAACTCAGTGATGGACAAAGACATTGTTGATTTGGGTCTTTTCATGGAATTTGAATAAGAAACTTATAGAATATGTTCCAGAGCCATACATCTTGAACAGAAGACAAGCCAAATTAATCTGCTGTGGATTTTCACAGGTCCCAGATTGTAACTGAAATGTGTTTTGCAACCCATAACCTTTACATCCTACAACAAACTAGCTTTTAATGGCACAGTCAAAGTCTGTGGTAAGTGACGATGCTCAGAGGCTTGCCACTGCCAGTTGGAATGAGTTCCCAGTGCCAATATTGTTATCCTGTGCTGCAGAATCAATACCAGGTTAAAGCCTAGGTGTGACATCAGGATCGTATACTGAGCAGCTGGCTATTTGCCCGGGTCATAGTGGAGCAGGGAGTGCCAACCAATACTTAATGATTTTAGACGTTTGAAAAATGTAGTGAATGATAGATGAACTAACAATGGACTTCATGCAACAATATTTGTGTATCTCTGTACTTTCCTGTTTTGTCATGATTAAGTATACTAAGGATGTGTTTCTAAGTGCATGTTCATGACTACATGCACGTTTGTGTGTGTTTGCACATATTAGCACCTATTGATGGTTTGGTTTGTATATACATAGTGTGCATGATGTAATACAAAGCCACTTCTCATTTTTGTGCAACACGTAATATGCCACCGCTCGGGTAAAGAGCGCTCTACCTCAGGAAGGGTACGCATATGACGTGTGTTACATGAGCGCTGCTGTTTGATCAGAGGTTGCTTAGAGAGACCATGACCCAAGGAGCTTAAATAAAACCTCTGTTGGCTTCCAAAAGAGGTATGCTACACATTAGACCAGTGGTAAGTCATTTTGCATGGGGCAAAATAATATTATGTATCAAAGACAAATACCAATAATACACCCATCCACTTTGCTAAACAGCATTTTGCTTCACCAAATACTTGTCGCCATTGGCTGCTGAGCAGAAGGGTGCATTTCGAATCAGATGCAGTCTGGATGTTGATGAAGTGATACTGCTTGTGATTAAGGAAGTGGAGTGGTTCTGGGGAAGGTGCTTAAATATGTGTGTGATGTTTCAGATTTTGTACTTAAAGCTACAGCACGTAACTTAAGCTAGCGTAGCATGAAACTCCAACTCCACTCTGCTCCGCTCACCACTCCCTCTCCCTGCTCCACTACGTTCCATCACACACTACTCAGCTCTTCAGATATTTGTTGTTATGAAATTACAATAAATGAGAATGCAACAACACTTACTGCACAAGTAGAAATAACTGAAAATCTCTGACAGGTCAGAAAGGTCAGTCCTCGTATCTTTTAGAAGCTAATATCTACAGTATCACCAGGTGATACTGTAGGTGATGTCACTTTGTGTACAGTTTTGTGTATGTGTATACAGTGTCCTCTACTATCAAATATAGAATGGTTCTAGCTTGACTTTACATGAGGTTTCTGTTTATTTTTATTTGTTATATAGATGTTGATATATTTTTTATTCATTCAGGCTCGTAACATCAGGACATCTGAACTGGCAGCCATCAAGATTGTCAAGCTGGACCCTGGTACGTTACCAGTTCAAACTTGACACAACATGCTTACTACTGGCAAAGCAGAAGTTATAGGCTGATACACTGTGTGATATCGGCCTGTCTCAGACAACAGCTCACTTCTGTGAGGGAGAGACTGTCAGGTCAAAACAGTCCCCACAGATCTCACTCTGTCTTAAAACAGTACTAGCATGCTCGTATGTATACTGTAAGAGTTCACTGGGTGTTGTAATAATCATTTCTGTTCATAATGGCCATGATGAGATCCTTCCTAAAGTGATTGTAGGATATCGGGGGACAAAATCCACCGTCCTTATTCTGAGTGAAAACTGTGGAGTTGTCCCATATCACTTACACTGGAATAACAATAACAAGGGATAACTTTACAGGTGGTGCAAGAGGAACAGTTACAGCACCTAATAACTCCTCCTACGTATGAGCATTGAATATTGTTTCAGCAGGCAGAAAGTTGCACTAAATGTCTTTAATGTATGGAAAGTAATTTAATACTGATTACCTGCAGTGCACCACCACACTCCTTTGTATAACAAAGCCAAATACACCAGTTTTTCTGATATTAAATGAATATATCAAACTCGTATACTAGCCTTCCCGCTAGTCTAACCCTCTGGTTTATTGGTCTGTTATTGTCCTTCTAGTTATGTGAATTGGGAAACCGCTCACTCTCTCGCTGTCTGTCTGTTCAGGTGATGACATCACATCTATCCAGCAGGAGATGACGATGATGAAGGAGTGCAAGCACAAAAATATCGTGGCCTTCTTTGGCAGCTACCACAGGTACTGTGTGTGTTCATTCTGTCCACTTCAGATGTGTAGAATTCCTGGGATTGTTGATGGACTTAAATATGTGGAATTTTCCCCACACTGCTGCTGGATTCCTCTCCCACTCATTCTAGTTTAGAATGACCAGTACAGCAGCTGGTCAATATATGTTTTTGTGGGTATTAATGCATTATTTTTACCATTAGGGAGTGTGTTCTTCTGGGAATTTTCATGAATGTCTCACTGTTGCTTTTCACATTCCTGCCAAACTACTCCCGAAGAATAAGCAGAGTAAATACCAAAATAAAATGTGTGTGTCTCCAGGAACACCAAGCTGTGGATCTGCATGGAGTACTGCGGTGGAGGGTCACTTCAGGATATTTACCATGGTACAAACGTAAATCTTTTTTTTTTTTCCCCATAATTCTGAGCGTACAGTGACTATAAAATGTGTTTCTTATTTAATTTGTAGAAACCTGTTTTCACTTTGACAATAAAGAGTTTTTAGTAATTTTTTGTCAAAAAAGCCAAATTATATTGACCATGACTGATTTATAAAATCAATAAAAGGGTAAAACATCCAGGGGGTAAATACTTTTCATAGGCACCATATATCTTATATTGCATCAATGTTCTTGCACATACAAACAAACTGTAAACAAACTAACTGCTTTTCAGTTAGATGAATACACAACTACAGTAGAAAAATGGCAACAAAGCTACTATTACACCGCTATTACTGTTACAGTTAAATTAATTAACTACACTTTTCATTTGGATCTTCTTTTACTAGTCTACTAGCAGCTCCGAGGGCTGAATACAGCAGTTTTACCCACTCACCATTTTCTTAAGTATAGAAAAGAAAGGACCATTCAACCCTGTTAAAGGTCTTTAATGAGTCTAAAGACACTACCAAGCCCTTTACATCATTGTTGCCAGCTAAGTGTATTATGTTTAGAGTCTCCGGACATTATAAAAGAGGTTTGTGCCTTTAAAGAGGTGGTATGATAGAAAACAAAATAAATGACTAAACTCTGTCTCTGTGGTGTTATTACATTATATAAAATTTTAAATCTCTGGCCTGGAGAGCAAGCGATGTTGAAACAGTGCCCAGTGTGACATCACATTCAACCATGAAATTAGATGTGTGAGGATGAGATAGCTAAAGATAGCTGTGCTAAAGATAAGATAGCTGTGCTAAAGATAAGTTAGCTGCCTCCGGCCACGTTTGGGGAAAAACATGGCTGTTACTTTGTTAGAAAGTTTAAACATGATTCTACCACTCTGAAACTTCCAGTTGAAGTCTCCAGTCTGCAACAGCAGGTCCTCCTCCATTTCTGTATACTCCCGTGTTTCCAGCTGAGTACTGTCATTCATTAGGTCCTATTCTGATTGGTTGGGGGTGAAGATGAGTCATCAACTCCAACCAATCAGAATAGGTGTTCATGCAAAATGTATATATTATGTTAATGACTTCCAAAACAGCTACTAGAGGACAGAGGGGATTCTGGTTTTGTACAGATGAATTAAGAAATAACTTTAGGTGGAAAAAAAATTACAGATACACTCAGTAATTATAAAAATGGGTCAAAATGATGATGATACCACCTCTTTAATAAAGCCTCCCATAAAGGGTTTCACCAGCAGACTACTGTATCAGAGGCCTCAGAGTCACAGTCTTGGCCAAGACTGTACAAATATCAGGCAGTGATATTGTGTCAGCTAAATGGTGGGTAGAATTAAATCTACAGCTGTACAGATTCACTAGTTGGGGAGTGTTGGGGGGGTTTTAAAGGCCTTAAACCACTTCACATTACAGCTATTGCTTCCATGATTTCTCTCTTGAATAATTTTCCTTTAAGATTTTTGATTTTTTTCTTATAATGTTTAGTTCCTCCATAGCACTGTTACTGCAAAACATGTGTCATACTAGATACAATGAACTCTAAAGATCCAGTTCCACTCTGTTTTTAGAAATGAGCCTCAGGCTCTTTTTTTTCATCCTTCACTTGAGTCTGTGAGTTATTAATCAAACGCTTCTTCACAGTGACGGGCCCATTAAAGGAGAAACAGATAGCATATGTCTGCAGAGAAACCCTCCAGGTAAGGCTTTTTATTTTTTGGTGGAAGGCAATTTGTTGTCTCTGCATTGTGAAAAGATACACTGCGGAATGACTCGTGAGTTTCCCAGCCACAGAAGAGCTAAATAGGATTTAACCTCACCGGACCACTAAATACACTCTAGAGAAAAATGCTGCTGCATAACAGGAGTCCAGAGTGGAACATACTGTACATGCCAGACTCTTTATTTTGCCATTGGCTGAGCTTCTGCTTCAGGTTTTCACTGGGTAATCAGGTTTTTAAACAGTTAAAAAAGATGCTACTTTTAAAAGAAATATTCTGACTTTGTTATGCTAAAATGAATATGGAGCAAGATGTTGTTTTAATGCTCTCTGTCCGCATTTGGTCACATGTACTCTTATCTAAATAAACTGATGATTATGAGTGATCACAGAGCTACGGTCCACTGCCTTTGGGTAGTAATCCTTTGCAGCCTAAACGTTCTAGTTTTTTGGTTCTTAGTTTTGATTCTTTTGGAAATTCAGTTCCTTCTGTTTCAGGTGTACCTTTTTATTTAAGGTTTGATTTTGTTGTGAAGTGGGTGCCAGTATACTTTAATAATTTAAATTTAGGGACTTTGTGTCTTGTCTTTAACACGGTAAAACCAGATTTTAATTTGTTGTTATCTTTTTAATAAAACAATGGTCTATTATAACTAAAATATAACTTGAATATAAAAGAAATGACTGATCACTGACTTCAGCAGCAAATAATAATAATAGTAAAATAATACAACCATAGCTACATGAGGTTAATCTGAAATAAAATACTAAATAGCATAACTAATCCAGAATCAAAGTGGAATGATTTAATGTAAATGGTTAAAGGCAAATCATACTTACATTTTAAAGCTAATCCTTGTTGGTGCAGCTCACCCATAGAGCTGTGTTGTTGTCGTCATGCTGTTCTGAGAGTTACCGGTCCTACTACAGTACAAGCAGTACTATCTCCACCATTGCTACTACTACTACTACTACTACTACTCTTTCTCAGCGGTGGAAAGCATATTCAGATCTTGGCCACCCTGTAAAATATTAGAAGTCAAAGTCTTGCATTCAAAATGTTACTTAATTAAAAGTATATAAATATTATCAGCAAAATGTACTTTGATTATTTGAAGTAAAAATGCATGCAGCAATATGACCCCTGTCAGAGTTATATGATATAGTCATAGGATTATTATTATTATTACTGATGTCTAAACATGCCAGCAGTTTAATAATTGAATATATAATCATATTTACTAATAACTTGATAATTAGAAGGTGAAGCCAGAGCTAATCTATTATGCGGTTGAATTTCTAACATATTTTATACCATGATATCTGTTTTTAAAATGCAGAATGAAGTAATCTACAATGTAACTATAGCTGTACAAAAAATATACTGCAGTAAAAATAGCAATATTTTTTCTCTGAAATGTAAGTATTCTACTAAAGGAAATACTTCAGTGTGAGTGTAAGTACCTCAAAATTGTATTAAATACAGTAGTTCAGTAAATGTAGTTACACTGCTCTGTTTAATTTTCTAGTACAACCTCTATTCCAATATTAGTGTTGAGCATGCTGCTATTAGGCCTGTAGTACTGATACAGTAGTACTATAATACAAATAGAGTACTTAAACAGTTTTTACTGTTAAGATGACTACTGTAATTTGTATCCCTGTTTTTATTTTTATAATAATATGTGTATTTATGCTGAAGTCATCTATATGAGTTGGTATAGATCGTGTAGGTACCTTTATGCCCTGGATTACCAGCCAGTGTTTTCTTTTTCCTGAAGTCCCCACTGTGTGTCAGCAGGTTGAACATTGTTTTGATGTTGGGGAATTTGTACCACTTGGGTTCAGTTTTAAACACAGATGTCATGTTTGGTCGTACAAGACTAAGACAGTCTAAATCTGGTAACCTTCAGAGATTGTATTCTGAGGTAGCTCCCTTTGAAATCTGTGGTTGTGATGGGCCATTGCAGACAATGATGTAAAAATCTGACCAGCACTTTTCATGGCAGTAATGTACTGTCTATTCATTTTTTTGCATCTTCAGTCAAATTACCTGAAAATAACTGGCACACAAAAGTCCTGGGACAAAGTCGTATTCCAACACAAGAGTAGTGGTTGGTTCCTGAGTGTCGGGAGGTAGAGGTGGCTAAAAGGGGCCCAACAAGTATTTGTTGCCCCCAGACCTAATAACAGGTTAATGTGCCCATTCTTTTCACCTGTATAGTGGCTGACAAACCAGATATAAATAAACAAAGTATAGCTGTTTTACACAGGGTTTTTTTTTCCAGGGACTGTATCACCTGCACGAAACGGGCAAAATGCATAGAGACATTAAGGTACCGCATTTATTTTTCTTTATCAAGTTACTTTATAACTGTGATCATACATTATTGTGCAGCTATCGGGTTTTCAGATGAGCAGATGCTTACATGAGTGTGGGTGTTCTCTCTCTGCAGGGGGCCAACATCCTTTTGACGGAGCGAGGAGATGTGAAATTGGGTCAGCAGTGACACACACACACACACACATGAACATCTGTGATACCTGTTTAACCAGTCACATTCTTCAGCTAGGCCTAAGCAGGCCATTTATATTGGATTTCAACTGCTGTCAGCCCCGGTCTGACCCTGTCTGTTGCTTCTATGTCTAGCTGATTTTGGAGTGGCAGCAGAGATCAGTGCCTCGGCGGCCAAAAGGAAGTCTTTTATAGGAACCCCCTACTGGTAAGATAGTTACTGTACCATCCAGACTGGGATACCCTTACAGTTTGTAGATTGTGTGACTGCTAATCGACACAGTCCTGCTGTCCGTGTGATTTGGATGAGGGCTGTGACTAACCAGTATTTTATGCCAATATTTTTTACACAGAGTTCCCACACAGCACAACAACCAAAACAAACACTTATTGAAAGAGTATGTCCCTGATTAGGCAAAAGCCAAGTGGTTGTTGGAAGTTAATGTAGACATACGATATAGCAGTACCGCTATACTGTTTATGACTTTGAGTTGACTGGTTGAAATTCATAATATTGCAGGATAAGTAACAGTCTGAAGGGACAAATAGTTAGATTTATTTTGAATAATAAATATGACAAAATAAGAAATGAGATGCTACATACAATATATAGGTTATACTGTACTTAGATGGATAGAGAGAGAGAGAAGAGAGAAACTCAGAGCATCATGGGCCCCAGCAGTCTAGGCCCATAGCAGCATAACTAAGGGAAGGCCCGGGGTCACCTGATCCAGCCCTAACTATAAGCTTTATCAAAAAGGAACGTCTTAAGTCTAATCTTAAAGGTAGAGAGGGTGTCTGCCTCCCGAACTGAGACTGGGAGTTGGTTCCATAGGAGAGGAGCTTGATAGCTAAAGGCTCTGCCTCCCATTCTACTTCTGTGGACT
>NW_018127905.1:1808873-1852089 GCF_001952655.1 Monopterus albus | reverse complement strand
AATGAAATACACAGTTCAACAAACTGAACGCCTGGAAGTAACAAATGCATGGACCAGTTTTTGGGCCATAGAAATGGTAAATGGCCTTATATAGTGCATTTCTATGAATTAATGTGCACTAAAAGCGCTTTGCACTATTTCCCATTCACGCACACATTCACACACCAGTGATATCACCGGTGCCAGAGCAAATTCCATCAATTAATCATAAAGAAATGAGTTAAGGGCCTTCCTTAACTGTAACTTACTCAATTAATGAACAGGTCTGGTAGTGTTAAATAATTTAATGAAATACACAGTTCAACAAACTGAACAACAGTTCACTGTGTCCTGCTAACAACTACTCTGTGTGTGTTCAAAGCCCTAGAGCGCCACCGTTGTCCAAAAACTATTAAAAACACTTCAGTGAGCTACAATGTGGCATGTGGGGGACAGCTTCAAATTGGATGCACACCACAACTAGTTGATGCTACAGCATCAGTAAAAGACCAGCAACAGCTGCATTCTATGTACATTTCCTTTTCAGGAGCATTTTATCCGATATTCCTTTCACTATTTGTTTCCCCTTCCTTTCTGTTCCTCTGCCCAGGATGGCTCCAGAGGTGGCTGCAGTGGAAAAGAAGGGTGGGTACAACCACCTGTGTGATATCTGGGCCGTCGGCATCACTGCCATTGAGCTGGCTGAGCTCCAGCCGCCCATGTTTGACCTCCACCCAATGAGGTGAGTCAGTGCTCACAACATGGACTCTAGCTCAGAATTAATGACCTCCCCAGGTGTCAGAGCAGAGAGATAAACAGTAGTGACTTGTGTTCTTTGGCTGGATGCTTTGCATTTTCTTCCTGACAGTCACTGTATATAAACAATTCAGACATTTTCCAGCCTGGTGACATTTAAAACAATGTTTCAGAGCACTGATGTTGATGTCCAAGAGCAGCTTCCAGCCTCCAAGGCTCAAGGATAAGTCCAAGTGGTGAGTTGAATGTCTTTAAAATATAGTGCAATCATTTCTTCCTTTTAATCTGATTGATAACTTTTAGACACACATTCATTCACACTGTGTCGCTCTCTCATCTCGTTTCCTTCTCTCTGCAGGTCTGCAGGTTTCCAAAGCTTTGTCAAGATGGCTCTTATTAAAAATCCTCGTAAAAGGCCCTCAGCTGAGACACTGCTGCAGGTTAGCCTTTTCTTTCTAAAATGAAAAAGCTGATATCTAGCCATTATCATATAGGTACTATTATAAATAGTATTATTTTGTTTTGTTTTTAACCTTTTCATATTGAGGAAAGGTTGACTGCCTTGTCTTCTACCAGAGAACATGGAAATGAATTTGGCCAATAAAGCATCAGCTTTATTGGCCAAATTCAAATAATATTTATTGGCCAATGCAAATAAAGCTGATGCTTTATTGGCCAGATGTGGCCAGAAACTGTTCTTGTGCGCACAGTGACCTGTAGCGCCGTCCAGAGGGGAGGAGTTCAAACAGATTGTGTCCAGGGTATGAGGGGTCTGCAGTGATCCTCTCCACCCTCCTTTTGACCCGTGAGGTGTTCAGGTCCTCCATGGAGGGCAGACTCGCACCAGTTATCTTTCCTGCAGTCCTGTTCCTGTCCCGTTTGGTTGCTGAGCCAAACCAGACAGTAATGGAGGAGCATAGGACAGACTTGATGATTCCTCTGTAGAACTGTATCAGCAGCTCCTGGGGCAGGTTAAACTTCCTGAGCTGGCGTAGGAAGTACATCCTCTGCTGTGCCTTCTTGGTGATGGTCCTGATGTTGGACGCCCACTTCAGGTCCATTGATGGAGTTCTGTGTGGAATGTATCAGATTTGGCTTTTTTTTCCCAGCTTTTTTGTGTTGTTCCAATGCAAACACAATAAATAGACATGAGAATACCAGGAAGGTTCATTGTTATATCACCTTTTTGCATTTTTGTCTTGATATGACAGTACTGCAGTTTCAGACAGGAAACATAGGGACAGAGGGAAATGGCAAGCCATAAAGCTTGACTGATGTTGTACAGGTGTTGTTGTTACCCCATGATCCCATATTAAAGTCTCACACAAGTTTTGCGTGATGTTACTGATGAGCTGAAGTTAGCAAACATTTTAAAGTGCATGAAAAATGGAAAAAGGAGATCTTCCTTTAATAAAAAATAATTTTGTTTAATCTGCGATTCAGAGGTGTGTAACCTTCTTAGCAAGGGTCTTTCAAAGACTAATATATTGATGTTTCTGTAACTCCTCCTTCCAGCATCCATTTGTGACACAGCTACTAACCCGTAACCTAGTCATTGAGCTGCTGGACATGGCCAACAACCCTGAGCTCCACTCCATGCACATAGACAACCTGGATGATGCCGAGCTGGAGGTCAGTGCTACGTGGAGTGGGACAGAACTGATAGCAAGTCATTAGACTGAGCAGCAGATGATATTTAACATGTTCTACAGTACTTTATGAACCATGCATATAATTTCTGTTCTGTATGTTCAGAAAAACAATATAGTTGGTAGCTAGAAAAAAATCTGAGTCCTTTAAATAATGTATTGTGTTTTTGTGTTTTTGCTGGTGTGTTACATAAGTACTCTGTTGACAGGCTGGGGAAATTGCTCCTGACAAGATTCAGTCAGCAGGGAAACACCTGCCTGCAGAGAGGACCCTGTCTGAAGAACAATGTGAGAACACACACACACACACCGACAATCACAGACAGGCTTTAAAGGAACAGTCACAGTTTGAAAAATTCTGAGTTTTTGTAAGGAAATTGAGTTCATCTCAACAAACATGTCTTCACCTGAAGTATAAACAAGAAACTGTTGCAGCACGTAACTCCCCCGTAAAACCACAAACTGTCATTTTTCATTTGTGTGTGCAGAATAATCAAGTAAGATGCCGCGGGTTAGTAGATTTAAAATAAAACAATGGCTGTTACATTAAAGTGTGAGGTTTAATTTGAGTAGGTGTGGGACATGTAGCGCTTTAACACATAGTGCCAAAAGTTTAGGGGTTTAGAAGTAATTGGACAGATACACATGAAGTCAGACTAAATCATCATACTTGATATTTTGTGGAAAATCTGTTGCAGACAATGACTGCCTTAAGTCTTTGATGCACAGACATGTTCTCCCAGACCTTTACTGCAGCCACCTTCAGCTCATGCTTCTTATGGGGTCTCCCTGCCCTCAATCCAGTCTTCATTGATATTCCAGCTCTTCGCCCTAAATAGCGGTTGGTTGCTTTGGAAGAACGTTTAGGGTCATTGCCCCTCATTCACTAATATGTGTGTAGAAATGTTCTTGCACACAAAATTACTATCACAATCATGACACGTTCTAAAACAACAGGTGTGTGCCCGAAATGAGCAATTAGCATAACGCCACCACCCATTTTTGCCTTGTGGATAAAGATGAATTTGCATAGGAGAAGCATGACAGGACAGGACTTGAACCTGAGGAGATATCTGATGAGAGCTGTGTCTGATGATTAAGATGCTGTTCCAGTGAGCTGTGTAGCTCCAGCAAAACTTGTCGGGAATGGCTGAGAAGCCATTCGTCACTCTCTTCAAACGCGTTCGTCAGCCTCTGGAGATGCACCCTGTCCTGAAGGAATGAGCTGCATTGTCTCCCAGCAAGGCTCAATATGCCATCTGAACACTTGCTCAGAGGTGAATTGGAATTGTTTATATTTCCTGCAGCCTCTTAATAGGCTGCAAAGTAATCAGGTGGCTACCAGTTAACATTGGCTACATATGTGCACTAGAAATTGGTAGGAAGGGTCGACCACTGTAGGCTACATCAATAATAACAATGAAAAACAACCCTGATGCATTTCAATATGGACATTCTTGTGTAACTATCCATATTGTATGCCTCATACTTTTAAGCTAGAACTGGGACTGGGATAGCTGAATATTTTAATCCTGATGAAAAGGTGTCACTTTCTATTTTACATTAGAGCATTACTAAATTAATGGTTAAAGCCACAAATAAAATTAATATAATATATCAAAATGTGGGACTATTCCTTTAACTCGCCTCAAACCACTTCATATGCTTGTTTGCTGTTTTGTGTCACATTGTACAGTTTGATTCTGAGAGCCAGTGTATGTGCAAGTGCCCTTGATGGCTATACTTGTGACTGTATGCACGTGTATATACTGTACTTTGGTTGTACTTGTCGATGAGTCCCTTCATTGTCCACCACAAGCGGCGGTATTCAGTGCTCTAATCTCCATAATATGAAAAAGGACAAAAGCCTCTCAGTCATTCTGCTGATGGCTGCCCTCGGCCTGTGACCCGTCCATACATGTGGGATGGAAGCTGCGTCAGAGGATGGCACTGAGAACATGCCAGTGGAGTGTGACACACAGTGGTACTTCCATGCACTGACTAGAGTGACTTCACGCTGCTGTACCTCCAGAAGACTTCTTATGGCCCAAGTGTATCTAACGTGATAGTCTAATTTTACACTCTAGCCATCACATGGTGTTGACCTCAACATCCCTTTCATACAGTATGTTTTTTTCTTAAACACACAAGCCACAAACACATTGAACATCTGCACCTCAGTTTGACCAATAGTGCCTTTGAA
The DNA here is from genome assembly GCF_001952655.1 of Monopterus albus. Taxonomy (NCBI): domain Eukaryota; kingdom Metazoa; phylum Chordata; class Actinopteri; order Synbranchiformes; family Synbranchidae; genus Monopterus; species Monopterus albus. The sequence goes on along the minus strand of NW_018127905.1, from coordinate 1,847,502 downwards.
GGTAGTACCGCTGTCACTAACGCTACTGCTATTTGCAGAGTGAAAGACAAAACATAAAAATAGAATTTGAAACCACATTCATGCTGCGGATAACATACTTCTTCTCTTTATTTAACCAGGTAAAAAACCCATTGAGATCACGATCTCTTTTACGAGGGTGACCTGGCCAAGTGGTCAACAACACATGTTGTCAATACATAAGTTTCAATACAAATCAAAAACATTAAACATTTAAACAATCAAAACCATAAATACAATAATCAACAATACAACCAATTTAAAAACACCTACACTGACCAATAGAGTCCTGTTGCCTAAGAGCCATAAGAGAATAAAAAGCTTTAACTGAGCATAATTCAGTAAGTTTAAAATCTGCTTGGAAACTATTCCACGAAGAGGGAGCGGCAAATCCAAAAGCCCGTTTCCCTTTTTCGGTCCGAACTCTAGGCACCATGAGCTGATACTTATCACAAGACCATAAGGCATATTTGGTATCCGATCTACGTAAAAGAGAGCATAAGTATGCCGGAGCTAGGCCTACCAAAGCCTTGTACACTAGCACCATCCAATGAACATGTCTTCGCATGCTCAGAGACGACCACTGTGCTTTAACATACAGGTCGCAATGGTGCGTTAGTCGACTACAACCCGTCACAAACCTCAAGGCACTGTGGTAAACCACATTTAAAGAATGGAGACATCTAGCTGAGGCATTCATATACAGTACATCACCATAATCCAACAGGGGAAGAAAGGTCGCTGATATTAAATATTTGCGTGCTTGCAAGGAAAAGCAGGATTTATTACGATAAAAGAATCCAATCTTCACCCGTAATTTTCGAACCACATTAGCAATGTGGGTTTTAAAAGACAACTCACAATCAAGTAAAAAACCTAAGTACTTATAGCTAGAAACCAGCTCAATCAACACTCCCAGATCTGTTGTTATTGACAGAGTATCTGTACATACTGTAGAACACTAGTCAAAAGTTTGGGGAAGCTTCTGTTAACACAGCTCAGCTGTGCAGTGACGATTGATCATTTCCAAGAAAGGGCATGTTATGTTCACTGTGATGGAATTTCTTTGGCAAGCACATTACAAGTCTCTGCAGATTTCTCATCCTGCAGTGAAACTGCTGACAAGGTGGAAATAAAATCCTAAGTGTCATGTGTAAATGAAAATATGATCAACTTTATTTCATTCATTTATTTCTAAGCAGCAGAGAAACAACTTCAAAGACATTTAAAGTTATAAAATGATGATGCTTTGGTGCAGGAGTGTGAGAACCAACCAAACTGAGAGGGAACAGCAGCTTTTGGTTCACTAGTTTCCTCATCCCCTGCTTCAGTGTATAAAACTGTCAACCAGCAGCTCAGGCTCTCTGTGGTCTCATGATAGCACACTTCCTCTTGTCAATCACACGTCACTGAAGAGACGGTGGGCCCCTGAGCACAGGCGTGGAAAAGGGCCCTACCTCTCCAACGCTGCAAGAGCAACACTTATAGACTGAGCACCACTGTGATTTGTGTTCAGTTTGTCACTTTGTGGGGTTATTTTGTGTGTCTTTGTACTTGTTTTGCATCAGTTTTTAGCTATTTCATAGTTGCTTTGTGTCTCTTTGTGATATGACACAATTTTTAGCAAGGTTGCAATGATACATTTATTTGTCTCTTTATTATGATACAATATTACCAGAAAATAAGGAACTATGTAGCCTACACAATAACTAATTTTTGACCTGTGAGGTGTACTGGTCCTCTATGGAGGCCAGGCTGGCACTGGTGATTCTTTCTGCAGTCCTGACTGTCTGCTGGAGTCTGTTTATGTTCTGTTGGGTTGCTGAGCCAAACCAAACATGGAATAGCAGAGAACAGACTCAGTGATTCCTCTGTAGATATGTATCAGCAGCTTCCGGGGCAGGTTGAACTTCCTGAGCTGACGCAGGAAGTACATCCTCTGCTGTGCCTTCTTGGTGATGGTGCTGATGTTGGCCAACCACTTCGGGTCCTGGGAGATAGTGGAGCCCAGGAACTTGTAGAACTCTACTGCTGAGTATGATGGTGCACTCTTCCTAACATCCACTGAGAGCACACATCCCTGGGTGGCACCTGTGCTGAAAGACCGGGCACTGGATGTGGTTTTCCCCAGCCTCACCTGTTTCTTCCTGTCTGTCAGAAAGCTAGTGATCCACTGACAGATGGGGGCAGGTACAGTGAGCTGGGTCAGTTTGGAGTGGAGGATGTCTTTGATGGAGGTGTTGAAGCTGAAGTCCACAGAGAGGGCCCGTGCATAGGCCCCTGGGGAGTCGAGGTGTTGCAGGATGTAATGCCATGTTGACTGAGGCTCATCAGTCACCTGAGAGCTGAGTGCTCATCAATATTGTGAATGAGAAAATGTCTGGATTGTGTGTGAGTTCATTTATTTCTAAGCAGCAGAGAAACAACTTCAAAGACATTTCAAGTTATAAAATGATGATGCTTTGGTGCAGGAGTGTGAGAACCAACCAAACTGAGAGGGAACAGCAGCTTTTGGTTCACTAGTTTCCTCATCCCCTGCTTCAGTGTATAAAACTGTCAACCAGCAGCTCAGGCTCTCTGTGGTCTCATGATAGCACACTTCCTCTTGTCAATCACACGTCACTGAAGAGACGGTGGGCCCCTGAGCACAGGCGTGGAAAAGGGCCCTACCTCTCCAACGCTGCAAGAGCAACACTTATAGACTGAGCACCACTGTGATTTGTGTTCAGTTTGTCACTTTGTGGGGTTATTTTGTGTGTCTTTGTACTTGTTTTGCATCAGTTTTTAGCTATTTCATAGTTGCTTTGTGTCTCTTTGTGATATGACACAATTTTTAGCAAGGTTGCAATGATACATTTATTTGTCTCTTTATTATGATACAATATTACCAGAAAATAAGGAACTATGTAGCCTACACAATAACTAATTTTTGACCTGTGAGGTGTACTGGTCCTCTATGGAGGCCAGGCTGGCACTGGTGATTCTTTCTGCAGTCCTGACTGTCTGCTGGAGTCTGTTTATGTTCTGTTGGGTTGCTGAGCCAAACCAAACATGGAATAGCAGAGAACAGACTCAGTGATTCCTCTGTAGATGTGTATCAGCAGCTTCCGGGGCAGGTTGAACTTCCTGAGCTGACGCAGGAAGTACATCCTCTGCTGTGCCTTCTTGGTGATGGTGCTGATGTTGGCCAACCACTTCGGGTCCTGGGAGATAGTGGAGCCCAGGAACTTGTAGAACTCTACTGCTGAGTATGATGGTGCACTCTTCCTAACATCCACTGAGAGCACACATCCCTGGGTGGCACCTGTGCTGAAAGACCGGGCACTGGATGTGGTTTTCCCCAGCCTCACCTGTTTCTTCCTGTCTGTCAGAAAGCTAGTGATCCACTGACAGATGGGGGCAGGTACAGTGAGCTGGGTCAGTTTGGAGTGGAGGATGTCTTTGATGGAGGTGTTGAAGCTGAAGTCCACAGAGAGGGCCCGTGCATAGGCCCCTGGGGAGTCGAGGTGTTGCAGGATGTAATGCCATGTTGACTGAGGCTCATCAGTCACCTGAGAGCTGAGTGCTCATCAATATTGTGAATGAGAAAATGTCTGGATTGTGTGTGAGCACATTGGCCTGCTCTTTTTTTTTTTTGTCTTAATCTGATAAAACCCACAGATATGTATGAATGCTGCCCAACAATCCTTTTGTTTTGTTTTCAGTTAACCAAGTGAAGTTTGGGCCCCAACGGAGGAAAGTCACAGAGCCTTATCCTGATCTGGTAATATACTTTTTCCTACCAAGATATATTCTGACAGCGGCATTCTATACTGATGAGCTGACATACATGAATGTACATGTATGCTCTGTTGTGGTTCTCCTTTCAGCAGGGCTCTTATGATGACTGGAGTCTGTCTGGAGATGAAGACAACTCACTGTAAGACTTCTCTTTGTTTTCTTCTTCACTAGCTTTACTCCATATGGGAAATATTACAGGATGCTTGTTTAGAACTGTGACTAGTTTTTTAATAGTGTCCAACAGGGCCTCCAAAGCCAAAGATTTCCAGCATGTGATATGTGTTGATTTCTAAATACCCAACAGTAAAGTAAGCACGGCCATGTTAAGAAGTGGATGATGTGTTCCAGTATGGCACCCTATTCATTTATTTCTTTAGGCTCTCATGTTTTATTAGTCAAAATCTGTATATTATTTTACTGATTTCTCTTAAGGCTCTTCAAGCCCTTTATCAAGTCCTTTAGATAATACATAAAGTTTTTATAGAGGTACAAATTTTCCCCTTGTATTCATCATTTTACAACCTTTTTTTATTGTGTAATGGCCATGCAAAATCTTTTTTGGGGAGTGAGTTGGTATCAAGTTAGCTGTAATTATGAGTCTGACCACTACGACCAAATTGCCACTGGGCACTAAAACACAATCAGAGTGTGTAACAGAAGGTGGATAATAAAGCTTTAGCGTGTTTAAAAGAATGAGGCACTTTGGCGTTACCAGCATGGGCACTTTTTAGTTAAACTGATGGGCTGATTATGTAAAAATGTTGTCTTATTAAAAGCAGCAGGGGTAGTAATATCAGTGTTTCTTATATTCCTAATAGAAGAGATATTAATAGTAATAACAGCAAAGATACTAGGAGCAGGTTTCAGTTAGTGACAGTATTATCACTAACAATACTTTTAGCATGAAAAGGTTAATTCAGGTTTATTACAGCTTGGGTCTCTGTTGTTTTGGCCATCATTTCTATCAGTAAACATACTCACTAAATGCAATTATGAGTGTGTGACAACAAGAAGCTTCCAAGGTTAATACAACACTTAACAGTAAACTGTGTGAATTTGTGTACACTTCAATGGAAGTGTGCCAGATACAGCATGGTGCAGTACATTTAATATCCATATCTTATGCCAAATTATTTTGGTCTGTTACCAACAAAATGTCCGTCTCCATCTTCCAAGTCCAAATGCAGTTAATGCTTGAGTCCAAGTCCGAGTCATCGGTGCTCACATCAAATCCCAGTCATGAGTCCTGATAATCAGGACTCAATTCTGAGTCGTGGACTTGAGTAATACAACACAGACTTATGTAAACTTGACCAGACCTTTTTAAAGAAGGCTAAAACCTAAACATGGATAAGTGCTACTAGCTGTTTCCTGACCCACCAGACTTCTTTTGAGTGATGTCACTACATTCCCAGGTCTCAGCAGGAGGGCCACACACAACCACCACTGAGAACACTGAGGTTATGATCATATTAATTATAAAGCCCTGGCTGTAGCTCTTCTTAATAACTAACTTGTTGAATACTTTGTTATTATTATTGATAGTAATGATGTCCAAGACTGGGAGCGTAAGATCTGAGTAGTAGCAAACCCTAATTATCCTTAAATTTGACACAGAATATCAGCAGAACTCTCAGGCTTCAGAAACCGACAAGAGTCGCTCTCTGGTTTCTTCCTTCCCATTGTTATGGGCCATTCAGACCCGTAGTCAGATAAACACCAGGTCTTCCTGTTGCAGGAGCCTGTTGGAATGTGTGGAAGAAGCTCTGCAGCTGAGGTAGGCCGCGTCCATCACCTCCAGCCTTTTCTAACAGCAGTGATTACTTTTGAATATGTAAATATCAGCTAATGCCAACATGTTTGACATAATCAGTGGGTTTGTGTTTGCTGTGTGTCCACTAATCTCATCCCCAAACCCTAAAATCCTGCTGTACTTCTTTATGAACTGGATGTGGCTCTGATTCAGCACAAACCCTCTGGTTCTTAGCTCTGTGGGCTTTTTTTTCTTACTGTTGTGGTGTTGACTCTGACTATGTTCTGCTGTTAGCCTTCCATCAGCATCCTCAGCATCTGGCTTTGTTATCCAGCTTATTGTTGTGATGATGTTGCTTGGTTTGGGTCTCAGCAGATGACTCCATTCTTTGATGTTTAGAGCCTGATCAGGACATTGTTGCTCCTTTGTCTTTCAGGAGTTTAACCATTAAGAGGGCGCCATCTACTGATGTAAGTGGCAACACAACAACTATAAACTGACTCAGTAATAAGCATTGTAAAAATATTCATATATGTGTTTAGGTGTAGCACTGTATGTATATATGACCTTAGAATTTTATATACAAAATAAATATATATAAATATTTATAATACCTGTCTGAACCACAAGATTTGATGAATGAGTTCACCATGAATCCTGTTTTACAACAGTCACTCCAGTAATTTGTGATGAACTAACAGACCAACTAGCATACCAGTATCCCCGCAAGCATACGTGCTGTATAAATATTAGAACATGATGTACATTTTATAGTATTAGTATATACAGTAGTATGATATCGTGACATACAATCGTGTTTTCCCTTGAGAGTGACTAATGTGTTTGCTGATGGATTTCAGGGTGTCAGGAACAGCGGCTTGTTAAGTCCATCTACAGCCTCCCTGCCACCCTTCAGCTCGCTAACTCCCAGCACAGAGAGCAGAGACCTGACACTGAGACCAAGCTGTACGCTCAGGCCTGACACCTCTGCTGGCTCTACCTCCAGTACAGGTACAACACATCACGCTCACCATTTCATTAGAGCTCATGTCTCCAACATATCATGTACGTACACATTGAGAGCCGCTGTACCAGAGACAAATTCCTTGTGTGTCCAACACACCTGGCCAATAAAGCTCATTCTGATTCTGATTCTGATATCAGATAGGCTTTATGGGCCAAACAAAGACTGAGCACAAGAAAAAATGACTTTGTGCTCCTCTCTCCTTTGCTTTCATAAGTTTTGGCCAGGTGCTCAGCCACGCAGGACATCAGGCAGCGCTGTGATCCCTGTCTGCCTGTTGCAGGCGCTGCAACAGCAGAGAAGAGGAAGGTTGCCAGTGTCTCCTCTCCAAAAAGAGAAACATCATTATCACCTGAATGGAGCACACTGAGAAAAAAGACTGAGGACTCTGTGAGTTCAAACCAAACATCTGTATCTTCATATCAGTAGCAAACATCAATAAGCTTGTGTGATAAGCTAACCTAATAACTTCCTAATAATTTGGTTGGGGTCCTTTAAAAGTCTGTCTGCCTATAAGATGACAAATTATGCAAACAAACAAGATATTTATTGTTGATGTGATCTGACTCCCCCCCCCCCCCTTTTTGTTTTGTGTAACCTTTGAACTTTCTAGAGGGCTGATTGTCATGGACTTCCTCCTACCCCTCAAGTCCATGTAAGTGTGAAATCTAACAGCATGTCATCTACTATAAAAGCTGACCAACTGCAATGCTTAGATGGCTAACACGATAAGCTTCCTCACATGGCATGACACAAGCTGCACAAGAAACAGTTTTTATGTCAAACTCCTGCTGCTGTTTTTATGGTTGAACCATTTAAATACTCACCACTCAACACTAGGTGAGAGACAAATGGTATTTCAATTTTCTGTATGTCCTGCACATATAGTGAATTGACAATAAAAATCTTTAACCCTTAATCTTATGGAAATGTTTTTGGATGTATCAGTGAAATTCAGTATGACATTTGGTATCTTTGGAAGCCTCAACATCCAGTTACATGTTGGCTTGGAGTAAATAAGTAACGGAGCCGAGCCAAAGTTAGTTAAAGAAAGCACTATGTGTCTCATTTTTACACAAAATAAACAATTGGATTCTTAATAATGTACAGTATGGTTTATTATTTCATAGAACTAGGGTTTTATTTGACTTTTTACATGTGTTTCAAATCTGCCACCCTTCTCCGAGTCTGTGCCACCTCATCCAAAAATTTCTAGATCCGCCTCTGTTTATATTCAATACATAAAGTGATTATTATAATAATCAAACATGCTGTTTTTGACAGGGTGGCCATCTATAAAAAATTTTTTAAAGGATCATTATTTCAAACCATTAGTAATTCAGTTGCTATGCTGGCTTTGTAGATGGGAGCCTGCTTCTCCAAAGTCTTCAATGGTTGTCCTCTTAAAATCCACTGTGCTGTCACCTGGATTTTACCCAAGACAAGAGGTAAGACAAGAAGGTCTCCTAATGTCCTGACACTGTAATAGAGTGAAGGGAGCTTTGCTACAAGTCTCATCAACTGTACGACAAACAACATCAACACATAATCTCTATCTTAAGGTGCTTTTATTGTCCCTCTAACAAACACTTTTCCTTTTCAGATCAGTACCTTATCCTTGGGGCAGAGGAGGGCATCTACATACTGAACCTTAATGAACTTCATGAGGATACACTAGAGAAGGTAAGAAAAGGACTGAACCATGTATTTTTGTTTTTTTAGATGAACTCGGTCTAAAATTTGAGACATGAGTGGTGCTTTCTTTGTTATTGAACATCATGGTGGAACAATAAATGGTTCATATGTGTCCTGGGTACCATTTTAATTTTAAATCCAGTGATCAGAAAGGAGGCTCTGGCAGATTGTGGAACATCAGGGGAGGGGAGGAGAGGAGCTCTGCATCATGGGACGCCCCTCAGCCTAGGTCTATAACTAAGGGATGGTACACCAAACCAAATCTACCCTAGAATGCATGTCCAATAATTTTATAGACACCACTACACAGGCAAAGGCCATCCTGTTCACTAGAAACCACTAGTATGGTTAAATATACTCAGTGGCAAGAGCAAAGTGCTCTGTTGGGATGATAAGGCACAATGAGGTCTTTAAAATACGATGGAGCCTTGTCATTATGGGCTTTGTATGTTAGTAGAAGGATTTTAAAATCTATTCGGGATTTTACAGGGAGCCAGTTTTTCAGCATCACTTTGACGATATTGTGTAGGTGAAATATAAACTTTATCATCAAAGCTGATATTTCAAGAACAGTTTTGATGTACAGATGTGTGTAATGTATCAAATTACAGCACTCAGTAAAAGTCAGGCTCGCTGACTCTTCTTTCTTCCTCCAGCTGCTCCCTCAGCGTTGTACATGGCTGTATATCATGAATAATGTGCTGATGTCTGTATCAGGTAACAGATCCCTTAAAATAATGTTTTTATCTGAGAACACAGCGTACTGTATATTACCTGTTGCTCTAAGGGCAGAGGTCTTCCTGCATCGCTGCTAGTTCTTTCACATTGGCTTGGTGTATCTCTCCCCTAAGAAAGTCTCCATCCCGCAGGAAAGTCATCCCAGCTTTATTCCCACAGTCTGACAGCTCTGTTTGAACAGAGAGGACATGTGCACAAGAGACACGGCAGTCTGTCACTCGGCACCAACCGCTTCACTGAGAGGATCAGCCACAGGTAGGACAGGGCATTGGTTTAACATTACCATTTAAGGAAAAAATAGTAGAAGTTGTGGTAGTGCTGTAGCACTGCACATAATGTCATTATGGACTCGAACATTAGGTGGCCTCAGACATTTTTAGTCTTACACATGGAGGATATAAGTCATTTTTTCTCTTGATCCACAGAAAGTTTGCCATATCTGTGAAGATTCCCGACACTAAAGGTTGCAGGAGATGTAGTGTAGGTAAGTGATACAGAGTTTACTCTGTATGCTCTGTATGTTTCTTCAGTACCAACATCAAACTCCTCACCTTTTTCTTTCTCTTAGCAAGAAACCCGTACACAGAGAGTACATTTCTATGCGCAGCAGTTCCATCTGGCCTGGTTCTGCTGTTGTGGTATGAGCCTCTCCAGAAGTTCATGCATCTAAAGGTTTGTCCAGACATGTTACACTTTAAATGGTCTTGAGTATTTTAAGGACTTTGTGTATTTCTGTTCTAGAGGTTCAGCCCATATTGGTAAAATTATATTACTTGTAAATTTAGCTCTGTTAGTGTTAGGGGTGTTTTAAGCCAAAGTAGATACAGTAAAGTAGGCTTATTTTCAGAAAAATGTCTATCTCATTAAGGTGCATTGAAGATACAGTAAAGTAGGCTTATTTTCAGGAAAATGTCTATCTCATTTAAGGTGCATTGAGTACGGTAATTTCTTTTCACATAAAATTCCAGGCTAGAGACTTCTAGTGAAACTCAAACTGACATCAACAGCTGCTGGAAAAAATTTCGTTGTGCTATGCATAATGACAATAAAGATTCTTGGCTTGACTTGACTTGTTTCCTATGACCTCTTCTGTCTGGCAGCTGCTGTTTCAGACTTTTAGAACAGTTTTAAACCAGAGTTGACTTGGCACGCTTGCATTAGCTCTGATTGGATGGAAGTTTTTCTCTTTTCTTGTTGGAGGTTTTTTGAGCTGTTTTCATTCAGGCACATTTTGCACCAAAAACTTATGAAGTTACTGTAGATTATTATAAAACTGCATCATTTCATCCTGAACACATGATAAAAAGGCTTTTCACAATGGAATTATTTCTAAAAGAGCCTAGGCACCACATATGTGGTGCTGATACACATGTTTACAACAGTAGTGCCATTTGGGTAAAGTTTCACATAAAATTCTAGGTGAAAAATTGTGCACTTGTTCTGTCATGTTTTGCTTACAAGGTTTTATGTGAACATGCTAGTATCTCCTTTCAGAACTGTAAATCAGTCACTCACCTGCCATCATGTAACCTAACTGTCCTTATTCTGTGACCATCTGTTTGACATGCAGCAAATAGCAATAAGGCTACCGGACTCTCTGCCGATATTTGAGCTGCTGGTGTCGGTGGCAGATGAATTCCCCCAGCTGTGTGTTGGGGTGAGAGACTGCAGTAATGGCAAACCACCCACCAGCCAACAGCTCAAGTTTGATATTATAGAAGTGAGCGGCACACCTATTTCAGTACCAGGTAGGATGACTGCTGTGATTATCCACTGCTGTTCAGAGAGCTCAGTTTAAAGCTTAAACTAAACTCTCCTCTTTGTCACCGTGTGCATCTGCAGATAGTGGAGCACTCAGGGCAGTACAGGTGACCCAAATGGACAGAGACACTGTTCTCATTGCAGTAGAAAGTAAGTCACTTCCATCACAACGTGTCATCCAAATCCTCCAGCCAGTTTTCATACCGATTCATAACATACTGTGTCTCAAACCTGATGCTCACTGGACAGAAACCGTTAAGATTGTGAACCTCCACGGGCTTCCATCCAGAGAGCTGGCTGCTGAAATGGTCTTTGACTTCCCCATCGAAACTTTAGGTAGAAACAATCATGTGAAAAACACAGTGAATGAGACTTGATGTTCTACCTGACAGTTGAATGACATGACGTGTTCTGACAGTCTGCTTACAGGACAGCGTGTTGGCTTTCTGGAAACATGGACTTAAAGGGAAGAGTTTTCATTCCAATGAGGTGATTATCTACTTAGGACATTAGGACTTACTGTATGTCAGACTGAGCTGATGTCATGTGTTTGTCATTCACTCATTTATTTGTATTATCGTGTCTATAATGTGAATTTCATCTTCATCTGCAGGTAACACAAGAAATTACAGATGAAACTAGAGTATTCAGAGTTTTGGGAACAAACAGGTACATTAACTCACAATATCAGTATCATTCACTGTATAATGGAGCAGTTGGTTGTAATTGTAAAGCAGGTGTAATAGTACTGGTAGTTATAGCGCTAACTGTAGTAGTGTTATTAGGCAAATTAGCAGCATCGGTAGTAGTATTTGCATAGATAGTAGTGGCAGTATATTAATACCTGTATTTGTGATATTAATATCAGTGATAATAGCACTAATATTATTAACCAAAATAGTGGTAGCAGTATTAATAGTAGCAGTAGCACTGCAATATTAATAGCACTAATAGTGGTAGTGGTATTAATAGTAGTGCATTAAGTAGTCTTAAGCCAGATTTATACTTCTGCGTCACTGCACGTATGCAAACGTATGAGTACGTCTTTCAGACAGTTGCATAGTCTGTTGCATTTATACTTTTGCGAACATTAATGCTCTGACTAGGGGATGCTCAAACAACAAAATACAGAAAATACAGCAGAAGTCAGGAAACGTAAATCAATGAGACATTTTTTTGTGAAAACAAGTACTTCTCAATAGGAAGCGAAATCAACCAATCGGCGTGCAGGATGTGTAGCTCCACACAACACATAGTTGAGTTGGGAGTATGCGCATTGGCCTGTCTGTGTCTCTCAGAGACTTGCACCCTTTGCTGTGTTGGTACGTGTCAACACCTATGCATAGTTTTAGAGAAGTATAAATTTGCGTTTATTGATATTAGAGAGTAGTTACATTTATAGTAATAGTCATAGTGGCAGTTGTATTCATAGTAGTAGCGGGAGTATTAGTGGGAGTACTAGTGGTAATGGTAGCTGTAATCAAAGTACTATTGTTGCAAACTCTAAATGTACTGTTTAAGCTCCTTCATAAACTTTGGGCCAGCTCTGCATTTTTGGTTACCATTCATGCTCTCTGGGCAACCTGTGAAATCCCCACCCTTTCTTTGTACAGGGACATCGTCCTTCAGAGCATACCAACACATGAGCCCTCGGCACTGAGCAACCTCTACATTCTGACTGGACATGAAAGCAGCTACTGAGAGAAAATCGAACTACTACTACTTCAAAAATCACATTGAAGAGAAATGCTTGTCCTCTGTAACCCTATGGTGGAAATGACTGAAGCCCTACTGATCCCACCAACTCTGTGCTGTGGATGACACATGTCAGTATGGGGCTCAGTTACTTGCTCAGACTCAAACAGCACTTGGATGTGCTAATTAAAGCTGCAAAGCTAATATTTACAGTACATGCTATAACAATCCACCTTCCCAGCCAGTGAGATTGCAACAGAGAAGACAGATGCCATCGATGTACTGCTGTCAGTATGGCCCATAGACATTACATCTGTGCTGTTACACATGCTTCTGAACTAATGTTTTGAAGCTTTACTTTGGGTCAACAGTTTGCTGCCATCTTGGAACCCGAACATTTGGTCAAATGGGATGACATCACAAACTTACTACAACCATTTGGCGATTAAAGGAATTCTCCAACAATAATGTTGACGTTTTAATATCAGACATTCACTACTATTGATTTGTGGCTAATTTGCTACAGGGAGGAGCTGTAGTCCATGTGTAATATAACATTCTAATTCAAAATGAACAGTCAGGAATCCACGTTAGTATAACCCCAACCTCTGTGTGTCCCACTGGTCCAGCAAACTGTGAAGAAATACACACTTCCACTGCATCATTCTCTTGGGAGACCTGAAACAGAAATTTCAGCAATTACGGTTGACCTGTTGACTGGAATACTCTTTGTGGTTGTACGCTAACTGAAGAACTGACAGTGATTTTTCTTGCCAGCACAACATTAGATACTCTCAATATATAAACAGAGAAACATAGAATAATGTCAATTGTTTTAAGAAGCATTGATGAAACAAACCTTTTAACAAAAAATACATTGTCTGGTTGAAGCTAGCTTGAAAACACAGAAGAACATTATTTAGAATATTAGAAAGTGTACATAACCAAAGTCATTTTTCAAATGTATATTTTTTTATCTAAGACTGTCATTTTGAAAATTACATTTAAATGTATTTTGATTATTGTAAATGTGCTAGCTTAGCAGCATTTACATTTTGCACCACCATGTTGAGAGAGCGTTAGGTTCCTTTCCATTGCAGTCATCCATGGGTGTCAAACAGAGCTTTAACCTGCGGCTCCATGTTCCTCATCCATCACTATTAATAATTCAGCTCACACATAGCCTAAATGTACAGTTGATTACTTGAGGTCATGTAGAAACTGAATGCAAACAACTGTACTTTTGTTTGACTAAAATGCAAGTTCCACTACATTAGATTACATAATGATATTTATGTTATTTATGGAAAGGCAATGTAACACTCACCTTTCCCTGAGGGATACTTGAAAGACAAATATGCATATAAGTATTGTTTTTTAGGACATTTGTACTGTTATTGTGTATAAATGTTTATGTATATAACAATATTGTATGCTGTGATAGTATGGAAAATTGTAATATGCAAATTAAAATTTTAATATTCTTTGCCTTAGATGTGTTTCACTGTCATGACGATTCACTTGTAGCCAGAGGTTTGGTAATGTATACAACAATCAATGCCATTATTGTTGTCTTTATTGGGATACGGATACTGATTATCCCTAAAGTTATTGCATGTGATGTCAAAAAAGTAAAACTTTTTCTACTTCTGAGCCAAAAAACAGCAGCCTATGCTGATATGTATATAGGCCTAATTCTAGCTAAGGGATTTTTAGATTAGACTTGCAGATCTCTGGATTTATAAACGCATTCTTTACATAAGTTTGATCATAATTGTTATAGATTATAGTTGGACAAAAATAATGTTTTGGCACAAGGTTTATGTTTTCATAAAGCTGCAACAATTACAGTATCGTTTGTATTGTTATTAATTTTACCATAAAATGTGCCAATGTGGCTCTTTAAAGTTGTGAGAACCGGCCAATTTATGCTCAAAACGATGGTGGCATTAAAATAAAATTTGGCCACACAATTATACAGACACACATCCACCTCCATGACATTCACTCAGTAGGTGGCAGTGTAGAGTCTATAAGGAAAAGGAAGCGCTAATAGCGTTGTGGTGCAACAGCGCCATTTCATGATTCATTCATTGTTGTTGAGGCCTACAACACAATATTGGTAAGTTTAGCGTTTTAGGGCTGATAAAATGTGTGGTGAAATATGTTTTAGATAGTTCACGGTATATAACGCTAACTGTCATGATAGTGTTGTTATAGATGCTCTCTGGAAGTACACAGGTTGTATTAACTAGCGGGCGAAAGTTAGCTAGTAAGTTGTTAGCTAGCCTGCTAATATTGTAGCTCCTGAGTTCATACGCTCTAATAACCGAAACATTAGACCGTCATAACCTCTGAATCATGGACACATTGGATACTGAACACAATTATTGAATTTTACGAGCGAGCCATTGCGACTGTGTAGTCCGGCTAGTTAGCCGCTGCAGCATAGCTAACATCGAAAACACAGGTTGTTAGCAAGCTAGCAGACTAGTACGACTTGTTGGATGATGATGACATATTCGACTAGCTTAAGTTAGCAAATGTCAGAGTGGACGATGTGAAATCCATATCGACATGCAGTGGCTCAAAATTTCACTTCATTTTGATATTCGGATCACAGGTTAACAGAACGCATATGTAACCGTATAGACAAATAAACAGTAGTTAACTTTTAAAGCTGGTATGTGCCCCTCACCGTAAATAGTTAACGTTAACTCATTCCTCTGCTATCTATACAGGAGCAGCGCTTGTGTTGCGGGTGTACGCTCCTGTAACCCGCCTTTGACCCTTTCATACACATTGTTTTTTTTTCTTGGTTTGATAGGTTTTGAACATTTTTATTTTAATTAAACATTTTGTATTAGAATATATCTAGACTGCATAACAGAAACAATTCAATATAGTCCAAATGACCCATTAACTGGATCGCCCCAAATGTCCAAATATGGTTGAATCAAGACTTCTCAAAACTGTTTTGCCAAAATACAACATTATAAACTTCATGAATGTCATCTATTGCAGGACTGTTGTGTAAATATGCCTTATTTCTTAACTAGGTGTACCTTATAAACTGGCAGCTGTGTATTTATATTAATTGCACCTCTTCACTGAGACAGCGGAGAGGACTTTCATCCCTTTTAAAGATTTCTTGAATATTGGTTGTGGTCATAATTGTTTTTTCTTTTTTTAACCTAGGGTACACAGAACATCATGGTGAAAATATTTATTGGCAATCTCGCCTGTAACACTACAGCCGACGAGCTGCGTGAACTCTTTGAAAAATATGGCAAAGTCACAGAATGTGACATTGTCAAAAACTATGGTTTTGTACACATGTCCAACATGTCTGAAGCAGAGGAGGCCATTCGAAACCTTCATCAGACCCAGTTGCATGGCTGGCGCATGAATGTGGAGATGAGCAAAGGGAGGCCCAAGGCCACCACCAAGTTACATGTCAGCAACCTTGGTGAAGCAGTCACCAGTGATGTTCTGCGAGCTAAGTTTGAAGAGTTTGGCTCAGTGGTGGAGTGTGACATAGTGAAAGACTATGCCTTTGTTCACATGGAACGAATGGATGATGCCATGGAGGCCATCAGTAAGCTGGACAACACAGCCTTCAAAGGTGAACTCTTTGGAAGGGGAGACCTAGTTGTCTTTTCAGTCTGTAGATACGAATTTGGAACCTGTTCTGTCGCTGTAGAGCTCTCGTGACACGTAAAAGCCAATTATTGATATATTTCCCCATAAAGAAGGAAAAGAATGGATAACCTTTGCCTGAAATGACCAGGTGGACTGAAAATAATCACTTAAGTTTTCCACTGTCTTCTTGTAAACTCAGTGGCAGTGTAACTGGTGAATAGACGTGGGCGTAAAATCACCTGCACCTGGCGCTGAAGGTTATTTCGGTTCACTGAGTGATTATTGGTCAAATGCTATTAACGTGTTTTATAGTCGGTAAGAGCCTGTCCGTGTCAAAACTCCACGGTCTTATGCGTGTCTTCTCTCTCCCTACAAGGCAAGCTGATGAGCGTACAGCTGTCCACCAGTCGGCTTCGCACCGCCCCAGGAATGGGAGATCATACCGGCTGCTATGTCTGTGGGAAACATGGTCACTGGTCGAAACACTGTCCAGTCGGTCGGAACGATAGCCACGGTGATGGCATGAGAGGTCGCAGCAGCAGGGCCCCACCACGGGGTCCCCCCAGTTATGGCAGGGGCAGCTATGGAATGGCCTCATCTTCAGCAACTGATTACATGGGTCACTCTGCATATAGTCAGGCTAGTTATATAGGTGGGTTGCCACCTCCCCCTCGTAGGCTTAGTGGCTACAGCTCTGAGCTGGGGGATAGGTACGCTAGCAGAGCAGCAGCCTCCTATGCTGAGAGGTCAGCTTATGATCGTGATCGTCTCTATAGCAGTGTTGACTATTATGAGAAGTACAGAGCTCGCCCATATGGTTCAAGCTATTTCGAAGCTTGTCGCATGTCCTATCTTCCCCCTCCTCCACCTCCCCCTTCCTCCCTTTCAAAACTCTCCTCCAGTATAGATCCATATGACCGTCGTCCACTGCCTCCACCTTCGTCAGCCGCTGCGTATTATGCACGAGACCGCAGCCCGATCAGACGGGTACCAGTCTCATCCAGTTACACCTATGAGCGAACAAGGCTGTCACCAGTGTCAACCTCCAGGAGCTCCTACGCTGTTCCACAACCCAAGGATCATTATGTGCCACGCTATGCGCCTTACTAAAGCCACGGTGCCAAGGTGAGCAACGTAATAAACAAGTATGGCAGTGCATTTGATCTATCGAGTGGAACATTTCACTGTAAAACTTTACAGGTCAGTAGGCACTGGGGTCTCAAAGTTTAAGGCATGGAAACCTTTGGAGCTGTGCTGAGGATAATGGAGATATTAAATCCTGTTTCTGAAAAGGGATTGCTTTGCTGTCTTTCTAGGTCTGTTTATGAACTGCAGGACTTTTCATTTGCCATCATTTCTTCAGGCTACATTATTCCATGATTCTACGCAGTGTGCAGCAAAACGTATCAGATGTGGAAATTCACCTTGGGGTTTTCTTGGCATCTTCCAGGCACTTGAGATGCCAGTTGCCTGCAGAGGAATTGTTCTTTCAGTCACATTCACATATCCGGTTTCCAGATGATTAGCAGACTGCAATGTTTGACATTTATAATCTATAAAAAAAATTATTTTTCATACCTGCAGATTTTCAGTTCAGTTGTTTAGCTATGCCTTTTTTTCTTATCTGCATTTTTGTTCACACGCAGCAAATTGTTAAGTTCAGCAAATATTCATTGTTTGGCTTCTTGTTTGTTATTTAGAAGAGAGCTGAATTTATATTTGTGTTAAGGGGCTTGACAGCTACATACATTGGTTCCAAGGTTGTGCTGTAGTTGGTGTGCATCTCCCATAAAAATGTAACTACACAAGGCTATGGAATTGAGAGATACCATGTTGGGAGAGCAACAACTGCAATTGGGTGCTTGTTTTCCCCTACATGTTAGATGCTAGTGGATTTTCAGAATGAAGACAAACTTTGGGAAAGTAACGAAAGCCTCTCTGTGGTCTTCTCCTTTTCAATAACAAACGTCTAGCAAAGCGGTTACACTGCAAACCTGCTCACACTGAACACCAGTCTGTATGAATTAACAAGTGTAAACACCACATCTGGTGAGTGATCCTCTTGTTTCCCAATGAGACCCATCAAAATAATGTACATTACCAGTTGTAACTCCAGTTCTACAAATCAGCGTAGCTCAGTCACAAAGTAAGATGATGTAAACGAATAGAAAGCCAGAAATGGCTTGAACATACACAATACATGCTTCTTAGTTCATACAGTTGTGTGAGTGAAATCTGACTCTACTGTAAATCAAAACCTATGCTGTACATACCTGTGTCAGGACCCCAGTAACCCCGTATGCAGACTGTAAATCCAGCTGAACATTTCGTGTTACATTAATATATATACTTGTTTATCTTATTTTTGTCTCAGATGTGGGCTAATCCATTTATTTAGCTCCTGTCAGTTGCTAGTGGAGAAGAGACTCTGCTCTTCAGCACATATCTGACATTATCTGAGTTATATATGGATAAATATTTGACAAACCTTTTGTCCCAAAATTGATTACGATTAGTGTCCAATAATACGCTGCATAAGTCTTTGTCCTCTATTGCACATGAATGGACACGATGAGAAATGAATCTATATCCATACAGCTGCTCTGGGTGAGTGTTCATTTAAGATCTGTCGCAAGACAAATAATCTAAAACATTCCAGCCACTTGATTTTTCTAATTTGAATGTTCTAGTGTCTGTTGATTTGAAGTCAGAATTCTTGAAATAAAAAAAAAAATCATTGTATGACTCCAAAATAGAAATAATGGTTGCAGTGCATTGTGCAACAATCCCATACTTGTCCCAGCCCAAAGTTTTGCATGCTATACCTACAGCTGACAACAGAAATTAACCTGCCTTGTCTTGAATTTTACTCTGGGATGTATGTTTATTGTATTCATATAATGGAGTAATCATATACAGAAATGTGAGGTAGGACTCAGGGCTTGGGCTTTTTATTTCACAAGGAACTAGTTTGTTAAATATGTCCTTGTGTTGCATATAGGTGGATTTGGAGTTTGTATTTTTCATACTATCTGTAAAAGTACCAGCATACATTAAAAATCTAAAATGATTTTCATTTTTAATAAAGCCAAAATTATTTTGGTGTTGCTTCAGCTCTTTACTGTATTCCATCAAACCAGGTTTCAAATTTTCTTAAGTGTAATCACACCTTTTGCTCTGACACTTAAAAAAATCTTGGCTCATCCTCATTCAAGTATGATCATGATTCTTTAAAAGTGTGCACAAGGGGGAATCTGACACAAGAATTTGTAATCATTTATATATCAGCCTGCTCTACAGTAGCGTCTAGAGTCACAATAATTACAGATACCGAAAGGAATAAATATTGTGCTGCACATTAACTTTTTTGTTTTCTAATTTTACCTTATTTCTTGTGAAAATCTGAAGAAACAAATGTTCTGGTGTGAATTTTTTTCAGATTAAGTACTAATAGTACTAGTAACCAGTGTTACTAACTTATTCAGTGTATGCAATAACAAAGTAGTCAGATTTACTCAACGTCCTAGTTGTATTTACAGCATATTGCTTAAAGGTGCTGATATACAGGTTTGTGTCCACCAAATAATACCAGGGCTATTCTGGGGATTGTATGACAGCTTTATCAACCATAAGGAGCAACTAACTGAAAATTGGTTATTTTTCCTAACTGCACAAGCCGTGCAAAGATAAATACGTGTGTTTATAGAAAAGGCCATAATTGTGGGATTTTCCCCCTTCCACACAAATATACTTGGTTTCTCTGTGAGACAGGCCACCAAATGTTTATTCCAGTATTCGTAATGTCCAAGTCATGCATAGCGTTTTCGTTTTGTTCCTTTTCTTTTGCGTCACATCTAAATGACGTAACATTAGCATTGGTGCTCTTGTCCCTCCCAGAGGGTGCTAACCCAGTTAGCTCTATGCCTTCGCTTCCGCGTGGTGTTCGCTGGTCACGAGGTGGTTAAGCAGGCGCCATTTCATTCTCCGAGGTGTCGAGACGCACTGTGCAGCTGCAAAAGGTATGTGTTCTAGTACCTCGGGAGATATTTTGGTTGTTAAAAGTAGCCAATGAACCTAACGTTACCTGTTACTTATGAGGAATATGTTTCCTGTGTAATTTATTCACACGCGGTATGTTAACATGGACTTGCTAGGTGTGCAGCGTGGTTAAAGCCATTGTCTTTACAGCGTGGGGATGAATGTTACGTAACTTTAATAACGCCTAAAACCAAACAGTGATGTGAAAATGTTTACTGTTAAGACAGCTAATCGCGTTAATGTTACTTTGTTTAGCTCTGCAGCTAACAAACATGAGCCGTAGAGCCACAGTGTAGCGCCACTGTGCTGTGCATGGAGAAAATATCACACAAACGATGGCTGTGTGTAGTTTCTTATTTTCTGGTGACGCAGGTCTGTTTTATCCAAGGATGATGCTTATCTGACTGCTTGCAAAACTAGCTTAATTCAAATGCCTGGTTATCAGAGCTATGTTTTGCACACATTTACAAATTCTAATGTTTACTCTAAATTAGGAGCCCACCACAGTGTTGTTACCACCAACTGTTTAGTTTTTTTAAATAAAGTTTTAAGTTATTTGGATAAAGTTTTTGTCAAAGGACCATGATAAAAGTTTCTAGTGTTATGTCTAGTGTTAATTGTTATGTCTGGGTAAGCAAAGTTTATTTTATGTGCTGTGAGAAGGCATCAGACCTGTAATAAATTCTTAATGAAGTTTGTGCTCAAAAAGTTTCATAGAGGTGCTGATTCAGCTGTATGTTCATTTTTGGAGTTTGCAGTTTGTGCTTATGTTGAACTCCACTGCATTATAGAGATGTCTTATACAAATGGGCAAGGAAAAAATATGTAGACCCTTTGGAATAACATTGTTTTCTTCATAATCTGATCATCTAGGGCATATCTTCATCATCTAAGAGGGTGAATGGCTCTCTGAACCCATTCCACAGGATGTGTATTGGCTTAAAGTTTGGGCTCTGACTGGATCTTCTGTTTGAAGTCATTCTGTAGTAATTTACTTTGATATTTATGGTCATTCTTCTGCTGCACCACCCAGCTTCTACTGAGCTTCAGGCAGTGGACAGCCATTGACATTGTCCTGCAGGATTTCATTGCAGTCTTTGGAATAAATATTTCCTTTCTTGATGGCAAGATGTTCAGGCCAAGAGGCAGCACAGCAGCTCCAAATCATGATGCTTCCTCCATCCTATGTCACCTCTGCTTGGAATGTTTTCATGTTGGGGTGCAGTGCCCTTTTTACACCTTATGCAGTGCTGCATGCTTTTTATCAACAATCTTTTAGATTTTTGGTGAACCCATTGGCCTAAGGGTTCACATATGTTTTCCAACCTACACTGTTAAAGTTTTAAGAATAATTTACATGACCATCTTATCATTTAAGACAAATTAATACCAAGGCTTCACTTTTTTACCACTATTAGTTTAATTGTAATTATTAGAGCCCACCCAGTAAATTCCTGAAGGTGATACTGATATTACATCTGTATTTGTGTGCAGGGACAATAAAGCTGTTCTATTCGATATTTGGGAGAGAGAAAATTTGCAAACTTAAGCTGACATTCATTTTTAGCGTAAACAAATTTTCTTGGTATGTATGCTTTAAATTTTCATTAGTAAAATTTGTGATCAAGTCAAGATTTTTATTTGCCATTTATGCATAAACAGACAGTCTAGGCATATAGGAATTCTTGTGCGGCTTTCCTTTGGAGACAGGTAAGGAGTCAAAAGCCAGAAAGAACACTTAGTCTTAAAATAAAAAGTTACATAAAGGCAACAAAGCATTAAAACTACAATACACAAAAATAGGGTAATAGTATTTTCCCCAGTGAACTTCAAACATCACACTTAGTAAATCACATGGTGGAGTTGGATATGTCATTACACTTGGTGAGGTAGTGAGGGAGTATAACATACTAAAACACAGTTTACATTCAGGCTTGTTTCCATTGCTTGGTAGAGAATGTCCTGCTATTATTCAGGTCCCACAGGAGATGTGTATATAGTATGATATAGTTTATTTGAAAATAAACTATATCATACTATATTGGGAATCCAGAAATGTTAAAGTTCCCATGGCTTGCTCGTTTCCAGCCATTTAATGTTCAATCCTGGGTACCTCTAGATTAGATTGGCACCTCTCATAACTCCAAATAGTTTGTAATTGTTTCAGAATCAGAGAGCCAGAAACCCTCTTCCTTAAAACAAGAGGATAATTTGTGAATGCGCACAGTTCCTGTTGCCGGTGTTGTTGTAACTGGACAGCACACGTCAACCCAGCGGCATTATTTTCCATTGAAGGAGATCCTTAAACTAGTAGTTCATTTTGTTAGAAAAAAGTCTGGTGAGTAAGAGTTTGCAAGACTTGTATAAACTGAGTTGCTTCTGCATAGAAATACTAGAACATATGTACACCTCATTTTTTGAGCTTTAGGTTACGTCTAAGATGATAATTCACCGTTGTAACATTGTAGATAAGTCAGAAAACGGGGAAAAGCATGTCAAGGGCTCTTTAAAGTAACAAAAGTAAAAGTAGTCATTACACAGAATGGCACCTTTCACATTGTGTATTATATTATTGGATTATAATTATTCAGGCATCATGTTCAGCCAAGCGACCAAATAACAAATAATAATAATTGTCCATACTGAAACATATGAAAAAAGTTTGAGTGCATTCCTTAGTTATGTCTGAAGAGTAACGTCCGTTATTCAGAACTGTCTTTGTGTTGTGTTGAACAGCTGTTAAAAAAAAATCAGTCTGGCTATTGTTATTCATAGCTCATTGTTGTCAGGTGTTGTCACATCAGGGTCAAAGTAAGATTCGTGTTGATTTATATTTGGGGTAAATCAACTGGTCAAAGCTTTAACTCAGTAGAATTGTGGTACCGATAATCTTGATTGCTTGTCTTCCCTTAGTGACGTGGCGGCTCAACAATGGTGAAAATATTCATCGGGAACTTGTCACCAGACACTACATCAGACGAACTTCGCTCTCTCTTCTCCCAGTATGGCAAGATTGCAGAATGCACTATTGTCAAAAACTTTGGGTTTGTGCACATGGATGACAAAGCGGAAGCAGAGGAAGCCATTCGCAACCTCCACCAATATGAGCTAAATGGCCAGCCCATGAATGTAGAATTGAGTCGTGGCAAGTCAAAAGGATCCACCAAACTACATGTTGGCAACATTGCCTGTACCAACCAGGAGCTGAGGGCCAAGTTTGAAGAGTTTGGCAGTGTGTTGGAGTGTGACATAGTAAAAAACTATGCTTTTGTTCACATGGAGCGAATGGAAGATGCCATGGAGGCCATTAATCAGCTAGACAACACAGCTTTTAAAGGTGAACTCTTGGGCTGGGCTTAGTGGGGAGTTTACTTTGTAACAAAGATATAACATCAAGAATCATTAATTCTGTTTTTGTGAATCGACAGGTAAGTCATAGGTGCAACGCAGGTGAGTAAAAAAAGATGAAGGGATAATTGTAAGCTAAATACTAATTTTAAAGCTGGTATCTGTAATGTCATTGGTAGTAGTCATCTGTATGATGAATTGTAAAATGCAAACGGGCACCTACTTCAGTTTATGGTTGACACCTGTTCTGTGCGGTCAGTTTAATGGGCAGATAATTTAGGCCTAATTTACATCACACAGACTGTCATGGTTACAGACACCGAAATAATTTAAATTGTCAAATTTGGCTTAATTCATGTGTTAGCACTAGCAGATTGTCATTGGTGGTCAAGAAACAATGTACATGTATGTCACAAAGAACAGTGGCAAAAAAAAAGTCTGTGAACCCTTTGGAATGAGCTGGTTTTCAGTAGTAATTGATCACTGATCTGACCTTCATCTTGGTCACAAATATAGACAGACGTAGCAGTCTTTTGTGTCTTTATTGAACACACCCATTACACACTAACCATGATGGTGGAAAAAGTAAGCAGAACCTTGGATTCAATAACTGGTTGAACGTCTTTTGGCAGCGGTAACTTCAAACAATCTCTTCCAGTAGTTGAACGTTTGCATATCCGTTTTTGGCTGAGATCACACTGTCGCATGTTTATACAGTACAACTCTTTTCAGATGTGAGATGTGTAACTGCTGCTTCATCAGTCTGTTAAACAGGCTTTCTATCATTCAGACATAGGGCAGTTTTACGTTATGGTTCTTGGGGCTTTATTTATACCCACGACAACGAATAAGATGAGGCCAATGGTTTCACACAAATAGTCCACCAGCTAGTAGACCAAGCTGCCTCCATCACATTCTCTTTCCTCTTAATTATCAAACTCAGACTGCATGGAAATTTCGTGCTGTCTCAAATACTTAAATTTAAACACAGATGAGCTACCCAGTGAACAAATATTAGAATAGTCAAATGGTAAATGGACTGTATTTATATACCGCATTTTTCACAGCGTGTTGCACTGGCCAAAGCGCTTTACAGGAGATCATACACCATTCACCCATTCACACACCGATGACGACAAGTTGAATCCAGACCTACTCCATTTATAAACACTTCATCTCACTGTGGACTGATTAATATGTGAACTTGGGGATTACTTAGTAACCTTTTCTAGATTTAAACAATTTTAGAATATTTGTGTATCAAATGAAGATTTTATTTTAAGATGTACATAAATTGAGATCTTAAAGATCAAAGATTTTTATTGTTAGTTCACTATATGTGCAGGACATGCAGAAAAATCGAAACACTGTTTCTCTCTCACGTAATGTTGAATGCCCATACCATGTAGAAATTAAAATAGAATAAACACAATATGAACACTAAACTGAATTCAAGTAATAAGGATAAACTAGATGGTACAACGTAATAGGCTATGATGAAACTCAAAGCGATGTGCAAACAGTGACAGTAAAGGGTTCACTTACTTTTTCTTACCATTGTATGGACATAATTTTTGTTCAGTTTGGCCACTACAGAGGATCAAATGTGTGGAAATTTACAGATTTCAGCTTTAATGGCAGTTTTTAATTCTCAAAATAAGCTGTGTGATATTGGAATGTAATATAGCTTTTGCACCTTAAAAAACTTTGTCAGCTAGGCAGGAAATGTCAAATATATGGAATAAATGCAGCCATAAGTCCTTATTGAGTGTTTTCTTTTTAAGGAAAACTGATGAGCGTGAAGCTTTCGACTAGCCGCCTGCGTACGGCGCCGGGAATGGGAGACAGATCGGGTTGTTATCGTTGCGGGCAGGAAGGCCACTGGTCCAAAGAATGCCCTCTAGACCAAAATGGCTACCACAGAAACGGCTCAGAGCCAAGGTCTGATGGATATGACTCCTCGAGATTTGGCGGCCGTGGTCACAGCCGGGGTTATCCGGACTTCAGTGGCGATCCAGATTATGGTGGTGGCTATGCTTCTATACATGGTTATTCCCGGGGTTCTGGTCACAGCAACAGCATGACAGGGTACAGACGGGGTGCAGGCTATGAGAGTGCAATGAGATACGGGCCGTACCCAGGTTACAGCATGAGCGCTGTTGCTGATCATAGCATGGCTCGGATGTACAGCAGCGAGGCCGCATACAGGAGCAACGGCTCACTCTATGGCGCGGTACCAGCCTACCCGGTGCGACGGTCGCCTTATGAGGGAAGGGATCCGTACGGGGTCGTGGACTACTACGAGAAGTACAGGGCCAATGCTTACGGAAGCAGTTATTTCGAGGAACGCCGCGCTGTCCCCTTGCCTGCTCCATCAACATCCTCCTCTGCTGCTATAATGAGGGAACGTCTGCCCCCCTCTAGCCTTGACCCATACCAGTGCCCTCCTTTCCCTCCTCCTCCAGCCCCAGTCTCCTCATACTATGCACGTGACCGGAGTCCGATTCGGAGAGTCCCCGCTGAGGCAGATGGATACGCTTACGAGCGTTCGCGCCTTTCCCCAGTGTCCACCCTCCCAAGAAGTTCTACCTATGAGCATCCGCGGGATACCGGTGCTGAGCGGGCTCGATATACATACTAATCTTTGTCCCATCTAGCCAGGTGAGAGCCAGTTAATGTTTAGCAGATAGGATAGCCTCAGTGCCATTGGATTCTGAAAATTTAACCTTGAACAGTATATGTTATAGGTAATATCAGGGGCAAAAGTCAGCCCACTATGTACAAGTATATGAGGTGTCTGGGGAGTAAGAAAAAAAGCTTTCCAGTCAAAATAGCCGATGATTAGATGTCGGTGTGAATGATTGAATACATTAACATTATGCTATGATCGCATTCCAGTTCGTACTGCAAAATGCAGTACAACAAATCTCAGCTGACCACCGTTCATTGTCCTGTTAACATGTTGTGATATTGTGGTGCAGTTCTGAGATGACTCAGCCAAAGTATGGAATTGCAGATACTGAGTTTATCTACAGACTGGCTGACATTAATTCATGGAGCAGCAAGAAATTAACTTTTGCCACTTTGAAAGTAGCTACATTTTCTTACAATATTTAGACCCAGTTAATAGAAACGCATTAGATTAGGGCATGGTGCATGTTTTAAAGGTGAGTTGATTAAATTTAAGTTCCTTTTCAGCAGCATTTAATGTAATACTTTATGCATTTTTAGTATATTTGTGTAAATCCATGTTGTTACTGCATATGTGAATAATGACAACCACTTTTAAATACTGTATACTACATCGCTTCATTGTTTAGGCTGAGGACAGTAATGTCACACTTGTACAAATGTGGATATGCACAGAGTTAAAAACTTGTCACTTTTTTGGGTTACATCAGATTTGAAATTAAGTTAAACTTTTTTATCAAGCTGCAGTTTTTTGTTTTTGTTTTTTTAAATCAGTAGGCATTAAATTGCTTTTCATTGCCGTGATGTATACCATTAGTTGTAGTGGCATAAGAAAATGACCTTAGTTGTCAGTGCTGTCTGTCCAGATTTCTAACTATTAGGTTGAAATTAAAGTGTAGTGGATTATCTGAAGACTGTGACCTCTTTTTTTTGTCCTGAGATGTTTGGTATATTGTCAAATGGCATTTAGAGAAAAATATGTCAGTCAAAAAATTTAGGTTTAACAGTGTGGTAAAACAAATTGCATCATATGGAAATTCACCAAATTTGCAGCTTGTATTGCTGGCATTGTTATATTTAGAGGCATGTATCTACATGCATTAGTCGTTTACATATCACTTGTCGAAGATCCATTTTTAGCATTAATTGTAGCCAGTAGTAGTATTTAAAATTAGGTGCCAGGAGCAAAGGAGAGTTCTGGATCCAAAATACTTTGTCAGTGATGGTGATGCGTTGGTGCAGAGCAAGTTCCAGTTATTTGCTATTCATGCTGTATTAAATGCTTGCCAACTAACTATTCTACAGTGCACGTACAGTTAATGTTCTGTGTACTGTGGTGGAATATAAAGTGATGTGAGATTGAATTTATAAATGCAGTGAATATATTAGGGGATATTTTCATGCAAGTGCATTCTTATATACTAATTTACAGTTCATATTCATTGCTCTGAAATTAAAATAATGATTAATCTTTTAGTCTCTCTAGAGATGGGCAGAAGTTTAAAAAAAATTAAAGTAATGAATAAAATTATTGGTCTTGCCGGAGGTTGGTATAAATTGGAGTGACAGTCATGATAATCACCTTTATTTGGCCAGGTATGTTACACAAGGAATTTGTTTATGGTACCGAACTGAGGCGGCCTTCTGCGGCACCAACTCGCACTTGGGGGTTCAGTGTCTTGCCCAAGGACACTTCGAAATGTAGACTGCAGGCACCGTGATTCGAACCGCCAACCCTCCGGTTGGGAGACAGCTACACTACCCACTGAACACAATCGCCTCATATGAGGCATCAGTGTCTACTGCCCAGCAGGTGGCGATAATGCACTTTAAGTTAGTATGCAAACCGTCAATAAACAACAAGAAGAAGAAGAATACGTTCTGGAGGGAGGGCCGTGGTGTGGCCAATAGGACTGCTCTAAACTACAGCGTGTCATCCCATGTCTACGGGATCATCTTTTGTCGTTTTCTGTTGGGCGCCATTTTGATTAAAGTATTGCAAGAGGGAGTTGATACTGATACTTTACTAGAAATTTTCTCATTTAAAAAGATATTTACACTTAAGATAACTGACGGTTGGCAAAGGTTAAGGTATTTGAGTATATCGAAAATGGCCACGGGAGCAAATGCAACCCCCTTAGGGAAATTGCACCCAAGTATTGGCGCTAAACGAGGATTTGACGCCGGACCTGGCGCGGGGAACGGGTTGATGCCAACACCGGGGCCACCTGCGCCCTTGCCGTCTTTACAAGGATTCCAGCCTTCGATGGCAAACGCAGCTTTTCCACAGTCACATCAGTTCAATCCAGGGGCAGGTTTTGTCACCCAGGCTCAACAACAAGCAGCCGGACTGGCCAAAGCAGGTAAATTATCCGAACGCCCGCTAACGGTACAAGCACTTGATGCGGCACGAGCTAATGATGCTAACAACGATAAAGGCCCGAACATCAATCCCGGGCCTTGCATGAAATGGAGACGACTCCACTTAGGTTAGTTAGCAAGTGAATGTTTTCAGTAGCTAGCACTAGTTACATTAACCAGAGTCGTCGTCTTGCAGTGATTGAATTTGCACCTATTATGTTGAATTGAAATGTTGAAATTCCCGTATAACATTAACGTAAGGCATTGACCGTGCAGCGGTAGCGTTATTTATTGACCGAATGTCATATGTATCGAACTTAACAAAATAATATCAAGGCCTTGGTTGGCCAAATGGACATGGTGCCTTTTTCTGAATTATGAATACGTTAACCTAGAGGTGTGGATAACAGTTATATCTGATTGCATAACGATAAATTATGCTCCGAAGCGCGCCCCCTGGTGTCTGAGTAAGCCTCTTGTGTTCAGTTCAGCTTCTTGTGGCGTTCATTCTTCCCCTATCCTCTTATCTCTACTAATAAGCAAGGTTATGTTGAGTAGTTTTTAAATCTGTAATTTAATCGGACAGATTTTGGCCAGAAGAAACAAAGGAAGAAGAGTCGTTGGAGCAGCGAGACGCCTGACCAGAAGACCGTCATACCAGGCATGCCCACTGTCATTCCCCCTGGCCTGACCCGGGATCAGGAGAGAGCCTATATAGGTAAATGTTTAGTAATTAATTATTTTTAATAGAGGTTGCTATGTAAACTATAAATGTATATGTTTTATAATATGTTGACCAATCGTTTGAGGTTCTAGTTTTTATGTGGTGCATACCAGTGTTAATGTTAATCTTTGCTGACTTCCCAACAGTTAGAGCCCTCTAAAGACACACACAAGATGTGTTACTAACTGAAAAACAAACAAAAAAAAAAAATCACATTTCCTATTTGTAGGACAGTAACTGTATTGTGCTGCACAAAATGGGAAATGTCTAACATTGCTCAAACTTTTGAGACAAAGCAATTATTTCTGATGAGCAATGATAACTTGATGGTGTAAAGTGTTATGGTCATTTCTCTTTAATGCAAGTACAGTGGTTCTGCTGTGGCAAGTGTTTCTGTGGTCTTATGGTTTGCATACCATGGGGCACCCATTAGCAAGAGGGGTTTGAGATGATTAAACAGCACTACTGCTTGCTGATATCTGTCCTAAGCTGCAGGTCACTGCTCACTGTCTTGCCCGATCCTCTACACATCATCAGTATTGTTCTTGTGCATGGCGGCATTACTCATAATGTCCTAACATGCTATAGTATGCTTCTGTTTATATTGGTGTAAGTGTGAGCAATGCTGCTTCAATGGCACATCAGTCAAATGTATTTAAAGTATGCAACCAGCTAGTTCCATGGGCATTGTAAATTGGGAGCTGTAAATGTGTACGTAGTTTGATCTGATCATAGGATATGTCATCTATAATCACAACTGCCTTTCAGCAGCAGTGTAGCACCAACATACTGTCTTCACGTGCCCGCAACAGGGTGTTCTGAAGCAGAGAAGTCCCTCTGTCAACAACTGACATCATTATTGATGTTTTTTTTTTCTCTCATTGGTAATGGTTGTTCTTCCTTGGTATGTAAACATTCATTTGTGCCCACCTTCTGTTGTCACACTTATCGTTTCCTTTGCTCATGCAGTAGATCCCCTAAAGCAATCCAAGGAAAGCGTTTTAAGATGAAATTGCTATGAACTACAATTCACAGGTCCTGTATTCATCTCTATAATCCAGAGAAATCATTTCAGTGACTAGTGAACTGTGTTTGGGGAGTGTTTCATTACAGCATTCATAATGTGCATGGGATGACTGATTTTTTTTTTTTTCATTTCCTTTTAAATATAAGAATTGTTTCTTTGTCACTGCAGCCCCTCACCATTTGATATGTGAAGTGTTTTGTTACTGAAATTTGCAAAACAAAATAGAACAATCAGATTTTTAGACCTGCTGTGTCCTTAAAATGCCAAAGCCTTTAAATACAATTTGCTCCTGTATGTGGTGCCTTGTCTTCATGGACAAAAAGCTCAGTTTATGTTTCAACGATTAATGTTGTGGCAGGCATTTTTAGGATTCATGGTCTTGTCATTTACTGACATGTTGCTATGTTTAATCATTGTCTGAAAAATGGTTAGGCCTGTTTATGCCAATGAGAGTGACTTCTAAATCATATTCATATTGGGATAATGTCCTAGGAATCGGGTGGTTTTATGCTCTAGAGTCTCACAAGATGTTCATTTAATCTCCCTTTTTAATTTAACTGACTTGCCATTTGTTTTTTACCTCAGTAATGAATGAGACAGTGCTCTAATGTGCAGAGCGTTGTCTCTCTGATGTTGTTGTGGTAACCATATTTCTCTCCATCCTTGTTTTTCTTTCCTAACCTGAATTCTTCCAGTCCAACTGCAGATTGAAGACCTGACTCGTAAACTGCGTACAGGAGACCTGGGAATCCCTGTTAACCCTGAGGACAGGTCGGAAAAAGATTAAACTCACAAACAGTAACATTTTCTCTACCTTCTTGACTTTTTTGGAAGACAACTGTTGATTTTCAGTATATATGTGGTTGTTAGCCCACATCTCAGATGGCATAATAGTTTTAGCTGCTAGATGTAGAGATTAGTTAGATGTTCTCTGAGTGCTCCTAATCCCATTACCAGTAAGCATACATGATTTTACATTTACTAGTACTAGTTCCTTTACCAGGATTTAGAGTTATGCTTACTTTGGCTAGACTTGGTAATGGTAACCTGGTCTGTAAACATTATTTTTATAACATTAAGACAGGTATTTGAATATGATGACAAATTACAAACCATACAGAGGAGTGCAAAAAACCTGCACCCTAATGATTTTTTTTTTGGATGTCATTATTATACCATCTTTAGCATTGGATGCATTTTTCCCAAGACTGAGTCAGTATTACATTGTAATAAAATATAAATTAGCTCATCCCCTCTTCAGTTTCTGAAATTGAGATACATTTCACAATAAATGAGGACTATTTGCATTGGCTAAGATTTAATAGCATTAAAGCTTTCAACATTAATGCAAGTGCTAAAAAAAGTGCAAACTTGTATGAACAGAAATATTAGAATGAATATTTGTCATTGAAAAAAATTATACAAATAAATGCAAGTTTGTTTTTGACTGTGAAAACAGTTTAACAAAAAGAAACCAACCTAAAGTCGTCTTGTGGCTTGTTCTGGAGCTTTGAATCAGATCTCATGGTATTCCTCAAAGGAGAAAGTTTGCTCAGAGCAGAGCAACTTGCAGTCTGCTGAAGAAGACTGCGAGAAGTGGTTGAAAACTCCAAAAAGCTAGCAAGTGGACCTTGCACTGTGTTGGTTTAGCTTTTTTTTATTTTTGCTTTATGGGATGTCTGTTTATATTGGAGTGTAGTGGTAACAGTTTCAGTCTTGGGTAAAATAGTTCAAAGCCTTGACTTAAATAGTTGGATAACAACTAGTTCCAAGTGGAAGGGAACAGGATTCTATCAATGTTTGGGCAATCCGCTGTACATAGGTCAGTGTAAGTTGAGGTTAGATGTATTTCAGCTAAGACCAATTTGCAAGTCACTGCCAGAGCCAAGATATCCATGTTGAATATGCTGGATTATTTCTCATTAAGAGGAGTTCTTGGTTCACATTTATTCTCCTAGAATTTATGCATCATGCTTTCATCCACTGCTTGTTTATGTGTGATGTAGAGTTCTTTGTGAATCTATGAATGCATATATATATACAGTATACATATGATGCATACTGTATAAAGATTTTTCTCTGGCACAGGTTTGGGTCAGTACACCTTAACTCTATGCAATTTTTTGTTACACATTTATATTTAAGCTTTTACCTTGAAAGCTGAAATAGTTGAGATGAGTTTGCTCTTATGGAAAAGCTAATTGGTGACCAAAGATTCATGCCCATGAATAGATATTACCTTGCCTGCCTTTCTACATACTGGATATTATAGTACTATTTTTGCCAGAGTAGTTGAGCTCGTGGAAGGTTGCCCGCATCATAATAGAGTAGTGATTAATAGGTTTTGTCTTGGACCTAACAAGATTTTTCGCTGATCTCTGGTTTGTCCGTAATATAGCTTTAAACATTTCCGGCCAAAGGGAAGGGGGCGTCTTCGAGTTTCCCTCTGGACTGAGGTCTGGAGGAGCACTGACAGAATTGTTTTTCTTGAAAAGAAGCGGCCAGCTTATACCATAGATGTCATAAGAATCTGTTCCTACAGGAAGTGGCTTGCTCTCAACAGTGTGTGAAGCTGACCTTTATTAGCTAGAGTCCCTGTCGTCTGTACACTGCATATAGTTTCTCGTCATAATGAGACATTTCCACAGCAACCAAAAGTTGATTGCCGAGCTGCAGCACTCTTATAAATCACTGCCCAGTCTAATGTAACAGAATCAACTGGGGGTATTCCAGGTTGTCACCGTTGGAAGTTTGAAGCATAAAAGGAAACTTTTTTTTTTTTTTTTTTTCTCCCCCCCCCTCACTCTTCACATCACATGGACACATGTGGCTCTCTGATGGGAAAGCATAGGAAAAGGTGGATATCTAATCTTAATTCCTTTTCTCTAACCCAAATTACCCCACGTCAACCTAACCCTTTTTCAAGCACAGAGTCTCCTAAATGCAGCAACACAGGTTTTCAGCATCCAAGGGGAGGTACGGACCTCTTCCGCCACGTCAACACCAAGCAACTCTCAAAGCCAGCGTTTCTGCCTAAGATTGCAAATTTTACTTTGGTTTCTTTTTCTTACCATCAACTTTCATTTCTTGTAGGCCAACAATCCTGTATGCAGGTTTAGTTATGGCCATGTATTTGCTTTTTTTCTATGTGGTTGATGCCTCTCCAGTGTATTGGGTTAATTACCACACCACAGCTTTGGTTGCCCCCTTCTAATCCTGACTGTATAAAAGAATGGACTCTAGCCATTGACATGTCAGTGCTGGAGTTCATACATAATTTTTATTCTGTTTGCTCCTGCACTGGCCATGAGTCATATAGCCAGTTTTTCTTTCAGTTGATCCACATTTCCAAAACTATCTTTTAAATATAACTTTATTTTCTAGACATATCAGAGCCCGTTGAAAATTTCTAGTGACGACATTTCCAAAGTCTCAGTTAGCTGTAGGGAGCCTGTGTAATTGTTAATAGCAGAGCTCCAATTCTAGAAAGGCGTTTGATGTCTTTCGTGTCTTGTGTCTGCCAATCTCAGGTCTCCCTCTCCAGAGCCTATCTACAACAGCGAGGGCAAGAGGTTAAACACCCGTGAGTATCGCACACGAAAGAAGATCGAGGAGGAGCGTCACTCACTCATCACGGAGATGGTTGGACTCAACCCTGACTTCAAGCCTCCTGCAGATTATAAGTATGATTTATTTCTTTTCCCAATAACTATCTGCAGTTTTTTTTCCCCCACTATAGAGTTTTATATTTTTGTCAACATAACAAATAAATTCAAAAGCAGAATGTTTTCATTGTTCTCTGTGCCTAGAACTTGTCTTAGGTGACTGGACAACCAATTTGTCTGTGCATGTTGTAAAATCATAAGTCTGAAAACTGAAATCTACCATAGTTAGAGAATAGATTTTTTTTGTTGCCACAGTTCTCTGCCTGCTTTGTGGGACTAAATTTGGGAACTGCTCAGAGGTGATACAAAAAGCAAGTTTTGGGTGCTTTGGGCAGCCACTGGAAGTGTTGTCCACCACGATTGGTTGAGCAGACATGTCGCAACCAATGGCACAGCAGAAACCATCTTACTACAGTATCTGTGTGGAGCAGGGTGACCAACGCTTAATTAATAAACTGTGGAGAACATTAGTTGGTCAGTATTTAGATTAGATACAAGATGGTTGCTCAGTACCTGACAAATACTAATAGCCAAATATTACAGAGTTGTAAAGCATAAACAACAGAATATTGAAAAATGAAGGATCAAAATGCACACAGATCTGTGGTATAATATTATTACATCCACAGCAGCTTTTAGGAGAATATTTGTTCATTGCTCCTTGTAAATCCTTATGTTGTATCTGTATTTTTTGCAGACCTCCAGCCACCAGAGTCAACGACAAAGTTATGATCCCCCAAGATGAATACCCTGAAATCAACTTTGTGGGTCTGCTAATCGGGCCACGGTAAATTGGACCTAAAGTTGCAGTCACTCTGTTTTATATGCTTTAATTAGCTAGTATGTTAACAGTTTAGTGAGTTCAGATTTTCTTTATATTTTTTTTTTCTTCTCCTTTTTTCTTCAGTGGTAATACACTGAAGAACATCGAGAAGGAGTGCTGTGCAAAGATCATGATCCGTGGTAAAGGTTCAGTGAAGGAGGGGAAGGTGGGCCGGAAAGATGGACAGATGCTCCCAGGAGAAGATGAGCCTTTGCATGCCCTGGTCACTGCCAACACAATGGAGAATGTCAAGAAGGCCGTGGAGCAGGTTAGATTACCTCACTGTGCTGATGATCATTAGGGTTAGTTATGGGTACTGACTTCTCAGTTCAACTTAATTTAGATTCTCTTAATTTCAGTTTGATTTACATTAATTTGCATCAATTAAATACCAATGTTGCATAAGGTGCTTCTCAGAATCTTGGAAACTTAATTTTTTGTTACATTTAACAAGTGAGCAACAGTGTTTCCTTGAGTATAAAGTTTTGTGAAATTCACATTATGGACTGAATTGTGAACACATTCCCAGATTATAATGTTTATTTTCCATGATATTTGGAAAACTACTGAAACATGATACTTATAATTTAGTTCAAGAATCGTGATTAATCTGTTTTTTTTTTATTCATCTTTGCTTTGCTCTTTACACTTAAGCAACCTCATTTGAAACTGTTTATTGTTGTGTATTTAATGTGCCTCTGTAATAATAGTGAGAAATTTGTGTCCACAGATTCGCAACATCCTGAAGCAAGGCATTGAGACACCTGAGGATCAGAATGACCTACGAAAGATGCAGCTGAGGGAGCTGGCCAGACTCAATGGCACACTGAGGGAAGATGACAATAGGTTAGTGATGGTGGTGGAGCTTTATGCAGTAGATTGTTGGGAGATCAGAGGTGACTTCAGCATCACCTAAGACTGCCCCCCTTTGTCTCTGTAGGATCCTGCGTCCTTGGCAGAACTCTGAGCCACGCAGCATCACCAACACCACTCTCTGTACCAAGTGTGGTGGAGCAGGGCACATCTCTTCTGACTGCAAGTACACCAGGTGATCAGACAAGTCACAGAATTGAAGCTGAAAGCACGTGTTCTTTGGTGTTTTTTTTTTTTAAACACTGTTTGCTGTTTTGCTTTGTGTAGCACATATGCTGCCCACAGACCGACAGGCGGTGAGCCTCCTCAGTCAGCACAGGACAAGGCTCGCATGGACAAGGAGTATCTGTCTCTTATGGCTGAGCTGGGGGAGGCTCCAGTCCCCACCTCTGGTGGAGGACACACCAGCACCCAAGGAGGGGCCCCCCGGACCTCAGGCCCCAACAGTAACCAGCCACCACCGGTTAGTTGGTGACCCACACAATTCATCCTGGTGTTAAAACAGTTCTCAAATGACAGATGGCTGTTTTGTGCAGCAGGGCCGGCCTCCTTGGATGGGCTCTGGCCCAGCTGAGAACAGGAACTTCCATGGCATGCATGGAGGGCCTGGTGGCCATGGGGGACCCCACAACTTCCCTCCTCCCATGCCCAGCATGGGAGGCCCCCCTATGCCCCCCAACCCCAATGGCCTGCCTCCTCCCTGGATGCAGCCTCCTCCTCCCCCTATGGGCCAGGGGCCAGGACCTCATGGACACCCAATGGGTAAGAGCTGACATTTGACTTTGGAGTTTTTTAGTACACATTTTAAATTGCTGACTGATACCAGAGATTGTATTTTAAGTGGAAGGAACAGGTTTTACTAGTGAGACACCACCATTCCTTGAAATCCTGGAAACATCTTGAAATGCCACAAAAGAGCAACACTTTTAATGAAAACTGTTTCATTGTATATTTTTCTCTAATGCAGTGTTTCCCACACAGACTTTACTTGGGGAGGCCACCCAGGTATATTAACAGTCTCCCAAGTATATTTGGCCACCTATTTTATTATAGCCTTTTTTTTTTATCTGTTTGAGAGAGTGGTGTTATCTGCAATCTAATAACTGGAAAACGGTTGTTTTGCTTAGCACTCACCCTCTCTCTCTCTCTCTCTCTCTCTCACAGACACACACACACACACACTTATACACAGTGACAACAGACCATCTGTAAATGGCCTCCCTCTCCTCTGTCTGTTTTTAACACAGCACTGTTAAACGCGCCGGTCCAATTCTTTTATTAGCAAGCTAGTAAGGCTAGCTAAGCTAATGTTGGAATGCAGCTGTTGTCAAGGTTGGCACAACATGGATCAACTGCTCGTGCAAGTGCATAATGTTAATTCTTAAACACTAATGCAGAATGTTTACTCCCTCAGTCCAGAGGAATAGTCTACTGAAAATATTTTCCTAGACTCAAAAGGACTCATCCTGATGAGGCACAAAGACCGTGTGGACCAGAGGTATGAGTGAAAAAGATAATGTTAAAACCATAAGAAAACACATACTTGGGAGAGCTGAACAGGCAGACCAGTGTGATTAGGAGAGTAGCAGCCAACATGCTGGCGTGGGAGAGCCAGCTAGTGCAGAAGCAACAGGCCAGATGGACAGCAAAACCACAGCAAGAAGAATCAGCATAATCTTACTGTATTTAATGCATTTTAAAACATTATGCAAAAAATTATGAAAGTGTGGGTGTGAGACCCCCACACTGAAATGCTTTACAGTTTGGTGTTATAAATGATAATATTCAAACCAACAACGCAACAGACTTGTGCCTTTGTTGGGGGCCTGCTCTATCATCAACTAAATGTGGAAGAAAATGTTTGACTTTAGGTTTCCTCTTCTAGGTCTGCTGCCACCTCCGATGGGTATGATGCCACCTCCACCTCCTCCCCCTGGCAACCAGCCACCCCCACCCCCTTCTGGTCCCCTGCCACCTTGGCAACAGCAGGCTCCACCACCCCCTCCAACCAGCAGCATGGCAACCAGTACACCGCTGCCCTGGCAACAAAGTAAGAACACACAAAGTCTTTATACTAAACCATTCACTGATAACTATGCACTACAGTGTTCTGTGGAGGTGTGTCAGATGGTGAAGGCACCACCACTAAGGCCTTTTATTTTTTTAATTTTTTACTTTGTACATTGCATTGTGACATCTCCACAAAAAGGCAAAACACCTACATAGTGAATGTGAACAATTTCTGATGTTTGTTGAAAAAACTCAGTTCTGAACTGATGAAGCCTCTTGGATGAGAGGTGAAACGTCTTTGACCTAAAAACCTAGTCCGGTTGATTTTCAGTTTGTTTTTTTTAGCTTACTATGACCTGGATGACTGAGAATCTGCACGGACATTCTGTGTAAAGTGTTGCTCAGACTAAGTATGAAACACTGTTACAGTCAGAAGACCGTAGACTGTTTTAACAGGAAAGTTTATTAAGAATCTAATTAACTGCACATTGGTCATCAAGTTGCAGGACAGCTGGTTCTTTTATACCTGGTTATGGTAATGAAGAATTGTCGTTTGTGTGTTTGAACATGTGAAAATCCCGCAGTCCTTTGCTTAAATCAGATGACGGTGCATATGGAGACATTGGACTTTTGGGATCTTCTAGGAGTTAATGTGGTTTGATGACATTTCAATCCTACATTTTCCTATGGTCATGCAGTAGGTGATCTAATTGAAAGACATTTTGCAATCAATCACAGCTATGGATTGTCAACATGTGTATGAAGGGTGCTGATCATCTACGAAACCACAGTTTACACAAGTGATTTCTAGTGTGTATGTTGCAGTATAAGGTGAGAATGTGAACTTTTTGATTATAGTCCATGCAATTGTCCCCACCTCCCTGCAGATACCACCACTACCTCCAGCCCTGGCACTGGCACCCTGCCGCCATGGCAGCAGCCCCAGCCGCCTGCCAGCCACGG
>NW_018127905.1:1798944-1808827 GCF_001952655.1 Monopterus albus | reverse complement strand
CCAACTTTGTCACCATGATGGGGATGGGTGTACCAGGCATGCCCCCCTTTGGCATGCCTCCAGCTCCCCCACCTCCTCCCCCCCAGAGTTAAACGTGCCACAGAAGAATCATCCTTCCACAAGAGTTTCAGCGCTGCAGCACATTGTTCACCAGATATCCAATAGACTGATGTTGTATACAGAGAATCTGTGTGCACACAAACAAATATCAGTGCTTTATTTTTTATTGAGCCTTGATATTGTGAGGACATCTCTAAAACATGGAAAGGCTGTTGTAAAGCTGTGTAATTTAGTTATTTTCCTGTTTAATGTTTGTATTAACACAAAGCTCCTTGTGTGCATACAAACACTGCCTCTGGGCACATGTTCTGCAGTGCTATAATAGTTGTCATCTTACTTGTTTACTAAAAAAAAAAAAAAACTCAAATAACCAGCTGCAAGTTTAATTTATGCTGATCGGTCTCATCGCTGAAGTCAAATTTGGATTCATTATATTGAAGAACCTCTTGCATGATCTTGTTTAAAGTGACAAATTTATACTCCTGTCATGTTCCCTTTGTTGGTTTTGAGTTGAATAAGATTAATATTTTTGTAATAATAATGAGATTTGAAGTGTATCTTAGTTACATCAGAAAACATTTTGTGTAGTATTGTCTCGGATTGTTTTCCAGGGTTAGTTTTGGTTTTTTCCCAGTGTTGGCATTGAGTTTGGAAAGGGGGGGTGTGATGCTGCGATCTGCTAGGTTCTGACTCATCCACTACTTGAATGCTGGTATTCTGATATGTCCTTGTTTTTCAGCATCTCTGCTCCAATACGATGCTGTTTGTGTTGCTTCTGTAAGGACAAAAGTGTTTTCTCCCTCAAATTACTGGAGATGAAAAAAATGTTAGTTTTACTCTACTTCTCAAATCTGTCTGCTATGTTATGGTCTGAACGAACAACTTTTGAATTCTTGCTTGATTTTGCATTAAACTGATCCATTTCACCTTTTTGTTTAGTGTAGAGTGGTTCCTTTTTTATGGATCCTTTGTCAGAAAGCTTGCCAAGAGTTTGTTTGTTTTTTACCCCCAGGCAAGGTTGGCTACCTCATTCAAGAGTGTTATATAACGGGGTTTTGTTATGGGTATCCCCTGCCTGTTGAATCCTCCAGGAAGCCATAAACACACCATGAGTATATTACATGTCATTGTATATTTGTTTAGCTGAGAAACAAAAGTTCCCCTGCTGCCTTGGAAATGTGAGTTGACTGATCTCAGGTTGAGGTCATGAAGGAAAACAGTTCAGTCATTTTGTTTTAAGAATATAAAACTAACAGCTGAACTTGAGAAAAGTTCAATAAGTCAAACCCTTTAAATCAGTTGTTCAGTCACATGGATGGTCAGTACATGCCGATTAGTTTTCTTTTTTTCTGTTTAAAGAGAGGAAAATCCCAGTTCCCTTATTTGAGAAGTTCTCACTTCTCGATCTTCAGTTGACCTGGAAGACGTCCTGGTTTGTCACCTTGAAGGATGTCCCAAACCACCTATTTCTGCTCTGAGGAGCAACAAAGCATGTGAGCAAGGGCACAGATCTTCTTTTATGGACTTGCATGTGTCTGTTGGAAATCAGTTGGTGATTTGAATACTTCAGATGGAGCATCAGAGAATGACGCGCCTCTAAAAACGTGTTTCCTCACATTTTCTCTAGGCTTCTTTTCCTTGTGTTACATGTGGGTGGGACTAAGGCGCATGGAAAAGGCAAGTGAACAGAATGGATGCAATTAAGAGAACTGAATTAGGATGTACCCTCAGTTCTTTTGACATGAAAAACAGCTACAGCTGTTGACAATCCCTTCTGAGCAGTCTGCTAGTGCCGTTTCTTTAAAAATAAAAATGCAATGAGTGAACTCAGCAGTTCATTCAAGTCAGAAAATGGTCAGGGAAAAACTAGAGATCTGAGTTAAACTAACATGATGTGAACAAAACTTACATATTTACATCAAGTTAATGACGAGAGCTTAGTTGAGTCCACTAAATTCCTGAATCGTGTTTTACAGTGTAGTTACTCAAGTTTCAGGAACATAAACCAGTTACTGGTATCACATTGCTACTTGTGTGTCAGTTTTTATGTGTGTAGCCCTTAATGTCTAAATGCTTAGGTCAAACCTTCAGACAAGGACAAAGGACGGAGATTGAATCTTCTGTAGTAGAAATGAAAAGGCAGCATATTTCAGCAAGTAATGGGATTTTCAAAATCTGTAATCTAGTTTGCATTTGAATAATACTTTGGTCTTAAGGTCTATATGCCAGCTTTCAGTTGGATCAAAAAAATCTTTGGACAAGGTCCTATGTTTTCCTCAGCTTTCAACCACATCTCTTGGTCTTCTTTAGCAGAGGAAGCTTGGACAGTTGTCATTAAACTTGTAATAATTAATTAGGACCACCTTCAATCACTTGATGACAACTGCGAAAACATTGGTGATTGAGAGAACATTGGTAGATGTGCAATTTTGTGGTCTTTCCACATTAGAGCAATATCAAGTTGACCAGATTAAGACCGGGAGTAGAGTAATTGTGGCGTAAAAATAAACGTCAAATCTTGGCAATTGACCAAATAATTTGGAAAAAGAAACGTTATCCTTAGCTCTTTACAATTTAATATTCAAAAGTATCTACAGTTTGAATACACGTTACCCATTTATCTACTGTTTAAGATGGAAATGTAGATGCAACGACGCGTGTGAATTGCCCGCGACACTAAAGCACCTGACGCAGATCTGAGTTTTATTTTGAAACTCGTGGCCGGAAAAGGTTGATGTCGTATAAATACGCTGGACGAACGCAGCTCACGGGCTGGCGGTGCTCAGCAAAGGGAAGATAGAGAGGTAACCGGCTGAAATTTGACTCGACGTTCTGTAAAAAAAGGAACACCAAACAGCTACAGGAAGGATGGCCAAGCCGCTGACAGACCAGGAGAAGAAGAAGCAGATCTCGATCCGGGGGCTGGCCGGAGTGGAAAGCGTTGCAGACCTGAAAACCAATTTCAACCGGCATCTCCACTTTACCCTGGTGAAGGACCGAAATGTGGCGACCAAACGGGACTACTACTTCGCCCTGGCCAACACAGTCCGGGACCACCTGGTGGGCCGCTGGATCCGGACGCAGCAGCATTACTACGAAAAAGACCCCAAAGTAAGCAGCGAGCTGATGCCGCAGTCCTGGACGTACACGCATCTGAGCGGGGGGCAGTGATGGGGGGGTGGTGGTGGTGGTGGTGGTGGGATGCTGGGCTGTGCTGCAGTATCACAGCTGATGGACGCTGCGCGTGCCTGTGTAAGTGTGTGCGTGAGCGAGTGCTTTGCAGCTTTGCCCTTCACATCCATTTATAGAAATGTTCCGGCTCTTCTGAAGCTGAGTGTGAGCGGAGCGGGTGCTGCTCATCAGGGAGACCTGTCGTCACTCACTTCCTCTGTATTTATAGCTGTTGCATAATAAGCTGCTGGTGCAACCTTGGTGAGGCCTCAAATGGCGCACGGTAAAGTGCGCCATTGAGGCCGCTGTGCGGCCTCGCTGCTTTAGGTGTAGACTTGGTGTTATCCTGCGCTGGAACTGCGTCGAATTAAGACGCTAAACTGGTTGTTGAAATACGTATTACGTAACATGTCGTGGCCTGCCTTCATCTGCACAACCACACTGCGCATCACAAAATGGACACGCACTATTGCACGTTTGTTATTGCCTCAGTCCAACACAATACGCTCAGTTTTCCCTCTGCAACCCGAAGGTGAATAGAGCATTTAAAGGGCCATCACCTGTAGCGACATTAAATGAATCGTATCCAGTGTGTAAAGGCCTCACTGGGCTCAGCGCGGTACGTCACTGTTGATCCGGATTGTGAATCCCTTTAGTTGGTCATTATTACAACCTCAGACGGTGCAGCCAAGTTGGGTTTAGCTCCACAGAAGACTGTTTTAATTGTAGTAGATATCCTAAAGTCTCTATAGATTCTGCATATGGCTGCATTTGAGGGGAAATGGTTAGAAAACTAGAGGGCACTCAGAGGGCACAACCCTCCACCAAGGTAGATCATTGCCCCATAATGCCCCATAAGCAATATTCCCATGATAGTTTGACCCCATAATGTGATTCCTTGGCCATGAAAACCTACTGCTGGCATTGATACAGTATCATTAGTTTGAAAGTTATTCAAGAAAAACACAGTGGTTTCCTTCAGATGTAGCTCAGTGACCTTTAAAGATAGGTCAGATCTGTCAACTCCCAACTGAATCAGTAGTTTCAGCTAGAATTTGATCTTGGCTGTAAATCTGTAGCATTATTTGTTGTCTCACAGTAATGAGTTTCCCATGAGCTCTATAAATATAAACATTTTGGATCGCC
The DNA here is from genome assembly GCF_001952655.1 of Monopterus albus. Taxonomy (NCBI): domain Eukaryota; kingdom Metazoa; phylum Chordata; class Actinopteri; order Synbranchiformes; family Synbranchidae; genus Monopterus; species Monopterus albus. The sequence continues at coordinate 1,804,450 of NW_018127905.1, read as the reverse complement.
ACATCCAGAGTAGTACTTGGATTCAGATCAAATTTTGGTGTGGATGTTATCTTGTAATTTCTGTCTGCCCATGGAATTCTGTTTGGAGTTAGAAGCACAATATTGAAATTGGCCCCATCTCACAATGGTGAAGGATCCTTTAAAAAAAATCCCAGAAAACTGTTCTGTGGGCCATACCCTCTCTCCAAACCTTTTATCAAAATCCATTCAACACTTTTTGAGTTAAGCTATGAGCAAACTAACAAACGTTGGCAAATTTCCTTTTGATGAAATGGTCTCTACAGAGACAAGGCATTAACTGACGTGCAAAATGTGTGCTTTTATTTATTTATTTTTTAATCTACCATTACATCCCACTGAGTAGTGGAAACTTCAAGGTCAGTAAATCCAACCGGTGGTCGTTGCATCTTCCCCCACATGACCACATACAGTCCCAAAGTAGTGAAATTAATTCCAACAGGTAGTGTAGCACCGACAATAACATCATTGTTGATTCGCTGGTCAACCAGAAACGCATCACATGCTGCAGACACACTGGCCTCAAGCAGTCAAAACAAACTGGGGGAATCCAGCGTTGATGAGCTGATCACTAACCGCCATTGGGGCTTCACTGGCCGGCTGCTTGTAGGTTAGACCCGGTCAGGCACATGCAGTAACCTCAGGCCCTGTATTTTTACAGCTCTTTAAATGTCATTTTATGGTGGAAAATATAACTTTCAAGGATAATTCTGGTTATATTTTGCATTTTTCTTATTATTGTCTACAAATGTAATTAAAAACAAGAACCAACAATGAACGTATCCTGTTTATATTAATGGTGTGTGTGTGTGTGTGTGTGTGTGTGTGTGTGTGTGTGTGTGTGTGTGTGTGTGTGTGCATGCAAAGCTGGATACCTCTCTGTGTGGTGGTGCTTTATGAGCCACACTGTTGCACTGGGTGGCTGCTGGACACCCTGTTTTCTGTGTTCATGACATAAAAAGCTTAATTACGATACTTAAACACCTACATTTGGAAAAGGTTATAGGTAGGTACAAGCCCTCCTCTCCTATTTATACTGACGTTTGTCACTGTGTCACATACTGTATATTTTTCCATGTCCACGTCATTTATACGACCCCCATTCAGCAGCACAGTCAGAGAGGACGTGTAGTATGAGGTCAGAGAGGCTACCAAACCTTCAGCTAGGACACACAAAATATGTGGCTTCACATGTCCTCATTGAGTTTGAAGCATTACCTCCATATTATATTGTAGACCATCAGCAGTATGCATGTCTGGGAGGAGAGGTTCCACTGTGTTACTGTGGTCTTATGGTAGAATTTACAGAGACGCACCAAGGCAGCGTGGAAGAACTTAGCAGCAAAAGAAGCTGACCTCTTTTCCACCAACTGGAAATGTTGAATCACCATCAGCAGTTGGGCCTCGTTTGAGAACGACCACTCTGATTAGCTGTTCAGGTTAGCAAATCAATGCACAAGAAGAGAATAGTTCAGGAAAGCCCCTACAGCCTGTCACTGTAGTATCCATGATTTCACCAGTTTAGTGTGGTTTCTCCTTGTTATTCGTTTCCGCAACCTCCTTTCTTCTTCCACAACCAAAACACCAAGGGCAGAGAAGGGAAGAGTCGTTTGTAACTTCATATCAGACATATTCTTGATTAGAAGCAGCTACAAACAACAGCCGTTTTGAACGAGAGATGTTTTGTTTATAGCTTATACTTCGTTGCTGCTAGTTCTTTCACATCAGCTTGGTGTGTCTCTGCCCTAAGAGATACTGTTGGTAGGGCTGCCAGTAATAGCTCTGCTGTTGTTGTCTCTGACAGCAGCTGATAATGTTACAGGGCCTTTAGGAACACCAGCTAGAGCATGTACAGTATTTTAGTATCCTCCTCAGAATTAGCAGTTTTGGTTTGACATTTAGTGAATTTTTATCTTTTTCACCCTGTTGAATTGTGGATGAAGCAGGAGATTTTTGCCTCCTTTTGCATGGTGATGCAAAGATATCAACAAGTGAATAATGTTAGTATTATTTAGTAATATTAAATGTCAAAGTAACATTTTAGCAGTAATGAATATTGGCAGCTTTATATTAATATGGAGTTTAATGAAACAGCACTCTCAGGCTTTGTTGCTCTGTTTTCCTCTAGCGCGTCTACTACCTCTCCCTGGAGTTTTACATGGGCCGGACTCTGCAGAACACAATGGTTAATCTTGGTTTGGAGAATGCCTGTGATGAAGCCATTTACCAGGTGAGGCAAAGGATCATGGGAAAACCACAGATGAATAAATTGATCCCACAAAGTTTGAAGCACACCATGATCTAAAATATTATTGTATGTGGTAGAATTAAGATGTCCCCTCATTGCAACTATGATTCAGTTTTTTTTTTTTTTTAAGTTTTACTTTTGTAAAATTATCTATTGGCATCAAACTAAACATTAACTAGTATATACTCTGTAGTTATCAAATAAACAGATGAGTAAAAAGTACACTACGTCTCCAAAATTTAAAATAACTGTAAAGTTGCATGAAATTAAAATGCTCAAGTAAAGTGCAAGTAGCTCAAAATTGTGTGTACTGTTAAGCACAGTACTCAAGTAAATGTACTAGTAACTTTCCATCACTGCTTACTTGTCTTACAAGCTCCATGACTGGGTTTATACTGCATAAAGCTGTTTCCAGAGACTAAGTAGCACTCCACCTGAACATTATGAATAATAGAATGAACCCAACATTATAAAGATCACTGGAATCTCTCTTTAATGGCTTTTGTAATTGCTGCTGGAACAGCAGCCACAACAACACAAATCCAGACATCGTCCGTTCGGAAACCAGTGAGTGACATCACTGAAACTACTGAGCAGTATCCATTTTATTCTGTGCCTGGGGCATTCAATGATTGGCCTAACTTCTCCTTTGGATAAAGGTCAGAATGTCGAGCTCTGACAGGTCCTGATGCCTCAGTAGGATTATTAAGTGGAAAGGAATGATGCACATGTTTATAGCTTGACCCCAGAGGTAACTGCATTACTCATGCCAGTTTCATTGTAAGGCTGTGGTGATGTGTTCCTCAGCTGGGTCTGGACATGGAAGAGCTACAGGACATGGAGGAAGATGCTGGCCTAGGCAACGGTGGGCTGGGTCGTCTTGCTGGTGAGCTCTCTCTTTCTCCTGATTGGCTGCTGAGAGTGACATTTAGTGCTGTGGACAACCTCGTCTCAATCAAACCCCTCTTCTTTCTGTGTTGCCTCAGCTTGTTTCCTGGACTCCATGGCCTCTCTGGGTCTGGCTGCTTACGGATATGGCATTCGCTACGAGTTTGGCATTTTCAATCAGAAACTCGTCAATGGCTGGCAGGTATGTTTACCTGGTGGTGTGTTTTGGAGACACAACCTTGGGGTTTTAGATTTTTAGTTTTCTGAGCAGAGATTTGCTGTGACATTTTTCATTTAAAAAGAAAGAGGTGACTGACAAAGAACTAGAAACCTGGTCACTTCATCTGAAGGTCTGCAGATCTAATCCAGTGCATGACACCTGTGGGAAATGGTTTCATGGTCCTAAACTTTAATTTATTGGTGAAAATATGTTTAACTGGATACCCAGTAAATACCACAGTGGCATGGTTCCACAGGTGGAGGAAGCTGATGACTGGCTGCGCTATGGTAACCCCTGGGAGAAAGCTCGCCCTGAGTACATGCGCCCCGTGCACTTCTATGGACGAGTGGAACACACGAATGAAGGAGCGCAGTGGGTTGACACACAGGTCGGTAGGAATGGACACATATCTGACAGCATTACTGCTCTATTACTGGTACAGTGTTATTCTCCTCGCATATGATGGTTATGACTCCACCGGATTGCATATTTACATGTCCGAGGGTGGGATTAAATTGAAACCTGTTAAAATTGGAACCTGACAAATGGATTTTTGAGGCCAGTATCAATGTTTGCATGTTAAAGACCCCGAATACTTGTGTTCTCAAGCTGCTTCTAAATGAATACTATTTCCATCATGGGGTTATTGCACATAACAGATTTCTGTGCGTTTCTCTTTGAACTTTCCTTTCTGACTAGTGTGACGTGGCATATGAAAGTTGAGCAGTCAAAGTGTGATGACGGATGCTCCTTATGTTTCATTGTCAATCAAATGTGATCAGTCACACCCACACAGCTAGTGAAGCTGATCAGTTTTAAGTTGTAATAAATAATGAGGAAAGATTTTAATATACAGTATAAATTTGGTGATTAAAGAATGCTGACCAAGATATATAGTGTGGGATATTTTACACCATAAATGATTCAGTTACTATTCCTGTACAGTAAACTCACCATAGTATCAGCTACTCTGATGTATTGGTTGGTCTCTAGGGAATTGGTTGGTCTTTTCAGACTAATCTTGTATATGAAATGTTTGTATAGTGAATAATAACCAGCTAACTTAATAAATATATATGTTGTGTGGATCCAGATGGTTCTGGCACTTCCTTATGACACCCCAGTCCCTGGCTACAGGAACAACATCGTCAACACTATGAGACTGTGGTCTGCTAAGGCCCCCTGTGACTTCAACCTCAAAGACTGTGAGTGTTGTGTTCTCAGCTGTGGAATAATCTCTGACATACAGAGTCATTTCTGAAATATCAAGTACTAAAAACAAAGCTAAGGAATCTTATTGAGCAGTGAGGGAAACAAATAATGAAGGATCTGAAGCAGCCTAGATGAGCATGAGTTGCTGAAACTGCTGTTGTTTCACAGTTAATGTTGGTGGCTACATCCAAGCTGTGCTGGACCGAAACCTGGCTGAGAACATCTCCAGAGTTCTCTACCCAAATGACAATGTGAGTGGATTTGTTATTGAACATACACCAACAGTACCAAACACAGACTCTTATTCTGTCTCTTTGTTTACTTAGAGCCTATGAGTTAGTGAAACAAGCCTGTGACCGAAAGGTCACTGGTTTTTATCCCGGATCAGCAGGATTAAATGTAGGTGGGACAGGTGACGGAGCAGTGCCTGCCCCACCCTCCTTGTGGTGCCCTTGAACAAGGCACTTCTCCCCAACCTGCTTTCAACAGGACATTCCTGAAAAACAGAGGTGGCCTCTCAGCAAACCCCTAAATATAGATGTGAGATGTTGGTTGACTGGAATCTGCAAATTGTTTTATAGGCAAAGAAAATTAAAAAATAATCCCACTGGTTGAGTTAAACCTCACTGTGCAAAAATGATGGCAAGAAGTAACACTGGTCAAAAAAAGATTCAAAATTGCCGATGGGTTCTTTTGCACTCATGGCCATGGCTATATTAAGTTAATCTAAGGGGAAGGTGGTGTGAGAAAAAAGGTCCATTTATTTTGAAAAGAGAAGACTAATAAAAAGATATATTTCTCTATATGAAATTTATTATGCATTAACGTATCAAAATAAGCATGTGCACATGGATCCCATCTGTTTAGGATAAACAGAAAAGACTAAATTCAACTTAGCAGTACACAACATTTATATGAAA
>NW_018127905.1:1777051-1798883 GCF_001952655.1 Monopterus albus | reverse complement strand
TGTGTGTGTATATTGCCCTGTCTTTTGAAGTTGGTCCCTCTTCCTGGCTTTAGATCTAATCTCTGTTCCTGCTCTCCTAAGACCCCAATAAACTCTAGCTCCCCCATTCCATCAGCCAAGTGGTGTGGTAATAAAGTAATTGTGGACCCTCTTTGCTAGACTGTAAATCTGATGAGAGTCAGTGTTTTAGTAAACCAGTCTCCTTGATGTTAAGATTCTTAACAGAACACAAGGGTTAAACAGTGCTCCAGTTGGCTAACACAGTAAATTCTAACCAGTGATTCAGTGCACACATAGGGTGATATGTAACTACATAACATAAACTCAACTATGAGATTAAAATGTATAAACTTATGTATGCTATATAATAAAACCCTAACTAATTATATTCATTTCTATCTAAAAATGAAAATCACCCTAACAGTGGGTTGCTGTGCCATACAAGTGTTTGAAACTAGCAGCAGGTGGCACAAGCTAACAGAATGTCCTTCATCTGACAGTCATGCATGTGTTTCAGAAATTAAAGGATTAATCCCAAAAGCATTTGGCAGTGCATGTGTGAGGCTTGTCTTTGGCTTGTTGTGGGGTACATCTGCCCCCAAGTAACCAAAAAAAAAAGCAGCTGTGTCTTAGAATTAAAGCTCAAAATGTCAAATGTTATTTGATTAGTGACATGAAAAACTTTTTGTATTGTCTTTGGTCTCCAGTTCTTTGAAGGGAAGGAGTTGCGTCTCAAACAGGAGTACTTTGTTGTAGCTGCAACTCTTCAAGACATCCTTCGTCGATTCAAAGCCTCCAAGTTTGGCTCCACAGAGTTTGTGCGGATGGACCTTTCCACATTGCCAGACAAGGTAAGAGAACCATCATCCCACTGCATCGCATCAAATTATGCTATGTTAATGACAGATACCTTATCATTTTGTGCCACGTCTTTTTCTGATTTCTTCATCATTTTGTGCCACGTCTTTTTCTGATCTCTTCTTTGTTTGTTTTTGTTTTCTTTGGAGAGAGTGCCAACAGATTCTGATGACATTTTGTCCAAAATGTTCCCCTTTTCATTAGTCTTCCCAGGATGAATCATTTAGTACTTAAATATCTGAGGTGGGCATAGGCAGAAATACAGAGGGAAAACTGCAATGACTAGTTAACATGGATGGTAGTCTGCCATATTGGTAGTCTGCGAGTCTGACTCTGGTACCTGGTCTGCAGGTGGCCATCCAGCTGAATGACACTCACCCTGCTTTGGCCATCCCTGAGCTGATGAGGAATCTGGTGGACATTGAGAAACTCACCTGGGAGAAGGTATATGGCACTCCAGCCGTACAGTCGCACACAGACCTCACTATGCTTAAAACTAAACATAAGATTGTTTAAAGCGTTAGAAATCAGTGGTGGAATCAGGGGAGCTGCATTCGACAGTTCGCATTTTAGCTGGATTGTTCTGTGGTAACTTGTATAGCTATTCTGTCTCGCTGCATCATTTGACACAACAGGCAAAGTTTAACTAGTTGATATTAGATCAAGCAGGTGTGGTGGATACTTGCACTGCTTGTACTTACCTGAAAGGAAATTAATTGTATTATCAGAACTGCTACATACCAAACTCTGTGACGATAGCTGAGGATGGAAGCTACGTCTAGAAACCAGGCATGAGAGAGTGAGTAGTCAAAAGAATAACAAGGGTCTAAGAGGAAAGTAGGCAGTGAGAGGAGTGTGCATTTTGGTAGCTGATTGATTCTGTCTGACAATAGTAATACATTTAATTTATAGGGCGCCTTCTAAAAAAAAAACCCAAGCTTGCCTTGTAATCACAACAACAAAATAGAACTAAAATAATACAATACAATAATATAATACAACTTGCTCATATAGAATTATCATATTCACACTGTTAAAGTAAAAAGTACGGTATACATATAATATGGGATGTTTCTCACCAGCACTTCTGTCCTGTCTGTGTGCAGGCCTGGGACATTGTAGTTCGTACCTGTGCCTACACCAACCACACAGTCCTCCCTGAAGCTCTGGAGCGCTGGCCTGTCGACCTCTTCCACAATCTGCTGCCTCGGCACCTGGAGATCATCTACGAGATTAACCAAAGGCACCTGGAGGTATTGGGGGGTCATTTGGTCGCATGAGCTTCTGTGTGTAGTTGTAAGAGGTTTTGAGCAGACATCCTTTTCTGTCCAGCCTTAAGGGAGCACAGTAACATGCTGAGAAGCATGTTTGTTTGTCATTGCAGTAACGATGGTTAATTTCCAAATGGGCTTTCTACATTCTGACCACATGCAAAGTTTTCATTCTGTGGTAATATAAGGAAGAAACGTGCATGTGATTCTTATACTGTCCTGAATATAATATGAACAATCCCCTTACAGCAAACACTTGGTACACTTGAATAAGGGTTAATATATGAAATAAACCTTAACTGATTCTGTGTTTAACCATATAAAGTTACAACAGGAACTTCTGAGTAGTCTGTTCCTGATTCAGTGTACTACACCGTCTTTAACAAAACCAGGTGGTGTTTATGGCCAACAGATCATCTATGGACTTAGAGTTTAGCCACAGCAGCGATCCCTCCTCCTTCTGGAGTCTGTACCACACTACCACAGTGCTACCAGTCGCTGATAACTTAAGCCTCGGAGTGTGTTACTTCTGTAGCAAATGTCTTTGACGTGCCTACTTCACTTGACATTGCCGAATATATTGCAGCTGAATGAATGAACTGAATACATTTTTAATCACAATTTTTGCAAAGTCATAATGGAATTGGGATGGGTGTGGCATAAAACTACAGATAGTTGTCTCTCACCCCCACAGCGCATCGCTAAGCTTTACCCTGGAGACAGTGACCGTCTGCGCCGAATGTCCCTGATCGAGGAAGGGGATGTCAAGAAAATCAACATGGCTCACTTGTGCATCGTTGGATCTCATGCTGTCAACGGAGTGGCCCGCATCCACTCAGAAATCATCAAAAACACTGTGTAGGAAAACCAGTTCAGTTACATAACATAAACCTGCTGCTATGCTTTGTTTTGCAAGTAACAGCTTTCCAAGAACAAAGAAATCATACAAATCTTATTGTTCATTTGTCTGAAGGTTGTAGAATGTTAGCATTGCTAAAATAAGAATGTCCACCGCTAATACTTTAAAGATAAACCCCCAAATGCGTGTCTGATTGTGGCCTTTTCCTCCGCCAGGTTCAAGGATTTCTATGAAGTTGACCCTCAGAAGTTTCAGAACAAGACCAACGGCATCACACCCAGGCGTTGGCTGGTTATGTGCAACCCTGGCCTGGCCGAGGTCATCGCTGAGGTGGGTTTGTTCTTCTTTATACAGACTGAAATATGGAGTTGTGCGATGAGAGAAGTTATTTTGGGCATCCAGAGTCCTGGAAATAAGCCTCCCATTCTACCTCTGTAGACTCTAGGAACCACAAGTAGACTTGCACTCTGAGAGCAAAGTGCTCTGTTGGGAGGATAAAGCACTATGAGGTCTTTAAGATTCAGTGGAGCCTCTTCCCCTAAGTGGAAAATGAATCAGTTAATGCATCCTTAATATATTTGTGCGTATGCCATTAACAATGAGTTAAAGTTTACAATTTCCAGAAGCCTGCTGTTAAAGCTGAAAAGCTTACCGTCATATTCCCTACCAAACTCTCAGAACGAACATCATTTCCTAGGAACCAAAGGTAAAATAATGAATACTGGTGGGAAACCTGAACCCTTGTTGTGGAATAGATTCTTGTGTTTCTACTACGAACATTCGGTAGATTTTTTAAAAGGCAACTGTGAAATGGAATTTACAGTGGGGAAAATACTCCAGCTGTACTGCATACATTTTCACTGATATATGTTTTAATTGCAGAGGATTGGTGAGGATTACATCCGGGACTTGGACCAACTGAGGAAGCTTGTGAAGTTTGTGAATGATGACGCCTTCATTCGGGATGTTGCCAAAATCAAACAAGTAGGAACTTAAAATGCACAAAGCAAGACGACGATTTATTAGGTCTCTTCTGTTCGATCTTAATCCCATTGCTTTGCTTGATCTCAACTTTAAGGAGAACAAGCTGAAGTTTGCCGCCCATCTTGAAGAACAATACAAGGTGAAGATCAACCCCAACTCCATGTTTGATGTCCAAGTGAAGAGGATCCATGAGTACAAAAGACAGTTGCTCAACTGCCTGCACATCATCACACTGTACAACCGTGGGTGCCCCTTTTACTGACAGCTTTTCAGCAAACACATGGATTCTAAGCTAACACCGGGTTTTGTTTTCTTTAAAGGCATCAAAAAGGAGCCCAACAAGTCATGGATACCCAGGACAATCATGATTGGAGGAAAGGTGAGCAGCATGCTACAGAGTTTGTAAGTATTCTAGAGTGACATGCTAATGGAACACTGGCACTTTGCTACAGCATATTTAGTATTACCTATGCTTGACTGCTGTCCTTCCTTATAGAATTAAAGGAATCATTAATGATATTGGAAAACTTCTCTGAGAGTGTGATGATAAATCTTATGAAGTTAGCATGAGGTTAGCCTAGCATATCATAAAGTGTGGAAGCAATGGGAAACCGCACCCTGGCCAAAGTTAAGGGGGAGTCGTGTGTTAAAACTAGTTCCTGGCAAACATGGAAATGGTTCCATCACTCTTTCTGGTGCAGTGACTGTGTGCAGCCTCACAGTCTTAATACTGTCGCAGTGAGGGTGTCATGTTCAATACCATTTTGCCTGTACAAAGACCTGTATTCATCAGCTGAATCCAGTAGCCTGGAATGTAGCCAGAGACACTGCACTGATTTCTGGGAGGATGGATTAAGTATGGTTTCAGGGGGTCTATGTCCCGATGAACAACAGACTGTAATCTTTCCAAATTTGTTTGTATATGAAAGAAGTGATATTTAGGGGTGGTGTTCGGTGTATTTTTGAACTTCAGACAGAGCCCTGTTAGCGATTTCATTTCCACTCTTTATGCTAAGCTAAGCTAAATGCTGCTCAGAAAGAAAGCAGCTAACCATATGTACATACCCAAAATGGACTTTAAAAAAGGTCCCATTTTTTTCCTAATCCCCACTTTGACAGTTTGCATAAGATTGTTTTCCACACAGAGTTTACTGTTCATTTCTTTTCCCACATTCTGAAAACATTCATTGTAAATAGGCTGGGCTGGGGCGTCTCAGTTTGTTTGGTGTTTCTCAGCATGATACTCCTCTGTGTTTCCAGGCAGCTCCAGGTTACCACACAGCCAAGATGATCATCAAGCTGATCACATCAATTGGAGACATTGTCAATAATGACCCAGTGGTGGGAGATCGCCTCAAGGTCCTCTTCCTAGAGAACTATCGTGTCACTCTGGCTGAGAAGGGTAATGGATACAGTTGTTGACTTTATATTTTTACGGTTTAGGTTTGTCTGCATGCTATCATGATTATTATTTTTCTACCCGTCTCCTTTGTGCAGTCATCCCTGCTGCTGACCTGTCCGAACAGATCTCCACAGCAGGCACTGAGGCCTCTGGCACCGGGAACATGAAGTTCATGCTGAACGGTGCCCTCACCATCGGCACCATGGACGGAGCCAATGTGGAAATGGCAGAGGAGGCTGGAGAGGGGAACCTCTTCATCTTTGGCATGAGGGTGCATGATGTGGAAGCTCTAGACAAGAAGGGGTGAGCCTCATAACAATACAAACAGACCGATATTAAACACATCCTGAAATAATGGAAGAGTGAGACGCTAGAACATGGGGCTGACAATGAGGAACACAGTATAGCACAGAGTCATGAGGCCAGTAAACTGTAATGTGAGAGATGCAGTAATACCTAGCTTAAATATACTAACAGTAGCCACCTTTATCTGTTTGTCATAGAAGTAAGGCTATAATAGTGGTCACTTGAACAAGGATGTGATTCATGTTGTTAAAGGAACATTGTGTTGAGAAGGGTGATATCAGTTTAACACAAAAGTGGTAGTAACATATAACAATTTGCACTTAATGCAAGATGAAACCTATGACCTGGTCGTGAGTGTCCCCTGACTTCAGTCCAGTAGAACAGCTTTAGAATAATAAAAGCAGTAAAAACCCCTCCAGCAAAGAACAGCTGGAGGATCCTGTCAGTCATCAGAAATAGAGGAGGGCATATAAAAATAAAGAAATAAAAGAACTGAATCTCACTAATGAAGCCTGTACTTGGTTGACTACATATGGATCTTTCATTAGAGTTTAATTATAAATCGTTTGGTTTTTAAATGAACTCTCTTTTTCTTTGACTATAAACAAAATTATTTTAAATTGACAGGATTTGTAGTTACCTGACTATGTAAAGTGGCCTGAGATGATTTTTGTTGTGATTTGGTGCTATATACAAATAAAACTGGCGTTTCTCAGCATGATGCTCCTCAGTGTTTCCAGACATTTTAATGATACTGACTGGAGGTATACTCAAACTGTCATTTCTATTAGCTTTAAATTTTAAAGTTCTATTGTAGAAGAATTCTTTTCTCAGGACAAAGGTACTATGCACGTAGTGACACAGTACGCATCTTCTCTCCACAGCTATGATGCCATATCCTACTACAACCGTATACCTGAGCTGAAGAAGGCCATGGACCAGATATCAGGAGGCTTCTTCAGCCCCAGCCAGCCTGACCTCTTCAAAGACCTTGTCAACTTGCTGATGCACCATGACAGGTTGGAGCACACCACTGCTGATGCTGAGGAAAAAGTTGTTTTGTTTGTTTTTATTTCCACACACACATGCAGTGTTTATCTCTATAATTTACTGTCAGGGGCAGATGTAAAATCTTGCAAGGGGTGTCCAGGCTGGACCACACATTCGGAGAGGGGTGGCACATTTGAAATACATGTTCTAGTTCTATGAAATGACAAACCATACCTTTTTAAAGTTATTTTTCAGGCTTTTTATTAATCAGTCAGTTGCAGAGCGGCAGACAGGAGACCTCTGACAGAGCTGTTAGTGGTTGGGAGTTGAACCGCTGACATTGTAAGCCCTGAAGGGATATATGGTGCAACGTGTCATAACCATTTGGCTATGGCGTACCCCCAAACCATAGATTATTAGGAATCAAATTGTTTATTTAATGTAAAAATGAGGCACACCGTGCTTTGTTTAGCTAACATTGGCTGTGTTCCTTATTTACTCCCAGCCGGGGACATCGCTGCTGCACAGTGGTGTCCCTCCCCCCTCCCGCTCCCCGCTCCCCCGATTGAAAATACAATTATTTTGACCAATATCAATTATAAAGCACCAGAAAAATGTTAGTTTTTAGGCAACAATTTCTCATTTCTCAGTCATTAATACTGACAAACAACACAGTTCAACACTGGGAGGACTGGCACCCGGGGTAGCCAGTCAAATTCTGGAGGTGGCCAGTGCAACAACTGGCCGCCCTCTTGGCTCCGCCCATGTTTGCTGTCAAATGAGTGTCCTCAAACCTACTCCAAATCAGAGTTAGACTTCTGTAGTTACGTGATGTAAAGCAAGTCATTATCATCATTACCTAAATTCAGCCTGGTGGCTCTTGGTAAATGTAGAGCTGGTATAAAACTGACTTTGATCATGTTAGTAATTAGTTCTCAGTATTAGAATGTGTTTGTTTTAACTGTATGTTTGTGCTGCAGGTTCAAGGTGTTTGCAGACTATGAAGACTACATCAAATGCCAAGACAAAGTCAGTGCACTCTATAAGGTCAGTATGTTAGCAAGAGGAAATCAGGAGAGCTAAAACCACAATCTGTAAAGCGGTCTAACACAGCGTGGCAGATCTTGGAGATCATGAAGTACTTTGTTTAAGCCCATTCTTGTTTTCCAATGTGACTTCCCTGTATTGACAGAACCCCAAAGAGTGGACCAAGAAGGTCATCCATAACATTGCCGGCTGTGGTAAATTCTCCAGTGACCGCACCATTTCCCAGTATGCCAAGGAGATCTGGGGAATGGAACCCAATCTGGGGAAGATCGCTGCTCCTGATCATCTTCACTAAATGACGACATCTGCTTCTTCCACCTCACTATAGCTCACCATGTGGTCCAAACATGACAGATAAACCCTCTAGCTTTTTCACTGTATACTGTGGCATTATCTCTTTACATGATTGATTCCTATATGACTTCTCTTACTTCCAGTTAATCTTGCATGTATTGAAGTAGGCAAAGCATATTCTCACTGTTGGGTGAAGACTGCCATGTGAGACTGTCAGCAGCTGAGAAGGAGCTAGATTTCACCTTAGAATCATGAAATTCTTTAGCTGGAGTGAAAACCTTAATGATGCACTTCCTTATTTTGTCATAGTACTTAGTAGTCCCCCTGTTTTCCAAGATGTTTGGAAATTCAAGTTAAAAAGAACTGAGTGCTATAACAAAATCAGGGATTGTATCTTAACCAAACTTGTACTTTGGACCTGAACTAACTACATTCCTCTCTAGTTCCGAGGGCGAATGGCTACCAAAACCTAACAAAAATGCCATTTAACCTCAGCACTGTTTTGATTCTAAACCAACCAGTGTCTTGGATGGAAGAGAGAAGGGACCCAGTGGTTAATGTGCACCATTCTGATTGGATGGTGTTAGAGAGAAGCAATGTCTCCATGTTCACAGCAAAAAAATGCTCATAATAAAAGCCTCCAACTGGTCTGTCGGTGTTTTTCTAGTGTTTGCTGAATGTATCCATTTGTGTGTTTATCAGTAATAGTCAGGGGAGTCCATCAGTTTATCTTTGATCTCAGCATGTTTGTGTATGTCTCATTCTCTGCCTCAAACCTAAATGACTGAGTTTATCTTTGGAAGATGAGTGTAGTTGTGTGTGTTAACATAGAGTTCATGACACTGGATATTGGCTTGATCAGTGTACTGTAACAACAAACTGATTGCTGTGGTGCTTCACTAGGAACTGTCCACGATAATGAACCTAACATTTTCACTGTCGGTGCATTCCTTTTTTTTTTTAAATCAATAAACAAAGCTGTAATCAACCTTTCAGACATGTCACTGCGTGCACAGAAATAATAGCGTAAATAAATAACCCTGCTGACTTGGAGTGGAAGTTCCATCTTTGTTTAGTTTGAGCTTGAGGTGCCTGTGGTATGATTTTCTGACTTATCTAGTCTTATAATGATGAACTATTGTCAGAAAATGAGGTGTACCTATGTTGTTGTTGTACATCTATGCAGAAGCAATTCGGCTTAGTGCAGCAGCAGGAAGTAAAATATATCCACAAAACTGTGTGCAGTCAAAAATTCTGCTTTTATAATGGCACTGGTGGATGTCAAGCAAGCCCACATGAGACTATGACCAAGAAAAGAGTGTTTACAAGACATGTATAAACCGAGACGTGTACTGGAACATGAAACGCATATTGTTTATCTATCATCAGTGGCTGACGGATTATTTCCAAGAAAGCAGTGAGGGAACAAATACACATACTGCTCTACTACAGAGAGTTAATAATGAAATCTTTACTTCCCCAGAACGTCTTTGTGATTATTACCACTAGAACGTGCTACAGAGCTTCTACTGCCGCTTCGGAAATGTTTCATATCATACAAGGAATAACAACTAAAGATGGAAACATTAAATGATCATGACTGTTTACTGTATATGTAAGAAGTATTTATTTTATATTCTTTACCAGGACAAATCATGCTGACTCCAAAGGTCTCCCTCACTTTGAAGCCAATGTAGTTACTGTATGGAGACAGCAGTACTCCTATGAGGGACTACTACTTCCCTGGTTCGCTTAGTGTCATTTAGCATGTGGTACTTTGATTAAACACAAACGTGAATAGAAATGTGTATCGTGAACAAAATATCACCAGAAAGGATCTGAATTGTCAAGATTTTCTAAAGATGGATAATTAATGTAGCATCTACTTTTGAAGTGATTTTAGGTGACATGCTTTATGGATACATGTCCCAAGTCATATTCATCAGCTTCAGAACTGTACAGTATATGGACTATAGAGCCCATAGAGCTGATGGTTTTCAATGTCAAACAAAGATGTTTACATTTTAGTGATATGCATACATATGCCTAACATTGTTTGTAGCGGATGTATCTGCAGTAACACAAGCAAATTATACAGAGGAATGTTTTTTACCCAGTAATATCAATATATTACTAATGTTCCGGTCACTATCGCATCATGTTCAGTGTTACATACTTGACACATAATCGTGAGTTGTATGTGAAAGGAGAAATTTCATCTTACGCTTTGACAGTTGGACAAACTCCCCACTCTTCTAGTTGTGTCGATGGCGTAAATTTTAACAGCTTCTCATTAAAGTGCTACATGGACTGTAGTGTTATGTTCAACATAAACTGTACCAGCAGGGAGAAAACACTCCCAGACAATTTTTTACTTGATTTCTCAGAATTTGCACTAAATCTTAGTTAATGCAGCTTTAATATTTGACACCTGCTTCTAACATATAGTGGGCATCTCCTCCATTCATTCATTACATTAGGGTGCTTTTGCTTCATTCTATATATCCTCTTTGTAGATACATTATGTAATCATGTGCATATGGACATACAGCATGCATTAATTAATCTAAATGCCTCTTTTTTCACTGAGGCCTGTTTGTATTTCATTGATCATGGAATAATAATTTATTTGAATTTAATTCTGCAGAGAATGAATACAACTGTAGTTCATCGTTACCCAGCTGCACATTACCATCTTACTGCCAACTTCAGTTTAATAAAGGTACGCAATAATGTATCTTTGAACCTTTGGCGATTGTATTTATCATAATTACAACTCTAAGATTGTTACTTGTTATCATATCATACTGAATAAGTTTGTGATCTCTTACTTTTTGTTCTCTGAGAAGACTGCCCAGTTCAGGAGCATTCAGACAAACATAGCTGCCATGGCCAGTATCATCCCACTGAGAGGATAGACCTCCAAATGCTGGACCTGCTGACTGCGCCACATAAAGACTACCATCTGATCAAAACAGAAGATCCCAGCAGGAACATGTCTCCTACTGCTCTGCTGCTGGAATCAGGAGGGAGCAGAGGTAAGAGGACTATATTTAAAGCATATTTTTAAGACTGTGTTTTAAATTAAAATGAGTTGATACTGTGTCGACATCTGTCAGCAGGTGAGTTAATGCCTTGCACAAAATACATAATTTTAATGGTAATGTTATCATGTGATGCGGAGGAACAGAACTGTCAGTTGTATGATATGTGGAATATGACATTACTAGTGAGTGAAAATTGTAATATTTATTTGCATGATAATTATTAATTACTTTTTACTTCTTTTCAGGAAACCTGGCTCACTTCCCCAGTCTGAGAGAGGTAAACCTGGTACAACAGAAACTGTCTGAATATGCAACACTTGTCAGCAACCTAGACCTGGAGTTTGAAATGCGCTTTCAGGACTTCAGGAAGAATTCAGGTGACATGGAGCTGTTTTCCCAACCCTTCAGCACAAGAGGCCCTCAGTCCAGTAACGCATTTTCATTTTGGTCCTCCGAAGGGAAAAGTTTGGGCACTCCTATCTTAACCCAATGTATTGTTTTCACTGGGTTGGAAAACTATACAGACTTTTTAGTTTATAGTTTATTTGCTGACAAATACAACACATGCAAGAAAGGATATCACTTCTAGGTTTATTTATGTTGTTTCTCATTATGCTTTAAATTCACTTGGCAAAAAGTGAATTCAAACTGTGTGAAAAACATAATTCTATTAGGTGACCAAGAATTAATCTGATATTCTGAAGAAAAGCGATGTTCTTCAATTTCCCTGTCTTGACATGTACAGTTCAAAACTAAATTTCAGTTCGGGAAACATCCAACAAAGACAACATAAATATACAAAGACAAAGCAAAACAAATATATATATATATACCATCAAAGTGGTTTAATGTCTCCGGTATCTGATTTACAGCTTGCCTGCTTTATACATATACAAGAAATATAAGTCCTGCTTTATAGCAGAAATTATAAAGTTATCTGAGGGTGATAGTGTGTATGTAAATTTGCACATGCGCACGTCACTGGGACTTCTGCTTCTCCCATTGTTCTGGGGTGAGGGTCTTCTGTTCGAAAGCATGGATCTCTTTCAGCTCCTCAGCTAGGCACGTATTCACCATCCTGATGACACATAACACCAGGTTGGGAGTTTATATATGTACAGTTGTAACAGTAGGCATGTTTTATATTGAAACAATATCGCCCTCATGTGGTAATGCTCATGTATGACTTTTGCAACTTTTCAGAAATAAAACAGATCACTGCTGCCTTTATCTGTCCGTTAAAGTGAAGTTTGTCATTCAGACACATGTGTGTGCTAAATAAATGTCCCTTACAACTAGAGCTGTGTATTGGCAAGAAACTGGCAAAATGAAACGTATCATGATACAGGGGTTACCATTCGATATATCATAATACTGTAAACAAGGTGATATATTGTGATTTATAAAATATAACCTTATTAAAATGGTCATAAAATAAGCAACAAACCACCACATGCATAAAATCTCCTGTAAATAAAGGAATCTGCATTTGCATTCGTCACAGTCCCTGTAACATCCAACAGCATAGCACTACTTGGCATATAAACTATTAATTAAGAATCGATACTGTAATTTTGAGAATCGATGCAGTATCGCAAAGTGTAATATCGTGAAAGAGAACAGAGGTACTGCTAGAGACCAGAGCTGAATTAAGAAAGTGCTGTGTTCTCTCACAGACTGCATTATGGATGAATTTTAAAAACTTCTTTTGCATTTGCCTTAATCAGTAACAGTAATGAGCAGAAATACACTGATGCCATCCACTGGTTTGGTAGTGGCACCAGAACCTACCATATTAAGTAAATTTGGCATCGGCCATGACCTGATTGATCCACATTAAAACTGTTTCTTCCTCAGGGTAGCTATACAGTTTGGTTTTTATGCTGTCACTTACAGTCATTAAGCAACTGTGGACTGAATGTCAGGTTTCAGTCTTACAGCAATCCCTGTTGCTGTATTGCCTTACATCAAATGACCTTAAGGCAGCATGGTATACAGGCCCATCAGAGTTGGTATCAGGAGTGCTTCTCACAATGAAACCACTGAATTTTCAAACAAGTTTGTACTTTATTAAGCATTTTTTTCTTAATAATTGTCCTATTTTGTAAAGTCTGACAAGGCACTGGTACAGCCTAGTATATTGGATGAGTTAGAAAAAGTTACTAGGTTCAGCCTGGCCAGACTTTTGAAATAAACTGACACAAAGATTTGAGCACAAATACCTGTGTCTTTGTAACAGTGGTTTGCCCTCAAACTGGGATGATACCACCAGGACTTTGAAACTGGCAGCACATCTGTTAGGTGATGTATCTTCCACATCCTGGAAAAAACCAAATAATAATTAGGTGCCTAGATGAATGGAGTACTTTATTAATTCCCACAGGGGAATTGAATTGTTACTGCAGCAAACTGACATAAGTAGAACACCGGGGATGGATTAATATACCACCAAGGCAAGGTACTGTATGTTTCACTGTTAGCCTAAGTATGCCCGTGGGAGGCAGTAGAGGCAATTACCTGTGTGCCGAATGGCTCTAATTCTGAGATGTTTATAAAACCTCTAAATGACTTTTGTAGCACTTTTGCAGCTTAACAGCGCAGTACTGAGTGCAGTTCGACGGTTATTTCTGCCATGGTGTAACGTTACGGTTTTCTGGTCACCACAGATGACATAACCTTAAGCTGTAACAACATTTTGTACTACTACTACTACTACTAATAATAATAATAATAATAAAACCTACCACATGCACTGCTCCGAGTTCCTTAATGAGTTTATCCCGGATGTGATCAACTGTTACAGCCATGTCACCAGCAGCTAGCTAATCTTTAAGTTTTTCAATCTAGTCAATTTACTATATAGTTGAGAGATAGACAGGCAGGCACCGGAAATGCTATAATGTTATTCAAGTTTAAAACTTATGTATCTCTTAAAAACACTACTACAGGAAGACTGTTAACTTCGTGTTATATTGTAATGTACCACCTTCTCGCTAATTTCATTCACAGTGGGATTGGTGTCACCGACAGCATAACCTGACGGTAAAAATGTCCTATTGTATTGCGTCAATGACTATCATGGCCAATCAGATGTAGTAAGTATATATTAATGTGCGGGCCTTATTTTTAAAAATAACGAATCATAGCTTTAGGTGTCCTTACAGAAAAACGAACTAAATTTTTTACAGTAATTAATGTACTTTCAAAATATGTTTAATTTTCACCCAATTTAAAATGTAACAGTATAAATTTGTTGTTATATATAATTTTATTATCCTTGCAGCTTCATAAATTAAGGATTTGTGAAACATATTTAATCAGGCAGCATTTTGGTCTACTACGACAAACTATTTACATGCGCGTACGTTCTTTTTTAAAGTCAGCTATAGCTCTCTGTGAAAATATTGGATGCCAATGCTTATGAGTTCGAGTAAATACTATACACAGTATTGTCATGCGAATTGGTTTATATTTTACAATGGTTTTATCTGTCGTCTTTTTGGTGACGCTGTATTAGTTAAGTCATGGTAACGTTACATTATCTTAGCCGTCTCGCAAGTAGTCATGGATGCTGGCGGTCGTTTAACAAGGAGGTCAATATAAACTCTGATAGCCTCTTCTACAATGGTAGTCGAGGTAGAAAGCTTCTTTGGCGTGTACATGCTGTACTGCATCAATCCTAAATTCAAAGGGCGTATCTACATTGGATTCACTGTGAACCCTGAGCGCCGCATCCGACAGCACAACGCTGGACGGGACAAAGGGGGAGCCAAGAGGACCAGCGGAAGAGGACCATGGTGACTGTTGTCTGCCTGCTGGACTATACTGCTTGATGAACAGTGTGAAAGCCACATAACTACTCCCCGAATAACATTGTGTTTCTGTGTTTTGTCCAGGGAGATGGTCCTCATTATACATGGGTTTCCCTCTGATATTGCTGCACTGAGGGTAAGTATATGTTTTTAAGTGAGTGTTAATTATATTTATCAGTCACTATGACCATTCAAATATGAAGAATCATCAGTATTTATCTGAAGCCCCTGAAACAGCATTTAGAATATCAAGGAGCGCTCCATCTTCAAGCCTGTTTCCACAGCCATAATTTTTACAGTCTAGGAACTTTCAGGAACTGAACCTGTGTTCAACAGATTCCCAACAGCAAAGACCCGGATAACTATTGAGTTAGTGGTGGTTGAGGGGATAAATGTGAGAAACTGTGGGGCCTTCCCTTTTTTGAGTTCTAAGGCATGTGATCCATATATAAAAGTAAATTCTAACTACCACCATGGTATTTCTGTGTCAGTTTGAGTGGGCATGGCAGCACCCTCACCTCTCCAGGAGACTGTCCCACATTTCACGGCGCTCCAAGAAAGAGTCCAGTCTGCAGTTCCACTGGCGCATTGTCTCCAACATGCTGCGGGTGGGACCCTGGAACAGACTGCCACTGACAGCCCGCTGGCTCAAACAGGATTACAGGATAGACTTTGATCCCAGTCTGCAGCCCCCCCTACACATCCCCATTGCTTTTGGCAGTGTGAGAGCCAAGAAGATGCTGCCGCTGCACTCTTCAGGAGGGGAGGAGGCCCCCTGCAGGTGATGGAGGAGACATCATGATTTGGGCCTACTTTGCTGCATCAGGGCCTGGCCAGCTTGCAATCACTGAGGGGAAGATCAATTTCCAAGCGTATCAAAAAATTCTTCAGGATAATGTGAGAATGTCTGTACATCAGCTGAAACTCTGTAGAAGTTGGGTGATGCAATCGGACAATGACCCAAAACACCGGAGCAAGTCCACAACAGAATGGCTTCAGAAAAACAAAATTCGCCTTTTGGAGTGGCCAAGTCAGAACCCAGACCACAACCCAATAGAGATGCTATGGAATGACTTGAAGAGAAGCATACACGGGAGACATCCAGAGAATATGATGGAGCTAAAGCAGTTGTGCCAGGAAGAATGGGCTAAAATTGTTTCTGCACGATGTGCAGGTCTGATCCACAGCTACAGGAAGCGCCTGGCTGAGGTTATTGCTGCCAAGGGGGGGGGGTCAACCAGTTATTAATTCCAGGGGTTCACTTACTTTTTCCACTACTATTTTGAATGTTGAATGAGTGTCTTCAATAAAGACATGAAAGATCAGTTTTTTTGTTATATTAGGCACATTATATTAGTCTGTACTCTTGACTTTGGTGAAGATCAGATCACATTTTATGACAAATTAATGCAGAAAACCATGAAATTCCAAAAAGGTTCACATACTTTTTCTTGCCACTGTATGTTTGTAAGTAATATGAAAGCGAGTATGAAAATGCTAAAATAGGTTTGAGATCATGTAGAAACAGGGAAATTCATAATTTATTTACATTCTATTATCAACCTCAGTCACAGTGGTACCAAACCTGACAATCTCAGACACATCTGGGAAACAGCACAGTGTCTGCATCCTACTGTTTACCAAGAAAAATCTCCAGCATGTAACTTAATTTTATTGTTAGTGGATGAATTTTTTGTTTGTTTTTATTTTTGCCTGCGGTTCACACTAGGGGGTAGGCCCAATCATCCCTTGGAGAAAATGAAATGTACACAGATCTTATAACAACAAAATACAATGCTACATAACTTCTGAACTGCTTGTCAGATGGTCAGATAAAGTTGGAAAACCAATTCCCCCCCAACACTTTTCTACCACTAGCCTACCAGGGAAGGCCCTTTTCTAAGGTTGGATATGGGACGTCTTTGTTCGATCACTTCTGTAAGTGTTCAAAACTAAAGATTTGACATTTACACCCACTTCATTGTGTGAGTATTCACCTGTATGGAGGTGAAAAAGAAGCTATGGATTGAACTTCTCTCTGCAGCTCTTTTCTCATTTTGTTGCGCAAAACGAGCGGTTCTTCTAACAGGAACATCTGAGTGTAACACTGACTGTCTTTCTTGAGAGACAGCTCTCGATTTTAATTTGTGAAATTCCAAATAACCTTCATTTCATCACAGTCAAATCCTGGCTGGCTGGTTGCGTGGTTGGCAAATCTTGGTCCGTTCTTTTCTTCAGGTATCAGATAAGCTGAGCTGTTTCCACCCATACTGTGCAATGAGCAGTCATGTGATCTGCCTCGCTAAACATTTTCTGAAGTCGGAGCCATCCCACCTCCTGCCTGTGGAAGGAGAATGTCCATCCTGTCATCGGTCAGTGCTGTGGGGGACCCTCATTCGTCATAAACATGGCTGCTTTGGCGACCTGGACGAGATAACAGCATCTGCATCCCAAGTAGGTTACTGGATAGTTTTGCCTGTGCATGTGTGCATATAGAGGATAGACAGATGTATCATTTTACTCCTCTATATTTTTGATTATTGGCAGGAAGCATCAGATATATATTTACACATTCTCACATCAACTGACAGCAAAGCAGTTCGCATGTATTATTACTGAATGCACTTATTAACTTGTCCTCTAATCCTCTGCAGAATCACTGGGCAGATGAACTGCAGATCTGAAAGGAAGGAGTCTGCAAAAGTGACTCTTTCTTAATGAACTGTGGTGCTGCATGATACTGTCAGGATTATGTGGATTATGTGTAATGAAACGTGCATTTTCAAACTGAGCACAAATGAACAGTAACTTCAACAAAGCTGTCCAGCAGAGATCTGTACAGGTCGCACATCTCTACTGCTCTACTTAACCTTGTCTGCTTAATTATATGTGTTTAATGTATTAAATATATGTGAAAACATCAATATTTTGATGCTAATACTTTTGTATTTAAGTAACATTTTGAATGCAGGACTTTTACTTGTAACAGAGTATTTTAGTGTTGCTACTTCTACTTAAGGATCTGAGTACTGCTTCCACCACTCTCATAGATACACACTAAACAGTACTCAGTCAAAACAAAGTCGCATTCACTGCAAATCCCATATTTATTTGTGCTCTGGTTGGGAATACTGCTGAAGTAGATTCAGATATTTTCTTAAAATATCCTTTTTTGTTATTTATTAGTTAAAAACACCAAAGTCCAATTTGTAGAAACATAAACCTCTGTCATTTTTAAATGTGATGACTGTTGATCAGACTAAAGATTGCAACAAAAGGTAGCACAGACATGTACAAAACACCTTCTTTTGGGCATATTTCTAGACAACTTGGGTCAGTAAAGCTGTTGGAACAAATACCACCCTTCATGGGTAGGACGGCTAACATGGAGCTTCTTCATGTCTTGATAGGCTCCATTGATTTGGCAGCTTGCATAAAATTCTAAACATTGCTTTTGATTGGTTCTTTTGATTGACTTTTTACCAGCTTTCATCTGCCAATCAAATCATTGCACTCTAAGCTCTATAAGTAACCTGAGTCTGCCATGTCTGTCTGCGACCAGCCAACAATGCCGTGGCTGAGGCCATGTCAATATTAGTCTATTAATTTTCACAGCAGTGTATAAAGTGTGTGTGTGTGTGTGTGACAGTCTTGTCATACAGTCTGACATGCTGGAACCACGCTCTTTAAACCCACTGTATTTGTCACAAACAAACAAAAAAAGCAAACCTCCTTTACATTTGTAAACCCACTGTATTTGTCACAAACAAAACAAAAAAAAAGCAAAACTCCTTTACATTTAACTTTATTATTTATAGTTGTTGTAGTTAGAAAGTAAACAAAGGTTATGCATTAATTTGATAGTGATCATCATTAGGAACAAGGTTTTTTAGAAAAATATTAATATGCACATGAGTTTATTAAGGTTGTGTTACAACTAAATTTGTTGTCTCTGTAGAGTTGCATTGTTTACCTACTGTAATGTTACTGAGTACATGTTAAAGCAAGACTGTACCCCTTTTAAAAGAAGAAATATGAAAACGCACCTTTAATCTCTTCAGTCGACCCAGAGGTTTTGCTGCTACAGTCACAGTCAGTCAGGAATGTCCAACTGCTTATGGCTTATTAGCTTTTGTTAGTAAAAGATGTTTATGTATAACTGACGTGACTGACCCGTTCACTGACCTAATGACTTTCCTCTACTTGTGCTCTCTCACACTGCATTTTCACAGTTAATATTAATAGCCTCCTGTGGCCACACCTCAGCTAACAGTGTACAGAGGCTTCAGTGTCTGTAAATATTTCTCCCTTGTAACAATTGTACATTTTGATTGATAAGAACAGACTATAATAAAGTTTGACATTAGAGAATGAGTACAATATATCTAATCAAAATGTATAGTTGTATGAAAAAACTGTGGACATTGTAATTGTAATTTTAAAAAATACTGTTATTTTTCCTTTCTTAAAGTTGCATCTATTGATTTTTTTTACCACTTGGGGGCAGCAGAACAAGCCGCAGAGACAGCACTGACATATTGTCTCCCTAAAAGTTGCTATGAAAAATGCTTAAACAAACATGAACTTATTTACACATTCAGGATACTGTGAGCAATATTAACACTGATTAGGAGTCTTGTTTTTATCTCCACCAACTCCTGAGGAAACTATGATTTAGCTGCTAAATGCTTCATCATATTAGCTCATTGCTTAACTTGTACAGTGTGTTCATCGCAGCTGTTCATTTGAAAACAGCTGTGACTTGAAATTGGTTGGACGAGAGCAAAGCTTGCAGGCTTGAAAACCAAAATGATAAGCTAAGACAGTTTATAAATCTCTATGGGTTCATCACTACAAGCAACACACTTCACATTACACATAGTCATTTGATCTGCTGTTAATATTAAAACAGTGATTAGTGCAGCTTTAACATTGTAGTATTTCTCCATGACTGTATATCACTTTCCTGCACTTGTCCTGACAGTCTCCTCAGTGCTGGACATGGAGGCTTGTATAGTTATCACCGGCTGACAGGGACAGAACACAAGGAAGGGACAAATTTATGACACGGAATGGTTGATTATTAGATTATTACCATAAAATTGTTAAATGACTGTCTAACCTTTAATTTGTGAATATTTTCTGTGCCACATACTGTTGGGCTGGCCCTGCTTTGAATATTTAACAGTCCCTCCATCTATTTCTTGTATATTGTCATGGTTATTAGTCATTAGTTATTAGAGAACCTTTATGATGGAGCCAGATCAATGTTCACCATCAACTCACCACTTTGGGAGATGGCACACAGCAGTTGAGGACCTTGCAGCAGAAGACAGCCAGAGTGACTGAGATAGCCAACAGGACAGCGTGGATAAGTAGAGCCCCAGCATAAAAGTGGGAATGTATTTTCTATAAGTGGGACAAAACTTGAAGTTATGTTTGAACTGAAAAAAGAAGAAAAAAATAAATAAATGAAAAGTGTGAAGAGAAGTGAAGTGTAGCACTGTAAGGTTCCTCAAAGCAGCAGCAGAATTTTAAAGCGCTTTTATCACTTTAACTGACATTGTATCTGCTTTTGCATGTCAGTTACATATTCATTAGGATTTCAGCTGCTTTCTTGTCATAATATCCAACTAACACTTCATTTCCTTTCATCTCTAACTCTCCAAGTCACACCTCCACTGCCTTCATATCTTACTCTACAACTCAAACGCCATCTGATTTCATCTCCCACTCTTTACCTCACCCTTCAACTGTTTTCATGTTGTACACTCACACTCCAACTCACATGTCAACTCTTTTCATATCATTTAAATGTGAACATTCTGTTTATTGCTATTACAATCTTGTTTTTGCAGCCTTGATCATCATTTCTATTAGTAAAGCATTTAAAATTCGAAATCTATGAGATAAGAAACACATACAACTGTTAGAATAGTATTATTCACTTACAATACAATGGACAAAACATTACAAAACTGCTAACAGCAAATCATAGTTTTTATGTGCCAGATTTTTAAATCTGTCAAATTGCTTGTGATACATTATAATCCAATACTACCTACAATGAAAATATTGCTCTTATAAAGAGGATATGCTTACTCACCTCAACTGTTTCGCACATGTGACCATCATCATAACTGCTGCTGTTATAGCTGCCATAGTCATAGTAGCAGTGAATGGAGGGTATCAGAGCCATGTTCATCAGAGCACAGATCATGTTGATCATGGATGCAACACATGCAATAATTTGCATCCCCAGACAGGCTTTTAGCTGAGACAGAAAGAGAAAAAAAAAACACAGGGACACAGAAATGTTTCTCTTTCAAATGACACTGGTCACGTTTAACTCAACAAGACTTTTACAGATCATGGACAATATAGTGAAAAAATGAAATGAAGATTACAAATGCAAATCATCCTCAAGTTGTACTAGGTATATGTCATGGCTGAATTAACATGTTAGATGCCCCGGTATTGTAAACACATGCCTCCCAGCATCACTCTCATCTGCTGCAACTGTGTAGTCACCACTTAAAGGAGCAGTACAGCTGAAACTGGCCACATATGAATAAGTCCATTAACAGGGTCACTTGTATAACAGCCAGCGCCTTTCACCCTTCCCCAGTGACTCATCTTACAGAGGAAGTGAGCCAGCGCCTTTCCCCCTTCCCCAGTGACTCATCTTACAGAGGAAGTGGCAGCGACTGAGCGTTGTTCTCTTTTTGTGGCAGGAATTGTCCAGTAGTACAATGTAGCTGTGAATTTCTTCTGGCAGACATTTTGTTATATTCTGGTCGCTTCTATTTGCTTTTCCAAAAGCAGAACTGGCCTAGCTCTCTCTCTCTGCCTCCTGTATAGATACTACTATTGGTCACCATGTTGTCACAGTCAGTTAACTCACTGTGGGCAGATGGAGGTTCTGCGCTGCTACAGCGACACTCCCAGCTACCACCACCTGT